>NC_061135.1:4936869-5256238 GCF_905220365.1 Vanessa cardui
CGTCATTAATTACATACTACCTACGTTTCGGAAAGCAGACATCGTGAGGAAACCTCTAAGTATCTAATTAAATAAAATCTGCCACATAAGATCCATCAACCAGCATTGGAGATTTATGGAATATGCATCAAATCATATCCTCAAAGGAAAAGGCCTTAGCCCAGCATTGGGAAATTGAAAGACTGCTACTCTCATATAATTATCTTTATTAATAAATTGTACCTGGATTGTGATAATCTATTATTAATCTTTTAATAATTCTCGCGTGTGAACTAGGAACTTTTTTATATTTATTTTTTGATTAATAATATCGATAAGTACTGGACGAAAAAACTTTTTCTTATCTGTATTGCAATTAAAATGTCAATATAAAAATAAACATTACGCCCAAATCACTTTCACGTGTCTAGTGAAAGGAAATTGGAAATATGTCAGCGAATGATTGATTTTTTTATTCACAATATGATTAGTTTGAGCTGCGATTATTTAAGATCTAAAATACTTATTCATTTTTATTCAATACACTTTAAAATACATGTATCTATAAAGTGCATGTTCTATATATTCCATTCAGTACAGATAATTATGTTAAAATCATATAAATAAATAAATAAATATGAGACAACATCACATACATTACTCTGATCCCAATATAAGTAGGTGAAGCACTTGTGTTATGGAAATCAGAAGTAACGACGGTAATACAAACACCCAGACCCAAGACAACATAGAAAACTAATGGTAATCTACATCGACTCGGCCGAGAATCGAACCCGGGACCTCAGAGTGGCGTACCCATGAAAACCGGTGTACACACTACTCGACCACGGATGTCGTCATATGATTCTCATTGGGCTGGTTTTATAAATATTTGTTTTTAATTTAGGTACATGATGATCATCATCGTCAACAGCCTGTAAATTTCCCACTTCTGGGCCTCTTCTCCCGTTGAGGAGAAGGTTTTGGAGCATATTTCACCACGCTGCTCCAGTGCTTGTAAGTGGATTCATATGTGACAGAATTTTTGTTGAAATTAGTCACATGCAGGTTTCCTTATGACGTTTTCCTTTACCGCCGAGCACGAGATGAATTACAAACACAAATCAAAGCACTTGAAAAATCAGTGATGCTTCCCTGGGTTTGAACCTGTTCTAACCACTGGATCAACTCTGCTTTACTTTCACATTTATAATATTAGTATATGTACATTTTAGTTCGTCATTTGTATTTAAAAATATAACTGGCTAAATCCAGATTTAAGCAAGAACAATAGTTGCGTCACATTATACACTTTCCCGATCCCTAATCCCTAACCCTTCTTAACGATTATAAGACATGTGTTTTTCCAGCGGAATCCCGCGTAATTCCCGTACATCGAGTAACCGTTTCGACTACATTAAGACATAAAACACGCGTTGGATTCCAGTGAAATTGCTCAGGCATTCTATAAAATCGAACGCACTCGACGACCGTTCGGTCTATTTCGGTAAAAATAAATAAATATGCCCGCGGCCGCACTGCTCAATACACTGAATTAACGTCGCTGGATGAGACTTGTATTATTTATATTCGTACTTAGTGGATAATAATTGTAAAATCTTTGGAAGCGATGACTTATAACAAAGTTAAATATTATCGTACAATGTGAATGAAACACTTTTTGACACTTATTATTTCACTGGAGTCTCGGCTTCGGATACAATACTGATTAGAAACTTTTAAAAATATCAGTATATCTTTACTATATTGTCCATGTACTATATACAAAAACCTATATTGTCCATGTACTATATACAAAAACCTTCCTCTCGAATCACTGTATTTATTGAAAAAAAACCGCATCAAAATCCGTTACGTAATTTTAAAGATCTAAGCATACATAGGGACAGACAGTGGTAGGCGACTTTGTTTTAAATACTATGTAATGATGATGATGTAGCGTATAATTGTATTTTTATTGGGGAACGTAAACAGGTACTGGAAATAACTTACAATTAATACAACAGACAGATTGGTATAGAAAACATTGATTGTGGTTTTAGAGTAAATAAACACTCACTCATACACTTAAATATAAGCCTCAAGTAGCACACGTATATAGTTAATTGTATGCATATTTTATATAAACATAATTACATAAATAGCCTCTTGCATTCTTAACACAAGGCACGTGATATTTTTATATATAGATATAGAAAGAACGCGTCACACTGATGTACATATATGCTTACCTATTTAAGTATTACTTAATTTTACTTCTACCATATCTAATTACTATTCCTACTAAGAACATAAAACGTAGAATTTTATATCTAATGAAAAAAATTTAACCACTTACTTTTACCATAATCAATGCATATTACACATACACTTATATTCATACAAAATCATTATGAAATAAGTACCTACCTAAATATTTTGTGCACTTCCAGTATTTTTATATACAAAACCGTACCGCACGACAAGTCGTCCAAATATAGCGGCACTTGATAACGATGTATTAGAGGCATCGATGTTTTACGTCCGCCGGTAAGTGTTCCATATTTAAAAATATACATTTTTAATACGTTGGACGAGATAGTTATGATTAAGCTGACGGTTTTCCGGCATCCACTGACGATGAATCGATTACTAATTATATTCGAATAATATCGATTGAATCATGTCGGGTCCTTTCTATTCGATATGTATTAACAAGGCTTAATTAGTTTTTTTTTTTAATTGTATCGAGTGGTAATGACATTAAAATCGATTTTTAAAAATAGTCTCCGGTACGGCTCTTTATTTTGAGTGTTAAACAATTATATCATCTCTATTTTATATGAAAGTTCCTTCTAAATTGTTTCCCGTTGTACGCTTAGATGTTTTAAACTACGCAATGGATTTCAACAATAATCAGAATAATTCAAGAGGCAAATTTTATAAGTATAATACATACTATAACAATTTTTACTTTCCTCGCCGGAAAAATCTAACAGTTCAACCAAAAGGCTGTATTTACACTCGTGAAGTCGGGTCAGGTAGTGTAACAATGACTGACTAATGACTATGTATATTATACTCTAATTGTATTCCAGATAGTCAAATTAAACACTCTATACTTTGAAAAAATAAAATTACGTGCAGTTCAATTATCGTAATTAAATTAAATGTGCAACTACCATCCATTCGAATACTCTACTAATGTTTATTGCCCATTAGTATATATACATATATATTTACTATGTAAAATTAAATATATACTTACTACCTATATACCATTATATGTTCCATGGGAACATTAAACCGTAACAGTTTGTGAAATAGATGTTTTATTTCTTTATAAAAATTAAAAAGTAATCAGTTTTCGTAAATAATTAAAGTGACCACACCCGCCGGTGGGTTTACACGTGAAGTCATTAGTTTGTCTCATTATTACGGTAACATCGGACAGTCCTAGCGTCAACCATTAAATTATAATAAGCAAGACTCAATGCTCGACGCCGGAGCCCCAGTGACGCCCATCGACTTACACCAGCTCCTTGCTAATGTGGCCATGATTTCGTTTTATTCGGGGATTATTTCTGAATAATTAATTGACATTAACATGTTTTTAATTCATTAATTACATTCCTGTTTTCTACTATATAGATAATCTATAGATCCGTTCTTAAATTTATTCGACTGGAATTCAGTTCCAGTTAAGAGTACTAAAATCTTATGCTAAAATGAACGCCCTTGTAACTTCTAGATATAGACGATTTCTAATTTGACAAACAAATAAATATTGTGACCATCGTAACTCACCTTAGATATTAATGAAATGTTTTGAAAGTTTTAAAATTTCAAGAAGACATGAATTTCCACTCCCTTTTATCCATTAATTTTATTGATAAAATTGAAGCTCGTCAATAGCTCCAAAAATAGGAGATCGGCTGCCAAACCTAAAAGAAAAGGTACTCAACTGTTTTCTTTGCGTATCTATTAATACCGATTATAAATACGAAAGTAACTGTGTCTGTTACGCATTTATGGCTATACCAATGAACCAAATCTGATGAAACTTGGCTGAAACTTAAAGCAAGGATATAGATTACCTATAATTGTTGCTATTAGTTTGTGTTGTGTTCAAAACCTACGAACACTAAAAAACTACTGCATATATAGATAATAAATGTAACGTACCACTTTCCTTTAAATCAAGAAATTGTTTAATTGTCTTTCTTTATTTCAAGACGTGTGGTCACCGTACTTAAACGTGGGAACTGTATGCGTACGCGCAGACAAGCTCCGGCGGGCGGGGCCAGCGTCGCTTTGTTTTTCTAATAATTTCCGGGCCCCTTCCAAAACTTGAGATTTTCATATAAACGAATCAAGATTATTTATATCGGTAACAAAATCCACTGTTTTTTTTTTAATTTAAGATATAGTCGAAATGGGTACAAATATTAAATTAAATTAGTTAATTTGATTATTAATGTAGTATGTATATAAACGGTGCTTAAACATAGTGTTAAGTGATTTCTAATACAATTCGCTATAGAATTACAAATGACTACAATCTGCTATAGCTACCTTATAACCAGGGGGGCAATTCTATATTCTCAACTCTACACCAATCCAATTTCGATAATTCCTCACAAAAATAGACCCCGTCTTATTCATTACTGTGTTTTTAGTTATCGGTTACAATATGACTCCGATTTAATTACGATCAAACTTCGCCTAAACTGCAATTGGATTTTTGTGTTAGTAGAATAATAACGGCTAAAAAGCAACGTGCGATTGTGACAAAGGGACTTCTTTTGTCACAATTTCAAAATTGCTAATCGTCGCATCTCACATCAGCAAGTAAAAGCAAGCAAAAAGAAGAAGTGAAAAAGGGAATATTTGTTAGTAAAACTGTCATGCTTTTGATTAATGCGATACAACCAATATTGACTAAAGATATCGGTAAGGTTGTTTGGTATATCTAGCTTTACAGAAACCACTGTGTCAGCTATGTTACTCACACACAAAGAATGCTATCAACAGTAAATGAAATGTTGTATTACGAAGGGTGCCATGAAAACTTTGGTCAAGAATGCAAATGTACCTCTATCTGCCTGTTTGTTACTAAAATACAACTAAACTATTGAACCAAGATCGCTATGATTTGTTTCATAATTAGTCTTACCCTGGGAAATGGATGCCATTGGCACATGATACGGGATTTACAGGAAGAAATGGTAATTCATATACCTTTGAACGCGGATATTGTACGGTAACAGGTAAGTTATGACTATGAGAATATTATAAATGTGAAAGTAAGTCTATCTGTTTTTATGACAAATTTTCTAGGTAAAACTAATGAACCGAATTTGATTAAACTTAGTATATAACAGACTTGAATCCCAAGGGAGGGAAAACGCTACTTTATCTACTTAACCAATATCTAAAACACAAACTGACCCAAAAGAAACAACTAGTATCTATTATAAATATGGAAGCGACTGTCCCTCTGTCCGACTTCAATTATCGTGAAAGCAGAGTTCATAAGAACTACTTAAAAATAAGTCAGTCATAACCATAATAACAATAATTTCAATAGAAAGTTTACGAACATGCAAATCTAAACAAAGAAAACATACATACATTAACTGCCGTTTAAATTAACCGTTTCAGACGGACGTCCGCGTCAACTTGTCACGCTGTCACGCTGTCACGACACGGCGTCACGTTAAAAGCTCGACTTTCACCGGTGTTGGATGACCGGGTCTTAATTCTGTTTTTTTATTCGATTTAGTTATGTTTGTGACACAGATTATATATAAAAACATACACTCACGTTGCAATTACATTTAGATTTGAAAAGATTACTATTAATCATAGTTTTTTTGTACATAAAAATGTATATAAATATACTTATATCAGTATTCAATGTAAAGAATCCTAGTAATATATATATAATATATGCGAAAGATTGTGAAGATGTATGTTTGTTACTCTTTCACGAAAAAACTAGGTACTGGACGGATTTGGATGAAATTTTATAGTAATATAGGATAGACATTAGGACGATACTAGGCTACAATTTATATTAATTTTATCTAATTTGGTCAAAATATAACGATACATATCAAGTACCGTGCGAAGCCAAAAGAAAATTTTATGGTCGCTACAGTGTTAGAAATGATTATTATAAGGCTAACAGTAAGTTTACGTGAATGTTAACCGACGATTTCGGATTGAAACTCAGGTCAGTACGACTATCATTGACATTTCATGTCATCTCATTTTTCGCGTATAAATCATCATGATGTACCTACTCTCAAGCATTGCATAGCATGCGCTGGATGATTACGAATGATTCACTAATCTGCATTCGAACAATGGAACATTTACCGACTGTCATTTGTTTTTGTTCAAAACAAATATTGTTTTGTTTTAGTATTTAAGTAACTAATTTGAAACTTCTTACTATACAATTTATTCTCATAAGATATGCTTAAAAAGTCGCATTCAAATATTTCAAAATTCGGTTTAACTTATTAAAATGGCGTCATCTACCAATGTGCAACAATAAAGCATAGTTGAGATTGAAAACTATATGTAAAAGTATGTTAGATACATAAATATATAAAAATAAATCACACTCTTAATCACATAGCACACTCACAATCCGTCACCTAGAGGCATCGAGGGAGTGAAAGGGGAGATGAGGGAAAGAGAAAGAAGAGGGAGAAAACACAAAGGTTGCGCCGGCGCCCGTGCCCCGCTGGCGAGCCGCTCTTAACGCCCTCGCCCGCTGGCTCGGACGCGACTACAGCGTGTTACAGATACCAAACATTATAATACAATATCTAATCGGGAATTACTATTTTAAATAAAAATACATTTCTCTTAAATATACTTATTCTTAATTTTACGTTCAATGTTTCGATCGCCGATGTTGAATTTCTGGATTCCTCACAATATTTCATTTCACTGCTGGACGCAACTGTAACAAACATATTACTTGAAAGACTTATAAAAGACACTAAATATCTGCATTTTCTATTTATTCTGTATTCATATGAATATCAGTAGCGTTAACGAGATCTGCTCACTGAAATACATTTTTGTTAGTAGCTAAGTATATCATGTGCTACGGACAGAAGTTCCAATTAACAATTAGGTATATATTCTTATCTTCATAAGATCTCGATCAGTGATATCGCATCAATTCAATGTTAACTATTTATTTTAATTCTTCTAAAATCACTCATCTTTTAAATAAAACTAGTTATAACGGATTTGAATCGCGTATATTAATTATTTTTGACATCCCGACGTTTCGAGCACTTTACAGCGTTCGTGGTCACGGGTAGACTCATCTTGATTGATTCGACTTCAGGTCCTTTCGCCTACCACTAATTAGGCTAACAAATACAGTGTTGTGTGTAATTATGTACTTTATTTTCAAGAAAAACAAAATTACCAATACCTATATAATATTACCAAATACTAAATAGATCATAAACTACATTAATGTGTTCTTAATATCTGAAAGATATTTTACTGAAAACACAAAATTAAAAATTGATCATGAATAAGTTCTAAATAATGTAAATTTCATCAGCCTGTATACGAGATTATGAATAGCCGGTAATCTATAATCTCATATTTTGCCTCGGCACATTTGCGTTTTTGTCGTTGATGAAGAAATACCATTGTTCGATAGTCGATTAGTTATGGGTGACACAGGCGAGATATCGGATAATCGATTCATGTTACATCGATATACTTAATCGATTAAGCTTTTTGTGGGCGTCGGTGCCTTTGTGTTCTCAAAGGTCCTTCTGACAGGTGTTGCGATTTTTTAATAGTTTCTTCTTTTTGTTACTAATAAGACTTTTTAATGTTTAGTTAATAGGTGAAAAAGTATATAAGATTTAGACTTCATGTTTTTGGCACAAAAGTATATTGTATATGTATGATTAATTAAACTTACAAAATGGGCTCATATTTTCGTGTTCAATATAAGTACGCATATTATTTAATTTGTCGCGCCTTCGTGATTTTCCACCAACTCGCATTGAAAGAGCTTGATGGAATATGCTACAAACCTTCTTCTAACGGGAGAGAAAGCCTTAGCCCAACAGAGGGAAATTCACAGGCTGTTACTATGGTACATTGGGTAGGTTTGTAGATAAAATATTTGCTTAGCCAGTATACTCATATAATGCTGTTTTATAAGAATATATATATTACATAGATATTAAAATTATATAAATGCATTTAACAATCCGTACCTTCAGAAATACACTCTAATCTCCAAAACGCTTACGTCACCCATCTTATGTCAAAGATCTATCCAAGCCAACCACAGAGCACGTATTTCGATAGAAGTGACATGTGGTATACATATAAACACTTACCATAATTATATGTGTATTTAGTAAAGTTTGTTTATAAGGATGAGATATATCATCTTGTAAACAAGAACACAACAGTATATACTTATAATGTGATTATGTATTAAATTCATTAATAGATATTCAATTACTGTTTAATTACTTAAACTAAACATTATAACATTTATAAAATTCTATGATATACTATACGAAAGCAATATTTACATGTAAATATATGAATACTAGAAAACATTTTGATTGATATATTCGTGAGATAATTAATTAAATAAATTATTTTAGTAACTACTTAGTAGTCATGACTCATTACCAATTCCTAGATACAAAAATTAAATAGGTTAACTTCGATGCCACTTCTAAACATATTCTTAAGGCGTGCTGCAGTCCTTTAGCCGCACTAATCAACGTCATTACTGTTATAATTGCGAAGCGACAATGGTACCATGTCCACAGTGATGTGACCGCGTTCTGTGGTGTCATCGTTGAAAAAATTTTTGTCCAATCATTCCTCATGATGAGCCCTTTTGTTTGACGCCTTGTGGAACACCGACATACACACGACATTATTGTGTATGTGATTTTAATAATAAAGGTATTTTTAGACTCGTTATACCTGTTTCTGCATTTGATAGTAGGTAGGTATCTAACAGTAACTATTCATTTACTTTAAGTCCGCTTGGGTCGGATGAAATACTGCCAAATCTTTGTCATATGTCTACATTTAAGTAAGGTAATCCAACCCCTATTCCTTAAGAGCAGTGCTAATACTGCTACAACAATAATACCAATTTATGAACTACTACCTTCGACAGCAATTGCATTCGCTTGTTAGGGGTAGTGAGGTGTCTAATGTTAGTTTTGGGCCTATAGCCTATACAATTCGTTGAGGTTCTTGCTTTATAGGTACATAATTCCATCAAATTAGGTTTAGTCAAAAATGATAACAGGACAGACAGAGTTTCTTTTTGATATGAACATCACTTACCTAAGTACAAAAAAAACAATTCTTGATATTTTTCTATAAAGCTTACCCAATTTTGTGTTTCTGATAAACATTTTTTTAATCAAGTCATTGATAGTTAGGTAACCATCTAATTTATTTATGAAAAACTAATATTTTTTTTAATACCTATACGTATGTTTGAAAAAACATATTACAATCAAAACAAAAGTCAACATCCTATCCATTACCTAATAACTAATCTAGATATAAAAAATCAAAACACATGTAATGTATTTCAATATAAAAAAGTATTTAAATATATCTATAAAATTTCAATAATTTGTATTTACATTGCTAATATTGAAATTTCGAATCTATTCCTAAAAAATTAAATAACTGAAATTCGTTAAACCGGTATTTTTAAAGGTGTGATATCTTTTCAAACCATATAAATTCCGATAGACATAGGTACCTACTTGAATAACAAAAAATCTGCCCCGAATCAATTTCAAAATGATGACATTGCTACTTTTTTCAACCCTTAAAGCCGGCTGTTATTTAAAACACACCTTTATACCCTCGCTATAAGATCGCTTATTGATATTCGATGTTGTCAAAAATATAACCTTTACAAAACATGCCTTTGAAGGTTCAAGAACTGTCATTAAAAAAAAGTTAATAAAGGCTTGTCTACACTAAAGCACTGTCATTAGGAAGGACACGTTCACACCAGGCGAGGGACGTAAATTTTGCATGAAATGACTTTTTCGAGCTTGTTAGGAATGTGACATTTTTCTTTTTTTTCTGCAAAAAGCAAAGGTACCTATATTAACATTCTGCCTGCTTTTTTATTAATCATATAGGGTAGGTGAGTGTTTGGATGTAGTACCTTGATGCCTATAGGTACCATTTGTTAAATTAGTAGCTGTATTGGATAAATACCTAAAATGTCGTTTTATACCTACATTACTTAGCTATTATGAATAGTTATTAAACTTAAAACTTTATATCAGTGTTGGGCATTAATCAAGCAATTGTCTATTATTTTATTAATTGAAAAAAAAGTAATTGCAATTAAATTAATTACAATTAAATTAATCGCAATTACACTTCTAATTGCACCTTGCAATTAAATTAATTTGATTAACGTATGTCAATTGCAACTTACAATTAAAATAATTGCAATTAACTTTTTCAATTGTTTTATAAAACAATTAAAACTAACAATTAACTTTATATATCAAAATGAAATTAGTAAAGATTAAGGAAAATTAAGCTATAAGTATTAGATTTCAGACGAAAAAAAATGTGGTCAAAGGCTCTTTAAGTATAGCTTATTTTTTCTAAATCTCTCTTTCCACAGAAAAAAAAGTGTTTATTTTTATATTATAAAATATAAAGTTGCATTGATCAATATTTCCGCAGCGTAGGTGTAAAACAAAAACATTTCAAGTCGTCGTCTTCGTTCAAGTCTTTTATTGGTTGCTAACATATTTATTTAACTACTTACATGAAAAGATGGGGGGCACTGTTCTACTACCCGGAACCACACGGGTATATTGTATATTTATATGTACCAGCTTTATATTATAGCAGTATTTTTGATTGTTATTTTTTAATTAAAATTAACAAAACAATTAAAAATTAATTAATTGTTAATTGTAACTAATACAGTTAACAATTAATTAATTGTTAGTTGTGATTTTCCACAATTACAATTGATTAATTGTTAACTGTATTAGTAACAATTAACAATTAATTAATTGTTAATCTTTAATTGTTCTTGCAATTAAAATTTGCCCAACACTGCTTTATATATATTTTTTAAATTCCATATAGGTATTAATACTACCTAATTTAGTTAAGCCTTCAAAGCTAAACAAAAGAAACAGACGACTCTACAGTTAACGATATAACTTCCTGAATCAACTGCTCCGTATGCATCCATTGTAAGACAGCGTTATCTCGAGAACTGCTGAATCACGTTTTGGCAATTTAGCACCAGATGGCGCCACACTATGAGTTGGAGATTATCACTATTCAATGACAAAGTGTGATAGTTTGATGACGTAACCACCAACTTATTTTTTTAATAAAACCTTTATGTTTGAAGATAGTTTCGTTTTGATCACAGGTTCGTCTCCTGGTTGAATTAAGAGTCTTAGGTACAAGAATGAGAGGGCTAATTCTCTTGACTTTAATCGAACTGCAACTGAACCGTGGTTTTAGTAGAATAGGAAAAAGGAAAACTATAGGGTACGTTTTGTGAACACTAATAATTCGTAAATTAATAATTCGTAACAATTTGTTAGTAGAATGAAATAGCTCAGCTTGGTAAAAATATAAAAAATATACCTACTTATATAAAATGAGAAGAGCCGATGAAAAACATATGTAAAAAATGTTCAGGCTATGTGTGTTTATATGGAATTTGTGTAATAGGTACCTAAATGAATATGTACTCAGTGGAGAAAACATCGTGAGAAATTCTGCATATCACCGATTCTGCTTTGGCACGTGTACCAAAAACCTTAATCAAAATATTCTTTCTTCGAGGAGCTACCCATCAATTTTCGTTTAGATACCTATCTATGTTATTGAATAGAACTATAACTTCGTTTAAACTAAGAATTGGACAAAACATGTCGATTTAAAATCAAATAAACTTTATTTATAAAACTACTCGAATAAAGAATATTTACATATATGTATTTAGAAAATAGTATAACCCATAGTTCTTGTTGGAATTCATAACTACCAGGTATCTTATAGGTATCAAGTTTGTTATCTTATAAGATAAAATTGTTACTTACTTTGACTTATACAAGCCTAATTAGTACCTACCGATATCCATAAACATTGTCAGTATTATATACCTATAGTTTAACAATAAATGTAGGTAGGTATCGTCTATCTGTGTGCCCGATACTCTGTGCTCATAGTATATCATATACATACTTCCTATTATTATCAAATAAGCTTTAAATTCATATAAGAATTTTATTCAGGCGTTTACAATACTAACTAGATGAAATTTTGTAACTACCTATCTAATTTACCAAATGTAGACGGAACATATGCCTTTCCATATTATCTATACCTACATATTACCTACCTAGCTTCTTAATATGGCACTACTCAGGTCAATTAAAGAGGTTTCTACATTTTTTATATGAGCCGTTAAGGAATACTTAAGACCTCTACTCTGGACCCATTCAAATAATTATTCTTAGGTTTACATACTTAAAAAAATTGATTAATGTGTAATCACCTGCTGATCTGTAATACCTATATTCATGATATAGGCATAACCCAATACTATAGATAAGTATAGGTATGTAGGTATAGTCTATTGTTACGATTAAACCAAGAATAGCTTAACATTTGCACCTAGGTACCAGCTACTATGACAGTTATGTTATTAAGCGAAACTCGTTCGCACAGACAACGCAAGGTCAATGAACTTCAGCGAAATATCCTTATAATTACGTAGGTATGTTTAGTAAACAAAATAAAACGATAACATACTATATATGTAATTATGTTACTTATTAAAAGTCTGATTTTATTATTCATTCAATTTTAAAGCTTATTTACAATTATTTATAAAAATGTAACACTCAATTGAAGAAACTCGACTAGCATTAAAAAACCTATTCACCAACCACGTGATAAGGCGTTGACCTCACTCGTCTTGTCAACCCGATGTCATTGGACGTGGACGACGCTTTCTATTGGCTGTTGTTGTCGCGGGCGTTCATGCGACATCGTTCATTGGTCGCTTTTGTCACATTATAGGCGGAGCTAGTGCGTTCTGTTTTTAAATAGACACGTGGTTTGAATTCCTTTTTTGATTTCTGTTTACGTGTGTTGTATTATTTATAAACATGTTGCGATTATTATTATTCCTTTATAATAACTATTGGTATTATTAAACTTATAAAATGTTGTTCTTAATACAAATTTAAATTCGTACGGTAGATATCAATAGGAAGATACGCTTTCGTACTTACTAATGATACCCGCTCGTCATAGGTATATCTAACTATTTGTTGTATTCGAGTTCTTAGTGAATACCTAGTTATTATGAGTACGCCATTCCAAGTTCTCGGGTTCGAGTCCCGGCCGAGTCATTGCAGAAAATGTTCATTGGTTTTCTATTTTATCTTGGGTCTGGGTATTTGTGGTACCGTCGTTATTTCTTTTCGTTTTTCCATAACACAAATAGGTAAATACTTTTGTTACTTACGTTGGGATCAAAGTAAGTAAGTAACCTAATGTAAAAAATTTAGATATTCAATACGTAGGTACCTACCCTACCTACCTAATTTCTGTAACCTACAATTATTGTGACGGGTTATTACTAAGTACATTAATTACAAGTAGGCAATTATACCTACCTGTTGTATAAAATTAAACATATACAATACCTACCTACCTATAAATACTTATGTATCTACATTAGGTAGGTGAGAGCGAATGTATCTAAAGAGGGCGTATTAAATTCAAGTTAGAGTCACCTGGTCAGGAGAGCTGTATCGATCGCGTCCGTCCGTTGCAGCTGTCTGTCGCTGTTTTAGTCGCGTTTTACTTTTATTTCAATATAAGCACCGTGTTTAAAATTATTCGGTGGATATTTACATAAATATTATATCTACATATACATATAAGCACCTAGATACATATCTATATAGGTAAGTACAGAACATAATTTATTAATCTTTTAGTTATCTTTAAATTACATGCGTAGATACCTATCTAAGTATCTACTTAGGTCTGAGACGATATTATTATTAGGTATAGGTACATAAGTCATTTTATTTACTTATACGTGTATTAAAAGTACCTAATAAACTTATGCATACCAACGTATCCTAAGTAAATATCAAGATGGCGGTTACGTTAAACGTGATAGATAATCTTCTAGAATATTCTTGAATAGCTGGATTACCTACCTATTTACCTATTTAGGTATAACAGGAAGGTATGTCGGTGGTTACGTAGGAAAGCTTTTGAACATTAAATGTAGGTATATAAGTAACATTAATTTCGAAATTAGAACTGATATGACTAAAATGAGTCTACAATGAAAAAAAAGAAAAAAATACGATTGCGAATCTCCCATAAAATTCCCCCTATCACACCGACGCGTAATGATTTTAAAATCGATTCGTCGCGAACACCAGCGACACAAGCACAACGCATCGACCTAATAAACATTCCAATTTAACGACATCCTTCTGTATTATCGAAACACATAAACACATTCACAGAAACTAATTACTTTTTACTTTGTGAAATTGAACTTCAAGGGAAATGCAACTCTATTTGTGAAAATTTAAGTGATGTAATCGATTGGGGTGTGCTAATAGCGCGATTGGCTTGAAGATTTAGCGGTTTGTTACACCGTTGGCGCTTGTTATTTTAGACTATGGATACAGCTTCTAAATAAACCAACTATGATTTAAAAGCGAGCAAGTTCATCTTAGTTTCTAAGAGTATTTTTTTGTGTGTTGGTATATAATACCTATTTGTAGCGGCTTGGTGATGAAAATAATGTGTATAAATGAATGAGTGTTTACCTATGACATTATAATTTTACGATATATTATAATATGCCTAGGTACCTGTAGGTATGTTTATAGGTAGGTACCTACTTACATTATGATGATAGCTCTGGTGTTAGTATTTGTGGGAGATTAACTGGATAGGTAGCTCGTAATGGAAAGGACCTACTGCAATTAGGTACCTTAAGGTCTTCACTTGGCAGTTTATTCACTGTATAAGGATGTTTAATTTCTTCTCGTTCTCACTGCTTACAATATCAGAAAGAAATTAATTTTGGCTTACAAATAGATGGACAATTTACTCGTGTACCTACCTACCTTATTCCTAAAAATAATAAAAATAATAGGAATATATTATGTAATAAGTATGTAAGAGAATATTTTAAATATCAATAACAATAAAATATTTTTTACACGACGGTGTAACGTTAACTCCAACTACTCAATATATTTACACGGACGCGCCTTTCTCGTGACAGTAGCGACGCCGGGGCTGCGGAATCACGAGGAACTTTATTATAGATATTAGGTAAATGAGAACATTTGACTTGCTTTATAGACTAAATAAACTAGAGAGAAAATCTAGAAGCTAAACAATAAACATAGCGGTTTATAGGCAGCTATTTGATCACTACCTACCTAACTAGGTATGTATCTACATACGTAGTTATACGTTTAATTTGTACATTTACCTACCTATTATAGGTCTTATGAACGTAAGTAGGTATATAATTGCGATTTAAATATACTATTTTGTTGGATTTTGTGAGTAGAATAGTGTACATATAAAAAAGATATACCTTTTAGTAGAAAAAACACAGAATACTTTTGCTTTTTCTTATTACTTTTCTTATTGTTTCACCTTATTAGGTATATTCCTACTTCCTCCAATTAACTCCCTATTAGGTACGTACCTATTATTAAAAATTTCCAAAGAAAACATTTTAAACTTTTTTTAAAAATTATAAGATCAACAGCTAACAACAAAATGTCGAAACGGTCATGGTTGGCATTTGTTTTTACAAGTTACAAAAACAATTTCCTCGCAATCAAACTTCAATCGTATTACCATCTAATAAGACGCAAAATAATTTAATAGCCAGCGAAACGTCTGTATGAATAAAGTATACTTACATCACACTGACCAAATTCAAAAATCGAACATACTATTCTAAAATTGAATTTGAAGAGTGATAAAAATTATGATTATTATAATCCTTATTTCTATAGGATTACGGTTCATTTTTGTGAGCAAAATATTTGAAATTGGTCAAATAAGATTGTATCTCGCGAGGAGATATAAATAAGCCAGAAATTGAATTCAATTATTGGACGCGGTTATCAGATCTTGTTCAAGTGACGACGTGGTAAAGGTGAAACTAAAAAATATATCTATCTATATAGCTATTGCGTGTGAAGGGTACGTATATGTATGATATACAAACATTTTAGACAGGTTTATTAGTTAAAAATATAGGTATTATCTGTATAAATAAGAAACAACTGAACTTCTTGACATTTCTTCTCGGTAGTCTACATTTAAAATGGGTGGTGTAATGTTAAATTAAACTTTTAAAATGTAATTCTATGACTTATGCCTATATTAGATACGGCTTTTGATTATACACAACCAATTGTGAGAGCATAGTTTTGAATGAGGAAATAGGCTACAGGTCGCCAGTTTTGTTATTAAATTATTTTAATAATAAAACGTTTAATGTTTTAAAAACAAAAAATACAGAAAGATTTATGAATCACTATTGCCTAAATTATGATATATTCAATATGCTTACACGCAAAATACGAAGTTAGGCGTACAAAGCTTGCGATAACGTTCGAAAAGTCTTACTAACCCTAACTAGGTAGGTTAATTGATATTATATAAAATCTACCTTATCTATCTAGTCTGTTTCGATATTTTGAAATGTATTTATTAATATCTACGAGATAGGTAATTGATACAGAATCTGTCCTACTTAGATTACTATCTATGTCAAAATTCGAATGCCATAGTTAATGACGTCACAATATAAAATTACAAACTATGAATTCGTAAAAGATGTGTCACTTTTTTGAATATGGAACGAATGTGATTGAAATAATCGTAATTTGAATATAAATCATACAAAACGATTCGTTTTTATGAAATGTTTTATTGACACGTTATAATCAAAGAAATTGATTCTTATCACACGAGAGATTCGCGATAACGATAACTACCTTCTCGGAATTGAAGCTTTGTATTGCGTCGTGTTGCACCGACTTTTGTTTTTTATTTTTTCATTTTATTTGTTTTATATCTGTAAAAGGCCTTGCTATATTCAATACGTCCAGTGTTGACAGTTTCGGGAAAATGAATAAGAAGGTTAAAATAATCGATTTTAATGAGTTTAAATTGAATTTCTTGTAAACGGTACCTGACAGGTAAGAGAAATGACGAATTAATTTGTTTCATGTATTTGTTTTCGGAATATTCTAGAATATATGTATAAATAATTACTTTATTTTTTATACTTACTCATTCTTTGCGAATTAAAATAATACATTCCATATCACAATTTACAAAAACAGTTTTTTTATTTATATGTGATGTTTCATACCTCAGTGATGCTTACCTATATGAATGTCAAAACGGCAAGTTAATGATAGTAAATTTGACATAAGTATTATGAATTTATGAATGAAATACATCTGCTTAATTATTTATTTATTGTATACAGTCATCTAATCGTTCATATTAATCCCACCCTTTAAGTAGGCAGATATAAATCCCAAACGCACATGGCAACATTACATACATCTGTCAGGCGCGCCCGCCGCGATTCAAAAAAAGAACACAATGCGTTCCGTTGATACACATTTGAAACGCCACCCAGTATAACTTGATCTACAAATTCGAACTTTCTTCGATATTTCAAAAGGTGTCTAGTCACATGGAAGCGAGTTCGTGGCTCAAGTAACGATGGTCGAGTGATGTGGCGCGTCGGCAGCGCCGCGGGCGGCAGATGACCGCAACATGATTTATGACGGGGTACAGTCGAGCGCATTTACATTCGTAAATGTGATCTCTGTAATTATGCGCTTGTTTCGGCCACGGGCGGTTGAGATGTCGGGAATGCGAGGCCCTTTCAAGACTTCTGGGTTACGAAAGTTTTTTGACGCATAATATACCTACTCATTATCTCTATAACGACATTTCTTTGAAATATAATTAAGTTCTTCAATAGTAATTTGCCTCAATTTACATATTTAATGATTTATAGATGTTTAAAATGTTTTCATCACGATTCATAAACTCGATAACAACATGGTCTCGAAGTCGACACAATCAATAACCCCGACACCATAAAAGGAGAACCAATAAAGGAACCAATTTCATCCCATATTGTTTGTCAAAAATTCGATTATGTCCGGGCTTTGATGACAAAACGAAACAAAAAATAAAATATAATGCGTAGAGAAACGCATCCTCTGATTAAATGAGGATGTAACGGAACGTTTCCATACGCGTTCGAAACTTAAATAAACTTTTTTTATGACGCTTCGGCGCTATCAACTAGACACAATTTTTACAAGAAATCTGTGTGTACTAAATACATTTTTAATTTTGTAATGTAAATTATATTTTAATTTACACCATTGCGGTTGATTGAAATATGTCACATTTAAAAAAAAATAACTAAATTTGTATACGACCTATTTTTAAAAAAATAAGTAAGAATATAGACATTTATTGAAATATTCAATGTAATTTTAAAACTCAACATTATTTTTTAATATCTAATAAATAGATAAGCAAAACCGAGCATCATCATTAGTTACAAAAAAAGTATCGCCTTGTTTATTTTCCCGCGAACGAGGCATGACAATCGAAATTCAGTGTTGTCATCGTAAAAAAAATTGGAATAAAACAGGGAATGTGTAATATTAATGCGTCTAACGGTCCCTTTGTCGCGGGGTTATTTATTTTTTACACATTATTCACGTATTCATCACGTTATCGACTGTGGATTGATGATTTGGAGCGAAAAGGATTGCTATTAAATTTCAAGGTCCTTTGTTAATGATTTCACGCTAGCATTGTGATAAAAGTTATTTTATAACTGTTCCAAAATATATCTAATATGTTGATAAATAAATACTTCTTTTTTTCTTTCTTCCGTATTATAGGATTTTTTTAGCAATGACTCAATAAAATACCTATAATTTTAAAACGTTCATGCTTTATTTACTTATAGGAAAAAAAACTTCACAATTATTGAATTTGTTTTATTTTACAAATCTCTTCATAGCTACTTAAAATCAATCATAAGATGGCAACATTTACAGTACAATGGCAAAAAAAAACTATTTTAAAAATCGAATATAAAAAGGCATGTCAGTATGTTTTAGTATAAATGAGTTGATACATGATTCAGCTCATCGTTACATCAGGTGTCGCTTACATCTGCTTATACGTAATAACCTATTGTGAAGGGTCATATTATATCGATTTATGGCCATTCAAATGCTCCCCACACACGTAACAGATGTATTTTAACAGTTACAGTTCTATTTTTTTAATTTATTATGCAAAGTAAAGAGTGCAATGTGCTTTACGAATTCGTGGAATTTAAAAAAAAGATTTTTAAAATGTTCTTTTTTTGAAATTTATGGAATTAAAATTAGTTTGTTATAGATTCATTATTTGTTGCTTTTTGTTTTGCAATGTTATTATTATTATACTTTATATAGCAAAATGTAATACATATACAATTTTATATAAATATAAAATGAAAATAGTTATAACCGAACAAACGTGTTGATGATACAGATACAATACAAATTTACAAAATATACCCAATACAAGATACTGTTTAATATTTTTCATGATTTATAAATTTAATAGATACTTATATAGGAAGGTATTTAATAGTTAAATAGTTACATAATACTATAAAGGTTTTGAAATTACAATTTAACAAAACATTTCACATATTTTTGTAAATATACTTAATATTAAAAAAATGCTCCTATAACACAATGCATATAAAACAAAATTACAAACATATTTAATATAGTTAATAAAAATTTGTTTTTCTTTTTATGAAATATTCTCAAAAAAGATTCGTTTATATTTCAGGAACCGAATACAATACAATAATTCTTCGTTTTAATCAAGCAATTAACGTGACAAAGCGTCGACTGGCGTCACGTCGTCGTGACACTTGATTAATTGTCGCCGTGTCGCGATGTCGCCGTGTCGGCCCTCGTGTGAACACGCCTTATGTTGGTTTCCGTACGCATAATTAGCAGAATAATTACCCAATATATATGTGGATATAAAGAACTTTGTGGATATAAACAATTGTTACTGATTAGTACATAAATGTACCTCAACAACTTTTCATATAAGACATTTATGAGATATTTATGAACAGTGGCGTGCACTTGGAGAGGCCTATGTCCAGCAGTGGACAAAAAAGGGCTGATGATGATGATGATTATTTATGAGATATTTTTTCAAGCTATTTTCTATTTATAATTAATACTAGTAGGTACCAACTAAAAACAGCAATCTATATTAATATTACAAATGTGAAAGCGACTTTGTCCGTATGTCTGTCAGTCACTCTTTCACGACCAAACCGCTGAACCGAATTTGGTGAAATTTATTAGCAGTCTTGGTGGTAGGGATTTGTGCAAGCCAGTCTATTCTACCGCCAAATAACAGTACCTACTCAGTATTGTTGTGTTCCGGTTTGAAGGGTGAGTGAGCCAGTGTAACTACAGGCACAAGGGACATAACATCTTAGTTCCCAAGGTTGGTGGCACATTGACGATGCAAGGAATAGTTAATATTTCTTACAGCTCCATTGTCTGTCTGTCTTGTGTAATGGTGACCACTTACCATCAGGTGGCCTGTATGCTCGTCCGCCAACCTATACCATAAAAAAATAGTATGAAGCAAACTTAAATTCGAAGAAAGTACATATGATACTTTCTTGCCTAACACATAACAACTAGTAAGCATACTACTAGTAAGTATTGAATAATAATATTGTGTTCCGGTTTCAAGGATGAGTGAAGCAGCATAACTCAGCATAACAGAACAAGGGACATAACATCTCAGTTCCCAAGAATGTTGATTTAAGCAATGTTTATTATTTCATACAGCGTCATGTAATGTCATTTCTTTGATCACTCACCATGTTGCCAAAATATGAAGAGCGAAGTTCTGTATTCTTCTAGCTAAACACTGTCGTTGTCGATGGCCTTCAAACATCCTAGCTAAGTGCTAATGATCTTTATTAAACTTATGTGGGGAACTCTTAAGCAGAATTTTCCATCTTGCAATTATCTTTGCAGGAGAATACTGCTATGAAAGGTCAGTCTTCATAATACATAATATATACCGAGTTATTTTGATAAATTTATTCAACGAACCGATAGGTATATCTGTTTAATCTTTACTCCGATTAAGAGCGTTCCGAATTAACTTTTTCACAAAATACCTACAGCTAGAAATCTATGGCCATTTTATTTTAAAATTTGATAGTTTATCCTACCCTCGGTAACGTACCTATATAACCGCGGTCGTCTTAGAATAAAAACCTTTCGGTTATTCGTTTGGTATTCGGCTGTTTCGGCTTTTAGAAAAGAAATGGCCTAAACCATTCATAGGCCTATTTTATAAAGTATACGTCAATAGCTTAATGACGAATAGGTAAGCATTTTTCCTTAAACCAAAGTGACTTTAACTTTAACCAAAAAAATTAATAAATCGTTATTTTGCGTGTGAATAGTTATTAAATTACGTAAAACGGTCGTACCATTAATTGAAAATGTAAACATAAAAAAAAAATGAGTGGGTAATTGTCACCCGGCGATGTGACGACGTCCGCCCCCGGCGCGCTCTCGCCGGCAATTATGCAAATTCGCCGGAAAATTGCCGGACACGCCGGTAATTGTTTCATGAGTCGACGTCGTTACACTCATAACAGTCACTTACTTTTGTGACCCGATAAGTTTTGCGGTCGACGCGTTTTGTTTAACGACGTTCCATTTTTGAATTTATTGTTACTTTCTATCGTCGGATTGTTTTACAGCCAGTATCAATGGAAGCAGCAATGATATTAGTATAGGACCTACCTCGGAAAATCTAAGAAAAATATATAAAATTTGACTAAATACAGGGTTCGTTACTTTATCTTTTAATAGGAGAAAGTGCCGTATTTATCATTAAGTATAACATTTTAAATTAACAGCATTGAAACGAAGGAGGAACTTACGTGTGGTAATAGATAGATATACTTATGAAAGTAATGTTTTTAAATTATGATGAAGATTCCGAACGTTTCATATACCTAAATGTATCCATCGTTAAGGACAATTGCTGAAAAGTAAACAATCTAGCTAAACCGAAACCGGTTCTAGATTTTTGTCAAGTAATAACTAAACACATATATTGAATGACAATTTAAGTACCATATTGGCACATTAGCATCTATCTCAATACATAAGTTGACAAAAGTAACTAATAAGTTTCATGCCAGTTCTTCTCGGTAGAGTATGCTGTCTGAACCGGTAGTAGCTTCACTTAACATA
Source organism: Vanessa cardui (assembly GCF_905220365.1). Classification (NCBI taxonomy): domain Eukaryota; kingdom Metazoa; phylum Arthropoda; class Insecta; order Lepidoptera; family Nymphalidae; genus Vanessa; species Vanessa cardui. The sequence continues at coordinate 4,959,339 of NC_061135.1, forward strand.
CTTAGTTATTAAATGACAATTCAAAAGTTCTTGTAAAAGTCTACTTGAATAAAGTACCCATATTTTGATTTTGATTTTAAGTCTTTCCTCAGTTTTATTCCATATATACATACATATACAGGGTTATTGGTAATTCCCTTTAGGAGGATCAAATCATTGATTAAAGTACCAATAACCCTGGATATATACATATATGTGTGTGTGTGTGTGTGTGTGTGTGTGTGTTTTTTATTCTAAGTTAGAACAGATGTCAACACAGCATGTTCGGATTAAACGCGACGATCACGAGGCGACAGCGACCGCAACAATCGCAAATGACGTATCGATAACCGAACGCCGACCGCTAATTGGTAATCAAAAACCGCACGGCATGTCAATTCTGCGTAATTTGTGACATTAAAATAAAGTCGCCTTTCCACCGATACGTATTTTTGACAGCAATGAGGACTGCTGATGACAAAGTATAAAATACATAAACATTTACATGTCCAATATGTTATAAAACTTAATTTAACAACGACCTCCGTGGTGGAGTAGTGTGTACAACGGTTTGCATGGGTACGCCACTCCGAGATTCCGGGTTCGATTGCCGGCCAAGTCGATGTAGCAAAAGTTCATATTCAGTTTTACTTACTTTTCTATGTTGTCTTGTGTCTGGGTATTTGTGGTACCGTCGTTACTTCTGATTTTTCCATAATACAAGTAATTTGGCAACTTACTTTGGGCTCAGAGTAATTTTTGTGATGTTGTACAATATTTATTATTTATGAATTAGGTATATTATAATAAAGTATTAGGATTTATTTTACTGGGCTTATAGTAAAGTGAAATTTTACGAATTTTCCCATAAGGAAAAAGTCATGTACCCCCCAAATGTTATTTTCTTTCCTTTCTTTGTATATATATATAGACGATTATATTATATTACCTATTTGATTTTTTTTGGTATGGTTTAAATAGACACGAGACTTTAATAACAATTTAATTTTTTCTCATTAAATTAATATTAAACATACATATTATGTAACGAAAGAAACTAACGACACATCTCATTTTTTTAACTTATGTCTCGATTATAAACCACATTATCTGATAACACTTAGCTATATATATAGCATAGCTTTAGGTGTTAGTGGACGGTCGGGCTTGCGGTGGACAATTTTCAATATTGACGACGTTTCGCATATTAAGATCACGCGATAAATGTCTGCTATAGTTTATGTGGCCGCGCTGAGGAATAATTTATTGTCGAACGAACATTATAAAAAGTCATAATGTGTACGTATTTTTGACGTTATTTTTGTCTCGTGTAAGGAATATAATAATTATGACGTAAATAATACGTGCGTGTAGTGCCCTTTGCGTTTATTGATTAATTACAGTGTATTTTATTAAACATGAGTAATTATTTTATAATATAATGATTAGTAATAAAGGAAGATTTCATACACTTATATTTTATATTTTAAATAGTACCTACATATTAGTTGGCATGACTATTATAGCTCTTTGCCGCCATATGTAAAAAAAAATAAACAATAAAACAAACTAAGCCTTAATTTAAAAATGGAATGTTTTTTCAAATCGAAACTCAAATTGAAAGCTAACAAAATATTCGCTCAGACAATAGACATTCGTTATTCAAATTCATAAATAGAACGCCATTTTATTTCATGGCTCTATTTGCCGTATGTACACATCCCTACGCGCGCCCATAGCAATTAACCCTTCGGATGCCTGTCGCAGCCCTTTGTTAACCCTTTAATACTCTATTGTGTCAACTGTCAACTCGAAGTTTGAATTAAAAGTGGGTGTATTAAATTTTTTACCCCCATCCTTGGTGTAGTTTGAAGTGGTGGGGTCGGGGGTAATAACATGGTTGATGGTAAAATGACAGCCTTTAAACGTTTTTAAAACTGCTTCAGCTATGTTTGGAACTCGAGTGGTGATTTGACTTTCAATTTTGGTTTTATTACCTTTGTGTTTAGCTTATGAATAATATTTTATTGCATACCAGTTATTAATTTCTTTTTGTTAGTGAAATGTGCAATTATTAATATAATGGTATGACTAAAGAGTTTGCATATATGATTGTAGATGAATACTGACATAGATTTTTATGTATACTTATGTCGAAACTTATACGTAATATAAATACGTAAATTTGCGTAGATATATTTAAAGAGAAGACATCTTATTTTTAGTTTTTATTCATCCTATTTGTGTTGTTGGATGGTCTCCTATCACTTATTTGACTAGTTATTCTAAAAAAAATAACAATTAGTGTATTTGTATATCACGTTATATATGGACGTATTACATTTTTGTTATAATGTATTGATATGTTTAGAGTAGGCTGTTAATTTCACATTCAACCTTATTTTACAAGGATTTATTTTATTAGAATATCATTGAGTTAGGCGTTGTTTATATTCTCCTAACAATAAACATAAATTTATCACATTACAATTTATTGATACTTGCCTGGATTTGATCCTGTAGTCTTAGTTAAGTGTTCTAACCGCTGGGGCATGTAGGGTCAAATAACCGATGACCAAGTATGGCGCCGCCTTTAATATGTCATCATTACGTTATTACAAAATGGTTATAGACACTTATTTATATCGCGTGCGTTGGTACAGCTGTCATCGGGACTAAGTTATTACCAACGAATATAATATAATTTACTCGATTATAGACAACAAAGCTTCTAAAAGATTATTAAATTAACCTTAATAATTATAAGTTTGTTTGAATGATTATAATTTTAGTTATTAATGTAACAGCTTATTAATGATCTTATTCAGTCTCGTTTCTTTAATATGAGTTGTTGGATATACATGTGGTAGACAACCTATCAGGTTTTTTTATGGTATAAGTTGGCGGACGAGCATATTATGGGCCACCTGATGGTAAGTGGTCATCATCACCCATAGACAATGACGCTGTAAGAAATATTAACTATACCTTACATCGTCAATGCGCCACCAACCTTGGAAACTAAGATGTTATGTCCCTTGTGCCTGTAGTTACACTCACTCACTCACCTTTCAAACCGGAACACAACAATACTGAGTACTGTTATTTTGCGGTAAAATAACTGATGAGTGGGTGGTAGCTACCCAGACGGGCTTGGACAAAGCCCTACCACCAAGAAGTTTAAAATAAACACATCAGGCGCATCATAATAACTCATTACTAAACATTTGCTTTTCTTATCAAATCCCGTTGCTTTTCTAAGTCGTCAGTCCATCAGGCTGTAGGAGGTTCTGCATTGCGAATCTCAGTCTCTAGTACTTGTCTGATTCAACGGCCATCGACCCTTTTGTACAGTGGGCTGACCTCTTCCCCTTTAATCATGGCATATTAGCACATAGTTCTAAAAAGTGTCGTTAATATTAGGAGTATAATGTTGATATAATTTCAGAATATAACCTAAGTATATTATGTCAAGGCTAATATGATAAGAAAAGTGGTGATTTAATGGTAGGGCTTTACGCAAACTAAGGGTAGGGGCCTACCACTAATCACACATTTTTCCGCACAAACAGCAATAATCAGTACGGTGTATCTGCTTTTTCTCGTCCCGCTCAAAATGCAATTGTGAAAGTGTAACATTTGTTCATGTAATAGGGATTTATGACGTCATTGAATCATTCAATGCCTAAATTCATCACATGACATTAACGTACACTTTAAGTAATAACAACTATTATAATGGTTTCAGAATTTACGCAAAACGTCAGTCTTAATTCGAAGACATTCGATCAATTCCAATTTCAAATTCAAATTTAAAATTTTAATAGAATGACACGTAATCGGATGTTTCTATAAAATCGTGACCGTGTTCCATCGCATCGTATAGTACGACACAACTTAGATGTAACATCGGCAAAATTCGTAAAACCGATCACATCCGAATTAAACACGCTACCCCAAATTATCAATATTTATTTCTTATGTGAATATGATCTTTACGTAAAGGTAATAACTTGTAATATCAAGTTAACGTCGATTTACATGGACTTGCTTTCTTGGATTGACGCGGGAAACTATAGCGTCGAATGGCGCGATAGGGAACTATTTCTATTGGTTTTGTAAATAAGCAGTAATCGATTTTATTGAACTTGCCGATGCTACATCTAAGTTACGTCGTACTATACACACCTAGACATAGATAACGTAAGTCAATAATTATAAAATAATCTATTGAATTATTTAACGGACGCACTCGGATATCTCTTGTTCTCAATGACGGTATATAATTGAATTTATTATTTACTATGATCACACAATCGCAATAAGTTCGATTTACGTTTATTGCCCGGCTGACACACTGAGATGGCGCGTTCACACCTACTTGCCTGCGTTATATTTATTGTCTTACGCATTTATTCAATTAAATAGCAAAAGGCGTTGTTTTGTTGAAATTTATTAAAACGCGGATCGTAAACAGGATTTAACGTACGTCGTTACGTAGCGTTGTTTAACTTTGACGACATTTAAACTAACAAGTTATGTATATGTTTACCGATAACAAGAATGAGTCGGAACAGCTGATGATATTTTTGTTTATCTTTGTATTTTATTACAAATTACTTTTTTAATTTCATTTAAAGAAAACAACGTTATTTTTTATGAGATGTGAAATTACTTTTCCTATATATTACGTTTCAAATAACAAGCATTATTAAAAAAAAAAAATAAGGAACAATTTACTACCTACTTATTAAAATACATATATATGTAGATTTATTATCCATAATTAATATATTTTTAATAGTAAGCTCGTTGACATTTGTTCAAACAGACCTATTAGGTATAACAGAGGTGTCGTAACTTGTCTTATATTATTTCCAGATCTCATTAGCTAAGTAGGGTATCTGCTGATCTCTAGTGTGCTTAACGCACGATGAGAAATTTTATTCTGAAACGTTTTTGACTAAAATATGTTTAGAACTCATGAATTCAAAAAGTAATAAAGTATCTTGATTCATATCTATATTTAACATTTATTTTTCATTTCATCAACAGATTATAAGTGGCATTTGAATCTACGATCTTTGTCATTTTTCCAATGACGTAATTATAACAACAAATGATTTTTGACAAATTCATAAGTAAACTTGAACAGAGGTAAATAATTCACATAAAACAATCCTTCACCGAAATAACTGATTATGAAATGGCGTCTCAGCATTTCGGTTGACTAAATCAGAATCCTCGTTCAAACAAGGGGCGGAACGCAAACATCTCAATTACGAAGGTTATTAATTCAGGGGTGATTGTTAATCATGCTTTGTCTCGGTAAATATGAAATTGTGACGCGTATTGAATGTACTGCAGACGAAAAGGGTAGGTATGTAAAATGAGGGTAGATCACGAATCGTGATCTAGGTATGATCGTGTGCAAATTCGTATTTTAAAATGTGAAAATCTAATATACGTTCGATTTTTAAATCTTATTATGTAACGTTTGTGAAGTTTGGATAATCGAAATGGAATATGATTAAGGAATGCAAAACTATTCTAATTTTGAATCATTTTATAATTCAGTCTTTTCAAGCAAGGCAGGAAAAGGGTAGGTATGTAAAAGGAAGGTGATCTATCACGAGAACGTAATCTAGGTAGATACGTTTGTTTGCAAATTCGTATTTTAAAATGTTACAATCGATTTTACGTTCGATTTTTAAATTTTACTCTGTAGCGTTTTTGATGTTTGGATAATCGTAATGGAATAAGATTGAAAAAATATTCTAATATTGAATTATACCAATTTAAAATTTCAAGTAAAATTTCGTACGATTTTTTTTGTAAATCTGTGGTTAAGGGCTGTAAATAAGAGTATCTACGAAAAATTTACATAAAATAAATGCCGTGGCATATTGCATCTTGTACCCTACATTATAAGACCCGTAGGTAATATATACCCATGTACATTGTTCATAATCTCGGAAGACATTAACGGGGTCCTGTTATCATGGCCGACAGCTGCGCTTTCCCATGGAGTTTCCGAACATTTATCAAACTGTTTTATCTCTTGTTACGTGATTTCGGCTCCTTATGGGTTGTGTCGTAGATATTTTTAATTATCGAATACTATTTATTAATTAATTGATTATTTTAGTGTTTATATGGCACACTATCTTGTTTTTTGGGGGGATTATATTCAAAAACTTTATTTTTAATCATACTTAGACGTAAAAAATTAAAAAAAAGTATCGCTAATACTCTTTCACTGGTTTTGTGTTTATTGAACTATGTTGGCTATACTGAATAGGTAATTATAAAATGTATGACTTATACCTAACAATTATTTTATTTATCCAGAAATATTCCCCAAAATTGTTATTTAAAAAATAATAATAAACGGAATAATCAAAGTATTCGTAAGCAAGTTTGATGAGGGGGCGTGGGCACCGTCGTCAAGGAGCGCTAATTTGTTTTGCAAATTGAGGGTGACGCGGTTCAAACAGGAAGGGTTATTTACCCCCTACCCTGAATAAAACCGTATAGTTTAATTATATCTTGAAAATTTTGTATGTACCTACATGTTATGCGTATCGTCCTGGGTTCGAGTTTAAGTTCGGGCTATTAAAAATATTACGTTTCGCTGTTTGGAAAATTTTGAAAAGGTACTTGTATCAACGCTCTCTGCTTGTTGTCAGATTGTGAGACCAAAGGCACAAAGGCTAAATGAATAAATAAATCTCATTAATCATTAAAAACGTACTTTTTGAAAAAAAAACGCCTGGAGTTAGGCTCGGAATCACAGGACACTAATTACTGTAAAGAATAGCATGGTAAATCTGTTTATTTGAAGAAAAAACTGTGCGAATTTCTTGCCGTTTCTTCTCGTTAGAGGCTGCTTTCCAAAACGTTGGTAGTATTTAATTATCGACGATTCAAAAGCGATTCATTGTAAACTTTACTTGAATAAAATTGCTTTGATTTTGATTTAAAAATTATGCCTTTGTTTGTGCACACATTTGATCACTATAACCTTCACAGTTGGTTCTTCTTCAAGAATGGTGATCAAGTTTAGCCAGGTAAGTGTATATGCAATTCATATAAACTTATACACAAATCCAAAGCAGTAAAACATCAAGAAGGTGGATCTACAAAAATAATTAAACCATCAATTACCTAAAACGAATCAACCAATCCCTTAAAATTTGGCTCAACTTACAGACCAGTTATGATGACCTTTCTGTAAATAAATTTACCAATAAATGTATACAAATGATAGATCTTGATACAGTGGTTATTTATTACTATGGCATAGTGTCATGCGATACTTGAATTATGCCGTTAAGGGGTTTGAAGACATTTGTGATATCTTTTATCTATCTATAATGGAATTGTAAGGCTGTGTTTATATAAAATATTTTCTTAAAATATATTGTTGCACGTTGCTTTTAAGCTACACGATATACCTAATATATTTAATGTACAGAAATTGTCATCTCATTTTTTAATATATACTTAATTTTTTTTTATTTATGTGGCAAATATAAAATCATATTAAAAATAATACAACGTAACCAATCCAAGAGTTTCTTGGTGGTAGGGCTTTGTCTATGGGTGGGGTGACGGTGACCACTTACCATCAGGTGGCCCATATGCTCGTCCGCAAACCTATTTCATAAAAAAAAGAAATCAGTCTTAATAAAACTAAGATGTATACTTGGACAATTAAGAAAGTGTTGTTATGAAACATATATATTATTTTATATGAATATAAAATAATAATACTTATTAATAATGTCAAGCAAAAACCAACTTTATCATAATTAAATATGATTGGAATTTAAATAACACATAGAAAGTTATATCTATAAAGAATATTCCACTGTCAAAGCGTGTAGCGTCATTTAACACCTCATTATTTAAGATAGTTGAAACAATTTTTGTCATAAAAAAGGTACGAAGTAAACAGATCACGACAATTATGACACTGGCTGTCATAAAATATTCAAAACTTTTTTCTTTATCTTATCACAGTACAATCAAACTTTATAGTAAATTATTTCGTTAGCAATAGTTTAGCAATTATTTAAATTGCATTAAATATTTTAGTATCTACCTTAACTTAAGTAATTTTGACAAGTATCATCATCAGGCAAGTTAGGTACCTCCTTCACTTTTTATTGATTCAATCATAATAAAAATCTAAATATTCATCTAGTAGGCACTTTTGAAGTTACGTGTTTCAATATTCTATTAAATATAAATCTGGCTACAAGCCGGAATTTACATATATTCAACTAACAAGAACCGGCAAGTAACTGAGTAGATTATCTATGATGAAAAACGTAGTAACCACCAACAACATAGTTTGTAGCACACTGTATGTATTGGTTTTTATAGAATTGTTTTATGGAAAGCAATCTAGATTATTTTAGGAATTGAAATGAGCTAGAGCATATGCGTTTCGTTTCAATGAAAGTTTGTTAATAAAACAAAAAAAATATATATTTAATGTATGCAACGTTTGAATCGAAATAGAAAATTTAAACTTGGAACATATTTCATAATCAAAATACACAATACAATAACTCAGATTCCAATACGATCAAATTTGAAATTCGAACAGAATTTATCGTTAGCATTTTATAACCACAGATTATAAATTCTATAAATGATTTGTAATCTGCTTATGATTTAAAATTCTTCATTTAACATCCCAGTCGCAGGCAACATTACGTGATCCGTGCCGGTCCCTCCGGCCCCTGGATAAACCCTGCCTGTAAACCCTTAAGTGTCCAATTAGCAGTGCAGTGTTAAAACGACCGCGGCGACACTGTGAACCCGAATTTACATCGCACAAAGAAGTATTGATGCGTTTCTTAAAGACTAACGAATAAATAGACAGCGCAAAAAAGTACTATAATTAAAAATATTTGATCCTTATCTTCTTATTACAAATTAAAAGTCTGAGTTGATCTCTATCTACTTTTAGTAAAAGAAACACCTTAAAGAATAGATACATGTACATATAACAGTGATATAAAGTCTAATATAATTGCCTATATTCATTACACATAAATTATAAAACATAATAAATAATTAATTTTGCAGTTGTAATTGGAATAAAAGTATATTATAAACTAAGAAAAAATGCGGATAGAGCGCGCGAAATAGAATACAAAATCAGAAGGGAATGCGTATTATTTTTACACGTTTAATGTGCTCTCTCTTAGTAAAAATTATCGATAGAATAATGTTGAATCTAATTTTATTTGAGATATTTGTAGTGCCACCTCTAAAAGCCTTTAACTCTTTCAGGCGGCATCTCAAGGAAGATTGTCACAGTAGAATGCAAAATGGCCTCTTTGTCCGTTGTTGTCCTTTTTAATTCGTAACTTTTATGCGTCAAAGTGAATCATTCAAATTTTTAACATTGACCGATTTATCAATTTGCTATCTCGGTGATTCTTATTACTGGCGTTTAAGGTCCTTATTTGCGTGTCCAAAAATGGAAGTTACATTTGTTATTGGTAAAATAATAATAAAGTTTTTAAAATGATGACCGTCTTTTTAAAAAAACGGTAGTAAAAGGACTTTATTGTATGTGACTTTTTAAAGTCTTGACAGATTTTTAAGAAAACCGACTTTGAGGTTAATGTATTTGTTTTGACACTTATGACGAACGGAAAATTCTACGTAGATAAATATATATTAAAAAATCGTGTCTCCAAACCCAATTTAATTCTTGTGAAATTGTCAGCTGTGATGGCCCAGTGGTTACAAGCCGAAAATAATAACCGATAATTCTGAGTTCAAACCCGGGACAAGCATCACTGAATTCATTTGGCTAATTTGAATTTGTAATATAGGTATAACCTGTACGTATTGACTCTGCCACGTGTATCCTATTGAATAAAGCAGCGTGGTTAAGTAACCTTCAAATCTACTCCTCAAGAGGGAGAGGTATTAACCTAACAGTAGAACGTTGATGCTGTGAACGTTGTTACTTGTCTTATTAAGATGTATTGCAAAATCAATACAAGAAAATTAATTAATTTAGTCATTCAGACATGATAGTTTTAAAATATAACATAATTATGGTCAATTTGTATTGAATGTCTCGCATTTTATTTCAGTATTCACTGTGTATTCATACTGACGCTGAAATATTTAGCACGCAATTATTATAGGATATGCTGAATAAAGTTGACTCTTTGGATTTCGAAATTTAAAAAAAACAGGCCGTAGTATTCAAATATAAAATAGTTAATTCGAATGTGTTCTTAATTTAAAAATAATTGTATTCTGTCAATAACCTGTAACGTCATAGCTTCAGACTAGCTCCCTATATCCAAACTAATCGGATCTCAGGTCTGTTGGAACACCTTCGCGTCACATTAACGCTTTTTTTTAAACGTTTTTAAATTCCATTTTCAAAATGACGATGTCGGCATCTGGTCGAGACAGCTATTAGCGTCTTGCAAACTGTTTAAAAGCTACCGGGGTTCGCTCGGTCAATGTTTGCCCGTGATGTGGACACAGGGATGCTGGGAGACTCTGGGATGGGAATGGGTATGTGGTAATTAAAGGGTTGAGTGGAAAAAATGTGAAGTCACATTGTTCTGTCGTTTGAATATTACGTCATAGGTATATTAAATATTTAGACAGATTTTTTATAAATATAAGAATAGCTTTGAATGGTGATTAGTAGTTTGATACCGCTTGTCTAAAACAATCTTACCATCATAGCTTTGCATAGTTACTATAGTTGTCTATATACAACTTTTATTTTTTTATTATTTATGCAAGTAGGTCTTATATATACAAATCTTATTTTACCTGCTTAGTACTGAAATTTAGTTTAAAACCACTATCATTACATTTTATATTATAATTCATTAAAGAGCCGAACGCATCACTTATAACGAAGCGCCACGCAGCGGAGGTCCCTGGAAACCACTAATTATTTGTACACACACGCTACCTTTACTGTGCCGACTGTGTATACACTACCTTATAACGTTAACAAAAACGACATAAGTAACTCGCACTTGCTGCTGAGATACGTCACTTGTTTTCTTATCTGTGGCGAGCTAATGCGCGCGAAACATTGGGACCGAAGAGTCGTAAAGTCAAACTCTATATAGATAAAAAATATACGAGATCTGTGTTTTTTCAAATATAGAATAAAAATAATTCGAATAGAATCTTATTTATTTTTTTCAAATATTTTAAATTAAGAAAACACGATTGAATTAAATTTCAATAACTTAATATTTTTATAAAACCATTTGGACGAAAAAAGATTACTAAAATAGTAGACGTATTGTTTTAAATTATTTCACTCAAGAAACGAATACGTATTCATTAAGATACAGATTATAAATAATTTCGTTATCTGTCAGCATGTAGAGTCACGTGTTGAAACGAGTTTGACATTAGTTAGTTTAAATATAGCTTATACTAATGTTTGTTGACGTAGTGGACAGGAGTGCAGGACCACCGAAGGATGTTTAACGCCTCAGCCCTACGCTTTACACTAACAATGAGTTAGTAATGTGTGGACATAAAAATTATGTTATTAGTAATATTCGTAGGTGTTCCGCTTTTAATACACTTAACTATGTTGGTTGTAACGATCGGATATACTTATTATAATACGATCTCATATAGGTACTGACCGCCTTACCCCGGCTTCGCACGATTACTTTACAGGTGTCGTTATATTATTATTAATTTACGTAAGAACACAAAATAATAATAAATATGCCTATGTTTGTATGTTTGTTTATTCTGATGTATCTATAACTTATACTCGTATTACTGTAAAATTTCTTCGTGAAAGAGTAAAAAACATACATAAGTATATCAATCCTTACGAACTTTCCCGTTTATAATATTAGTAGAATGGACCATATTTATTACAGTACGGGTATCTTTACTGAATTGCGTTTTTAAACAAAACGCCATTTGTAATTAAAAAACATTTAGGAATATCATGTCCGTTTTTCTCGGTACTAAGATATATTAGGCATCAATTCTGTGCCACGATAATTCAAAACGTCAAAATGTTTATGCACCTAATTTTAATGCATACCTATCAGTGATTTTCAAATGATTTTGTAATAAGCATTAATCGTAATCGTAAGTCATTTTGATAAAAAAAAGTTCAGTTAAACAAAATGTAACCAAACCAAACCTATATATTGCATGCATGAATTATATAAAAGTATCAACTGATCCATGCAAATAAACTTCTCTGCTAAGTATGTAGCATATATTATGAATGGGATATATACTTCAGACTAGACCCCAGCGATAAAACACGAGTTTATCAATCACCTTTTAAAAATGACGGCTGACAATCGACGAAATAAAAGCGTATCCCACCCTTTTAATCAGTGCAACCCCTGTAATGAAATCTGGGACGCCATTATGGGATTAAAAATAATAACCCTCACGGAACCCACGGAGGGCTGTGATTGGTATGGTCAAGGGCCCTCCGTAATGAGTTATTGACATAAGGGACTAGCTTGTCGAGCAAGAATATTCAACTGTTTACTTAATTAGTGTAATATTACGACTGTTAATTAAGAAATGTCATTAATCTGGTAACCTACAAGACAGCAGGCAAATTGGTAGTTAGTTAGCAAAGTGGTCGAGTAGTTTGTACTTACACCAGTTTTCATGGGTAGGCCATTCCGCGATCCCGGATTCGATTGTCGAGTCGATATAAAAATTCATAGGTTTTTTATGTTGTCTTGGGTCTGGGTGTTTGAGGTGCCGTCGTTACACCTTGTTCCATCCATAACACATATGCTTTAGCTACTTACATTGGGTTTAGAGTAATGCATATGTTGTTGTCCAATATTTATTTATTTATATAAGTAGTTCCGGAGATAGTGCATGCAAACAAAAAATACAAACTTTTCGACTATATATTAGTCTATTTATATAATTATATAGATGTATAAATGCATATTTTTATTTGAATATCTTCAGACGACTCGTAAGATAAAAAATACGCCTCAATTAATGAGAAAGATTGTGATCACTAACGGCTTTTCACTCATTAATTACTTTTAATTAGTCGAATGTTCTCATAACCATATATTTATTTTACATAATTCTCTAGTTTTTGACATAATAATTTAGAAAGACAATTGTTAACGTAACAATTAGTCATATGAACAAAAAACGACAAAACATTGTCAACAAATTCTCACACTAATATGAAGTATAATTAGGTAAATATTAATTATGCTAACTAATTAATAAAAGTACGTACAGACTCTAAAACATGCTATGACTTTGTTCATTTAAGTGTTATTTTTCTTTGTTAAGATGTAATTTCCCTAAAATCAATCCAAACGCTTCTTTAAAAATTCGGATCAAATCAAATAAATGGAATAAAAACATTACATTAATTAATTAATTTAGAAAGAAATAATTAAATACTTTACTTATAAGTAACGATATATTTTCAAAGAATAATTAAATTAGTTTTCTTAGTATGAAAGATGTCAGTATCACCGTTAGATGACAAATCATTAAATTAATTCATGAGTCTTATGTATATAATTAAGTGTAGGATATTTAGATAAAGACTATATACCTTTATTAAGGACTAGTAATCGGGCAGCTTAGCTCGCGGTTCAAGTAGTTGGTTGTCATTTTTTAGGCAAAAAAGTAGCCTATGTTCTTTCTTGGAGTTTAAGTTTGCTTCATACCAAATTTCATCAAATTTGGTTCAGCGGTTTGGTCGTAAAAGAGCGAAATACAGACAGTCAGACAAAGTTACTTTCACATTTATAATGTTATAATACAGATAATTTAATTAATGCTATATCCAAGAGCATGTAACATTCAAATCAACTGCACGCACAGACAGATCTATAGCAATGTCGTACATACATATGAATATATAAAGGCACCCGGTACAAATCGCAAATACCGTCTCCATATTTAAAATAAAAAGTGACGCGTCGTCAAAAACCACCCCTACCCGGCGCAGAATTAAAACGCTGACCCTCGGTACAAACAAAAAACATGTAATTGGCAAATAAGGGGACCGAGACGGGTTTTATTTCAATCTCATACACGCGCTTATTACTTTTGACAATAAAAGAAAATAATACATTTTTTAATCAATGAAAAATTCGGACAATTTTCGCTGGTATTTTATCTTACAAAATTTTTGTAAACACAGACATATCAAGTGACTAAAATTAACTAAAATAATATAAGGATGGATTAGAGATATGGACAACTAGTTAATGGGGAATTGTTCGATTAAATAAAAAAAATCATCGACCACGTGGTTCACGACTCATTGACGATACGACACCAAGTAGGTATATATTGCAACAGTACCAGTGACATTAGGTGGAAGTGATAACTTATCATGCAATGCTCTTATCTGTTCTAAGAATAAATAAAATATAAACCTCCTTAGTCCAATCTCCTTTATACTGAAAAGCAGTAGATCGAAGTATTCTGTGATCGTAGTACTCCACAAGAGCCAAGATTGGTTACCAATATAAACAATGTCTGTTAAGTGATATTTGAAACGCCAACCGCTCTAAAGAAATATTTATTGTTGTAACATATCTTTATAATAAATATGTTTTTAATTGAAATTGTTATCTATTGATTGAATTGGCTGTGTAAATATATACATAGTTGTTATGTACATCTTGTATATTGAAGCATGAATCGCAATAAGGGGAGTTGTTCCCATAGCGACGCCGTCAAATTGAATTCATTGCCACCATGTCGTCATGTGGATAGCATTATGCAGTTAATAGATACATTAAAATATATATCATTACGAATTCGTTTAAATTATAATCCTGTATTTTTTGTAAAAAAGTGTGGCAATCCGGTATCGTAATCAATTGAGAAGATAAATTTACACACTTTTCAAAATAACAGATAACTCTTAGCACTAGCGCGTACTGGTGAATTTTGTCACGGTGACTGTTTCGTCACTATTGTCAAGTCCGCGAATATGTACAGATGCAGACACAAATGTCACCCAATTGTCACGTCGTAACGTGCGCGCACCTCCATACATATTCATGGACTCAACGAGAGTGACGAAACAGTCACCGTGACAAAAGTTACCAGTGCGTGCTAGTTCTTCCTGTAACGTAAGGGACGTTACAGCCAAAATGTCATAATACGAGTGTTTACTGAAAATGTACCTACTCTTTACGACGTTAATATGAAAAGTTAAAGAATAATATTTAAATAGTTAAAGATTCTTATTTGACACAATTACTATATGAAATCTGGGATAAAACATTGAAACCAGCGATAATCTAAGAATAGCTGTGTGTATGTTATATTGAATAAAAGAACAGCAATCGTCACAATTATAAAGAAAAAAGAAATCATTCAACACAAAATTAGTTGTATTAATTATTGTTTAAAGAGTTTTTAATGTAACACTACCACCAGTTTTAAATTTAGATTTATAAATCTATTCATTTTTTTAAAATAATAAAAAAAAAGTTGTTTGTCCATTGCATAAAGCCGTCACACGACACTACCCATTGCATATAATCCGCTTACGAGAGCACTTTTCAATACTCGACCAGTTCACTATATGCATACATTTTCAATCTATTCAAATACTAAACATTTTCCTATGGTTTTTCAACGACACACAATACACAGCCCTATTACAAAGCAATAAGATTCAAATTTTAAAACTTACCTCTAAATCAAGTGTGGATGTATGTTTGTTTGAAATAGTTTGTTAAAACGGGCACGAGAACGGCACTGCCATTTTGTAATCCTAGCTGTAAGTGCACTTTGTCAATACAAAGGGTGGTTGGAACAAATCTATATACCATATACATATATATTATTTGATGTTGTAATAATAAAATATTATATTGCCTGATGGATGCATGAAAATAACACGTTGTATATATTCGTATGTCACTGTTTGACAAGATTATGTTAGAAACACTTAGATATATTTAAAAGACGTTTTAAGTGTACTTAGGTACTTACCTATTATATGTCATAAGCGTTGTGTTAGTATTTGTTTTTGTTCATATTGAATAATTAATCCTTTAATGGTTTCTAATTAACTTATATGTGTAAAGTAACTAGCTTAACCTATGGCTTTATTTTGCACGTAATTCATGAAATTTTACGTATAGCACACATGCTGATGTTCAGTAAAAATGTAAAACGCTAAATGTATTAAAAAAGGCACGCGCAACTGTGACCCTGTGGATGTTGTTAAAATAAATCCAAAAAACCTATCCACATAGCAATTTACATCAAAATTAGTTTAAGCGTTAAGAGTGAAAAAAGTTGCTTTCGAATTTATAATATGATATAAGTATGTATTGAAAAAAAAAGAATAACTTTCGAATGATTTGCTAATTTTTACAAAAAAGGAGAACCAAT
Organism: Vanessa cardui; assembly: GCF_905220365.1. Taxonomy (NCBI): domain Eukaryota; kingdom Metazoa; phylum Arthropoda; class Insecta; order Lepidoptera; family Nymphalidae; genus Vanessa; species Vanessa cardui. The sequence continues at coordinate 4,975,737 of NC_061135.1, forward strand.
AATTGACAATTAATCTTCTATGTGAGATTAAATTAATAAATAATATGTCGATTAATATAATAAATATATCTCTAATTAAACCCTTCTAACCTTATTTAACATTACCCGAACACTTTTTCATCTTTTTTTAGCGCATCTTGGTCTACACATCAAAAAGTTATCTATGCGATACGATAAAAGACTTTTGTATAGGATTAAATCGTAATAAAACATTTCAATATAATTATATTAAAGGTTAATGCGGTACGTTTACTAGTAATATAGTATTTAACCTCATAGGAAATGTGACTCTGATCACGTGTTTATTATTGTCTATTTAATACATTCATATTGATATAATTGTCTTTTAATATATAAATTTTAATCATAATTATGTTTTATATTATATTAAAATTAATTACTATGATGGAAACTTGTTGTCGAACGCGGCATTGCTCGGTTTACGGGTTGCTCGTCAAGGTACAATAATGTATCCTCCCTTTCATACGAAATTTCATTAAATTCTTAAATTAATCTTACTTGGTGGTAGGGCTTTGTGCAAGCCCGCCTGGGTAGGTACCACCCACTCATCAGTTATTCTACCGCCAAATAATAGTACTCAGTATTGTTGTGTTCCGGTTTGAATGGTGAGTGAGCCAGTGTAACTACCGGCACAAGGGACATGACATCTTAGTTCCCAAGGTTGGTGGCACATTGACGATGTAAAGAATAGTTAATATTTCTTACAGCGTCATTGTCTATGGGTGATGGTGACCACTTACCATCAGGTTGCCCATATGCTCGTCCACCAACCTATACCATACAAGAAAAAAAAAGAAAGAATTCGGTGAAGTGGTTTAATGCCACATTCTACTCGACTTCACGTCAGTTCTCACGATTTGATGTCCTACTATTGGCAAAGACAGCCTGCTGGCTGAATAACATGATACTCCTTTAATGCGGCTTCATATACTACACGTGGTAGATTAGCATTTACGCAATGCAGTAGTGTTTACTTTAGATTTTAACTAAGAGTAATTAGTTAAGATAAAGTCTTATAAGCAATAAAACTTTACGGCAATTTGATAATAATATAAAGACATTTGAAGTAATTTATTAACATAAGAATTAACAACATTAAATGCTTAAATATATATACATAAATATAAACTAAAACTAGTTACTGTATAAATCTTGACCGCGTGGAATGGTGGCAAGAATGCTAGCAGCATTGCCCCGTTGAATCGCAATTCCGATCCTCTGGGCAAACGAACCAGCCCTCCTGTCACCAGTGGAGGCAATGAGGCGAGGTGTTATACTTTTGATGAAGCTTTGATAATACGATTTACCATATAACGTAAGAAGAATATTAAATAAGATTATGTTATGTGAAAAAATGTTGCTGAAAAAATAACACGACTCACAGCTTTCGAGAGGCAAGTTATGGATCGACATTAATCTTAGTGAAAACGAACCGCGCGGTTCCTAGAATTCAGACGTATTAGCTTAGATCTCCTAGCAATCCTATGTAATTTTAGTTCTCGATTTCCGCGTGCTGGATAGTGTTCGTATGAGTCACGGATATTACGAGACGAGTGCTGTGCGAAGTCGAACGGCATTTGTTTTCATTGCAGTTTTGTTACACCTTTACTTTTTTGTGGCTTTTAGTTGTGCCAAAAACGCACAGATTATTTCGTCAATCTACGGTCGAGATAATATGCTCAAATTAATTTTGAAAGCACAATAGTAGTAGACGAATTGGAAACTCATAACCTAAGACTACACAATAATAATAATAATTAGATAAGAAAATAAAACAACTTATATTAAAACGCATAAAAAAAATCACAAAATAATTTACAGTTTAATATTTACTTTTTTTAATCTCATTACATATCAAAGGCATTAAAACATCACTATATGTCATTTTGACGTCTGATTGTCAATCTTATTGATTATATTCGTCTCTATAGAATGTGACATTCCATTAAACCAAGAATTTAATTGAGTATGTGACATTGGCGAAATAAATTGCCCTCTTTGCCAATAATAAGAGAAAAAAAATAGAAATATATAGAATAATGTGTTTACGATATTTTTGTCAATTTCCAATTAATTTATTTGGTGTACATATTTCTATTAATAATAAGGTTTTTATCCGATTTTATAACAGACGCCCACAGATAATATACAAAATGTAAAGTCGGTTGTTACTGTACTATTTCAAACTAAGTAAAAAGGAAAGTTAAAACAAATTAAGTAACCATTGTAAATATCATTAAATAGGATTTAATTAGCAAATCATAGTCAATTAGCTTTTATTTTATAGCAACGACGTACTAAGCCCAACCCTTGCAAAAAATATCTTTTTAAATAATAATAGTATGACTCCTGAAAATATTATTACTTTCCTCGTATTAATTCGTTTGTCTACCGACTCAGATAATTCTTATCAAAATTTGCGTAGCTATTAGCTATATCCGGGCACTTAAGAACCCTTCAGAAGTTTCCAAGATTTAAATGGCAATCGATTTCAAGAGCTCTTGATTGGGGAAATTAGAGATTTTTTTTCCTGTTAACGACACCCGAAGTAGAAACAGATCTTGATCCATTTATTAATAAATTTATATTTTTGTTTCAGTTATAAATATTTATTGAAAAATGCTCAATATATTTTAATATTATGGAATAAGTGCAGCAAAATCAAATCACAGATAATAATGATAGAATTTTTTATTTTCATTAATTATGCAAAGGTAGGTCGATATAATGCCAAATTACAATTTTCTTTTTTTAATTTATTTAAACTTTGCATTATTTTGCACTCATTCAGTGAATTTATATAAATGATTTTCATATTAAAATTGAAAATATACTAAATATTAATTAGTTAGTACATAATAATTCGCTGAAATACTAATGGAAAAATATTTTAAGCTATACAAAATGGTTTATTGTTTAAAATTCATTATTAAATAGCAATTAAAATTAAGTGTTGTATATAAATAATAAATTAATTTCTACGAATCGACTCTTTCACACGTTTTAGTACATTTATTAAAAAAAAATCGTTATTGCTAAACATGTTTTGATGGTAGATTGACTATGTAGAGTTGGTAAAACCCTTTTGCTATATTTGTATTGGTGATTTCTGGGTTCATGGATAATTGAGCCAAGGTTATAATATGGTAAAAAAGAGGAAAGAGGTCAAAGGAACATAACGTCAGATGTTTGAGTATCAATGATTGATGGCTTAAGGACTGATGTGTTAATTGTTAAAGAGGAACCAGTTACCAAAACCATTTAAAATCATTGTAAAAGAAAAAACCCATTTTTAAATAACAGTATCGAATACAGTGATCGTAACGAGAGTAAACTTGTTTGAAAGAAGGAAATATTCTAATTAAATATGGATGCAATGTAATGAGTTATGCAAATATTGTAGACGGCGGCTATTTGGGAGGGGGATTAGGGAGAAGACATCTCGAGTGTTTACATTGGAATCTTTCGGCTGTTTTCTTAACGATTTAGTAAGGGCTCGCTTTTAGTTCTAAAATTATATAATAATATCCTTAGACAAACTTCGTTGATACGATTTTCAATCTCAAAACAAGATCAGTAGTCCAATCGATTTTTCTTAGCACTACTTTGAGTTATAGTTACGAGCTAAGTATATATAGTTGTCGTTTATTTATATATTACTAATATTCGCCCCCGGTTTCGCTCGCTTCGCGGTTTAGGATGTTGGTTGTCATGTGTCAGGCAAGAAGCCTTCTTGGAGTTCATGTTTGCTTCAGATAAAATTTCATGACATTCGGGTCAGCGGTTTGGTCGTGAAAGAGCACAGACACACAGAGTTGCTTTCACATTTATAATAGGTATATATATATAACACGTCGTATATTATAATGTGTTAAAATTGCTTTGCTTTTTTGTAAATCCATGAAATTAATGATGCAATTTTAGTAAAAATCCCCAATAGCAAAGTATCTCTGCTGGATGTATTGATGTGTTTTGTAAGACATCTAATATTATTTTTTGTGATTATGTTAATATGGTAGAGTCATTAATTAAATATAAGTTTATTAAATTTAAATAAAATATTACTTTAGGCATTTTACTTAAAGTCGTTTGCTAATGCGTCTTTTTAGAAAAAAAAAAATACGGCCTCTGTTGGGAAACTCATTATTATAATGTGCGCCAGTTGGCCGAGCTTAGCGAACTTTGTTGAGAGCCGAGAGATAAATAATTCAGGAGACTCGATTTAATAAACATATATTTATTTAAAAAAAAACACTCATAAATCATTATAAACACAACAACATCAGCGCCATAATATCTAATATTTATCAGTCACAAACTAAAACGATTCTTAGCAAAATATAAAATTCAATCGCACAATAAACTTCAAATAATTATTCATTTCAAATGATTCATCTATACATCTATAAGTACATACATATAATAAATATGGAGGGTCTGTTTGTAATATTAAAATAGCCCTTTTACTCAATGCATATATATTTATACACAGTACGTATACCAAATTACCTTTTTTTACAATTTTCGTCGGTCTGTCTATCTGTTTGTTACGACTAATCTCTGGAATTGCCGGACCGATTTTGACGGGACTTTCACTGGCAGATAACTGATATAATAGGGAGTAACTTAGGCTATAATAATATATATTTTTTGTTAAATTAAAACGCGTAAAAGGTCGCGTGCACAGCTAGTAAAATATTATTTATAAAATATTTTCATTACAATATTGTGCGGGAACAAAATAGCACATCTATTCCTAAAATTATTAATCCACGTTTTAACCCTTAAGCGCGACGTTACATTTTAATAAAATTCTTCAGGCAACATTAATGAAGCCCGAGCCAAACAGGCCCCGCCATTGTGGGACTCGCGTCCCATTATGATTTTAACCGAGATAATGCACGGGAAATGACGGCAAAAGAAATTTAATTCGCGTAACGACGAAAGGGTTATGGGTCGGCTTTGATAAATAAAGCGGGAGGGACCCTGAGGATATTACGGGGCCTTTTTTGCCCCACATATTGATATTAATGCTCGTGGATTTTGACAAAATTGCGTGGGCGTTCGATTTTCAACTTTGAACGCAAACTTTTTTTTTCATTTACTGAACGTTCATTTAGTATAAGCGTTTACAATCATATTTATAACTAATTGATATCTCGGACGATTTAATTAGTTTGTTCTTTATGTTAAAATAATTTAATAATATCTCAATAATTTTATCTTACAAACTATCTTAATCTAGCATCTGTTTGTTTCCTTTTGCATAAATATATAAATGTATTTTTATAAATATATTCAAATGAAGTATACGTGTATAAAATTGTTCATTCATTCAACATGAGTTATGTCGAACTAAAACATTTTATAACTAATTATAATAGCATTTAATATCGCTTAAACTTATAAAATAATAACATAACGTGACTAGCTCGTACGGAATAGTTCCGCTCGCAAACTCCACCCTCGGTTATTAAATTACCAAAATGCTTTCAGACATGTGAAATCCCAAAAGTCGAGGAACCTTTAAACATGTCTGTATCAGATACTTCATTAATATTTTGTTCTCATCAGTAATTAAACAGGGTCGCTATACGTCCTGTGAACGTACAAAAGGCTTATTTGACATGGAAACTTATATCCATGTGTGTTTATTGCATATGTGTGCGTAATCAGAATTAATACGCCGTGTACGTATAGATAAACATTTATTTATTTGAATCTGAAACATTTGTTCATAAAGCGGAAATCAAAAACAAAATATACTTCATTTACGTAGGCTTTTACAAGCACAACTATAACAACTTTTTTAAGTGAAGCTACCACCGGTACAGAATGTAGATTCTACAAAGAAAAACCGTCAAAAATTATTGAAGTTCACTATTTGTATACATTTATTAATTATATTATTATTATATTTATATAACAGAACATGTACTTTAACTAAATATTTATTACGAATAGCACGAGAACACAACGTTCCTGATTACAATAACAATGTCTAAATTTTGCTGAAAAGTAATTAAGCAATGAATAAAAATAATATATCAACAGTTTATTTAATTAAAACCAAGAGATCTATAAGCTTAAAAAATAGAGGTTACAAATTAATTTTTATCTCGAAATGAAAATGAATTAAAATAGACAATATATTGAAATAGAATGTCAATTTTATTCTTATTAGATGGAATAATAGGAATAATAGGAAAAATGTCATATAACGTAAAAGATAGACATATAAAAGGCGATGAATTAAAATTAGACGCTATAGAGTAGAATCTCCTATATACATATTTATGTATTTACGCGGTGTCAGCTCGTGAGTAGAAAGTGGTTATAAGAAACAGAAACAGCATTAGTATAATTAAAAATGTCTGCCACACGACTTCCGACCTTATAGCACCATAAGACAGGTAAGGATTATTTTGTCGAAAGACGTCTTCAAATTTTCGGCAGTAAGTAGAGACAGAAAAACAAATCTGCCATTGAAATCTTTTACTTTTTGACTAATATGTTTTTTTTTTTAACTTATTACTTTAAATAGACTATTCAAATCCAATTAAATTTTAAATAAAGACTCAAATCAAGTCTAAGTTCGGCGATGACAGATTTTGGAATATGTCTCCCAAGCTAATTACTTCTGGACTGGAAAGGCCTTTCGTAATGAAATTTGCCTAGAAGATATATTAACACGCTGTCACATTTTTTTAAATATAATAAATACTATATTTTTTTTAATTCATTAACTATCATTATTAATGGTAGGATTGCCGTGGCAATATAGAATTTGAGACAAAGATCAATGATATTTAATACGTATTCATTCAACTGAAGTGACTTGAAGTGACTTGTTAAATAGCTTACCTATATAGTTATTTAAATATATGCAAAAATGACACAATAACAAAACCCATTCCAATCCATTTTAGTTTTAAAAATAACAAAATTGACGTTTTTATAATGGTTTATTGTTTAAGCACTAAATAAATACTAAGTACCTATGTCGTGTCAAGGAGCATGCACCAGTGTATTCACTGGCACATGTCACACGACATATAAAATTCCATTGGTTGTACATTAACGGTATGTATTACATTGACAATGTTTAGGGTAAAGATTAATTTACCAATAATCTCATCGACATATTATTAATTAAAAAAGATATCTCATGCGAATTAAAACAATAAGAAAAATAATTTAAAAAAATGAATTACAAAACCAAATACAGTAGAAAGAGACGGATAATGAGACAGAGAAAGAGAGAGAAATCGTCGCCTGTAAATAACGGTATTTCCTTGCGTAAATATTTCTGCTACTTCACTCAACTGTAAGACACGTAAAAGAACTTCTTTCTTAAAGTTGCCATCAGCCCCGTTTATCTCCCGTCGAGATAAAAGCAAGACTTCCAACATGATAATTATAAATAAGAAGAGAAGCACGAGAAATTATAAATGATACTTTGCCTACAAACCATACCAGTAGTAACATGTTCGGAACATTATATTTCACTATCAAATTCACACGATCGCATCCGAACATCTGTCACGATCTTCAATACATGCAACTTGTCTAAACGAGGCAAGAAAAAACGCGATTTAATGTAATTTTTTTATTGCATATAAACTGTTGTTTTTCTATAATTAATAGCACTAGTTTTTGTTGAGAAATTTCGCAAATATCTAACTATGTCATTGTGTTTTTAATACGAAAATCTTATGAAATAGCAATGAAGTTACGTCCTTTTAAATAAATCAATACAAATATAAATTAATTTTATATTTTGTAATAATAGTTTGATTAAATATTTTGGAAATACTACTAACAATTACGTACAAATTAAACTTTAAATAAAGATCATTTTCCAACGTTTTCTCCAATTGTATAAAATGTTAGTGACGTTTAAAAATAAAAGAGCGGTTCTTTAATTGAGCACTAATTAATCTAACCATCGGCTATTTCATTCAACTGAATTACCTTGTATTTTTGTCTTCTTTTGAGACGTGAACGGTAAATGTAAAAAGTAGTCCAGTCGGAAAATATTTGTAATTAGTTATCTATGTATCAATACCCAGGCAACTAATTTGCTAAACTAAGTATATTGTGTTCTCACTAACTATCTAATATATATAAAAAACCTTTTTATAATTGACAACTTTTCAGTAGGTACTTTCTTATCCTAGCTGTTTTTTAAATTTATATGAATTATTTTCATAATAATATCTTTATTTTGGCTCTGAATTTGGAATTTATTAATAGTTACAAATATATTGTTTAGAAGAAATTTTACAGCGCTTACGTTATTTTGCAATTTTCCTTAAAGGCGAACATAAGCTATGTTCTGAATTTTTTTTTATAATGCATACCTTACGCCTAGAAATAAACTTGGACATTGTTAATTCATAGTTATTATTAACTAAAGTTTAATTTTAAAACGCCGGTTTATTGGCTCGACCATCACATTACAGCTTCTAACACGCCTCACATATTCTAATGCGCTCATTATTTTTTATGTACCTTTACTCACTGCGTCTAACTGTACTTTCCTCTTAGAGATTGATTATTTAAAATTTCGTACGCAGTTAATTATATGTTCGAGATAATTGAGTAAGTTATGGATTAGTGTTGGAAGTATTTAGGGCGGAAGACGAAGATGACATAACATAGCACTTGCTTCATTTACACAGTAGAACTATGAGACCGCTGTTTGAGCAAACTCGAAAATAACTACACTATAAAATGATACACGACTTTGTCAGTGAAAAATATAATATATACAAGCAATTGCCTGTCCAATACCTGTTCTATTATATTAGGTTGGGGAAAAAGTCTTTTCGCGTATAGTATGTATGAACTTGTAATAAAATCTCTTTGGCTATACCATTTGTATCTGGCTGGTTTTGGTATCATTAAAAAGTTTTAATTTTAAAGAAGGCACTTCCAAATTCAAATTAGGAATTTGTGTGATTTTCATTTGTTTTTGTTGTTGTTAAAATGAGTGAATCTAAAGAAGAAATTCGATACATTTTAAAATTTTACTATAAAAAAGGTAAAAATGCAACTCAAGCCGCGAAAAAAAATTGTGATGTTTATGGACCTAATGCTGTATCTGTGAGAGTAGCGCAAGTTTGGTTTAAGCGTTTTCAAGCCGGAAATTTTGATATCAAAGATGCATCTCGCTCTGGTCGCCCTGTAACGGACAAAATTGATGCCATTTATGAAAAAGTGGAGCAAGATCGGCATATTAGTAGTTACGATGTAGCTGAAGAACTGGCAATTGACCACAAAACGGTTTTGACTCATTTGAATAAAGCTGGGTACACAAAAAGCTCGATATATGGGTGCCTCATGAACTCACTGAAAGAAACCTAATGAACCGTGTACTCATTTGTGATTCTTTATTACGACGTAATGAAACCGAACCATTTTTGAAGAAGCTGATAACTGGTGATGAAAAGTCGATCACATACGACAAGAACGTGCGAAAAAGATCGTGGTCAAAGGCCGGTCAAGCTTCACAGACTGTGGCAAAACCCGGATTAACTCGCAACAAGGTAATGCTGTGTGTATGGTGGGATTGGAAGGGCATCATTCATTATGAGCTGTTACCGCCCGGCAGGACCATCGATTCAGAACTGTATTGCGAACAATTGATGAGATTGAAGCAAGAAGCGTTTGAGAGAAAGCGGCCAGAATTGATCAACAGAAGGGGTGTGGTTTTTCACCATGACAACGCTAGACCTCACACATCTTTAGCCACTCAACAAAAACTACGAGAGTTTGGCTGGGAGGTATTAATGCATCCGCTGTATAGTCCTGACCTTGCACCTTCAGATTTTCATCTGTTTCGGTCTCTGCAAAATTCCTTAGGCAGTGTCAGGTTAACATCACGAGAGGACTGCCAAAACCACTTGTCGCAGTTTTTCGATCAGAAGCCCCAAAATTTTTACAGCAATGGGATCATGTCACTACCAACAAGATGGCAAAAAGTTATGGAACAAAATGGTACCTACATACTTTAGTCAAATGTAAATAAACTATAAAAAAAACTTTTTGAATTTTCATATAAAATACGAAGAAACTTTTTCCCCAACCTATTAATAACTGTTTTAGCTTAGCTTAGATTTCGAAAAACTAATTCATTTGTAGAACACACAGGCGTATAAAAATGATACCAATTTCAAATTGAATTAATACAATTGAAAAAACCCGCGGTTCCGTGTGGTAAGTTTGTCTGTGTTTGACGGAAAACTGTACGGTAACATACGACACTCAATAACAAATAGATACCAAATACTATTTATAGCACTAACTTTATTATATATTACATAACCAGCATCTATGTATTTGCTTTCATAAATACATAAACGTTGTAACATCATAAAGTACATGTCACAATTTAAAACGTCCATCAATATATATGTACAGCTACACATATAACAAGAGCGCATGTACTAAATTTATTAATTAAGTTTAACAACAAAAAATTAAAGTAGATCGAAATGTCAGCGCATCACACGATCAATAAGCAATCGTAAACACGATCGCAATAGCAATCACTCATTCAAAATTTGCTCTCATTGCCTCATCTAATTACCGAATTAAGAAATCGTGGCCAATCTCTCGTTAGAGACAATAAAGCTATCATTAATCATTAGGCATTACCCGCAATGTCTAATGATGATATTGGCTGTTTTGTGCTTTTGGATTTAATCGTCTCAAGCCATAGGCGGCGGCGTTTCATTTTTAAATAAATTGACACTTTTTTCTTCAGATATGTGAAATCGAATAATAAGAATTCTACTACATAAAAGTCTATTTTCACACGTAATTGGGCCCCTCTTTAATTATCGTTTAATTACTATGCATATAGTCTTGTTTGCCTTGTATTTGCTGCCTTTGTGTCAACTGTCTAACGCACACTAAGATATAGTAAGCACGATTGTCACTCATAGTAGTGTCTATTATAATTTGAAATCGACGTCATGAGCGTATAGATATACACTTACAAAAGGCGTTACTGCGTATAGTACGACACAACTTAGATGCAGCATCGGCAAAATTCGTAAAAGCGATCAAACCCGAATTAAGTACGCTATCTCAAATTATCAATATTTATTTCTTATGTGAATATGTTGTTTACACAAACGTCATAACTTGTAATATCATATGACCTAAAATATTCGTCAATTTGACACGTCGATATGGTTGAACTCACGCGAGAATCTATAGCGACGAATAGCGTCGAGTGGCGCGATAGGGAGCTGATTCCATTGGTTGTGTGAATCGGCAATAGTCGGTTTCATTGCATTTTCCTAAGTTATATCTAAGTTGTGTCGAACTATAAGTGGATATAACTACATGCTTATAACGTTGAATTCAAATTCGAGCTTGGAATATCGGGTTATCTTATCTAAAAGATAATTTGAAAGAGATTTTTTTCGTAGATAATTGAAATCAATTATAACCTGTAACAAGATTTCTGTAACTGTCTTTAACATATTGTTTTAGTGTGGAACTTATACACAGTGGCTGAATTTCATCTGATAGATGTAGCATCATCTGATAGACTATCAAGCATAAATTATGAATTTAAATGGTGCACATGAAACCTCATTGGTTGGTAAACATTGATCTTTATATAAGTACCTAATTAAGTATAGATTCAGGTATTTGTTTATCATTGTATTCTATTATGTTTCTAGAATTGTATAACTTGGAACGTTTAATCTTGATGGGGAGAGAAGCGAGGGCGGGTCGGTCGTGATTGTTCTCAGAAACACTCGACGTGGCAACTGTTGTAATTGTTGATCATTAGATTTACGCGCCTCCACTACAGACTGTATACAATATACATATATTAGCCTATGTTAAATGTTCTATCGAGGATAACTATTAGGTACATAATTAATTATGTTTTTCGTGGCAGAACTTTTTTCGTGATTAGAGAAAAAATATCATTTAATAAATTGTTTGCAATGAATTTATGCAGTTTATGTAAGGTTTGAAGAAAAATGTTTTTAAGTTACGAATAAATTAACTGTCACATGTATTACTGTAATAGTAAGACGCACTTTAACTATTTATGTTACAATTACTATGATTTAAATAATATACTAATTGAACAAGCCTCTATATATTTCTATATAGATATTTGTTTTTTGTTAAATCTTTGTTGTCCTTTCCTTATAAAACATGGTCACATAGAACTTAAAAAATGTTAACCTAGGTACCTTCAGAATTATCCTATTGTAGAATTTACTTGATTAACAAAATTCTTAAAAAAAAAAAACTATATTTTCATATAGCTGATTAACTTTATATGAGTTGTACAAATACATTGAATATAAGGACGTATACAATATATAAAATGTTGAACTACACGTGTGTAATAACATGACAGATTATACTCAAAATGTAACTGTATATTTAATCTGTACCACATATGCAGAGCGCCGGGAGCTCTAGGGTTGGCGTCAACGCACCCACATCAAAGTTTCAGCTGCCTGTCCGCGCAAAGGGTGTGCCAACCCTGGACACGTGATCGGATAAGCGTTTATATCTCATTAATATTATAAATTCGAAAATTTCCATGCATCAATGGATGTTTGTTAGTGAATCACATATAATAGAACGCACAGAACGGTTTAGCGTATCTAAATGAAATTTGGCAGGGATAGATTATAGTTAGGAATAGCATAAAAGGTACTCATTATCACTAAAGCTTGTACTCTCTTTCAAAGCGGACGAAGTCGCAGGCGGAAGCTAAATATTTGCTTAAAAAATGAAACATTTTCTGCAACGAATCTCTGATTGTGTGTATTTCAGCTATTCTCATACCCCCTACTCCCAATTGTTTTGACGACATAACCTTTAGGAGAGGTATAAGTACTTATACCTATCTAATATGACTATAAAAACTTTGAAAAAGAACCAATAATCATATATGAATTCATACGTACCTACATTACGGACATATTGCAGTAATATACTTACTTTATATGTTTTTTTCTTATTCTGGATTTTTACGAGATTAAATGAAGTATATTTTCGTTAACACTTTCGTTCGCAACTGTACCGCCACGTAGAGAGGATTACATAATGCATGTGTGCGTGTATCAATATTGCAGTGTGCGCCCCACTGGCCCAATGGAGTGACCTATTTCAAGTGTTGCCGATTGAGGCGAAATCTACGAGATATATATAAAAACGTACATAATACTCTACACAGAATTAAATTTCAGCTTTAATGTAATTTACTTTTTTATTTCGTGTCATAATATTATTTATGTTGTATTAAATACATTGCAGAAAGGGTAATGATCTAAGAAACATAGCAACCTACCAATATGTCATTGGCAGTAAAGCCTCATAACCTATTAGGTATAGAGAATATTTGGCGCTTATTTCACGATGCTGCTCATCTACGGATTAGAGGATCACAACAACAGCCTGTAAATTCCCACGGCTGGGCTAAAGGCCTCCTTTCTATTTGAGGCTGTTCCAATGCGGGTTGGTGGAATACACATGTGGCACAATTTCTATGAAATTTGTCACATGCAGGTTTCCTCAAGTTGTTTTCCTACACCGCTGAGCACGAGATGAATTCTAGAGACAAATTAAGCACATGAATCAGCGGTGCTTGCCTGTCTTTGAACCCGCAATCATTGGTTAAGATGCAAGCGTTCTAACCACTGGGCTATCTCGACTCTTGGATTGGATTGGCGGATGCAATGTCAGAATTTAATTTAACATGCAGGTTTCGTCATAACAATCACGATCTTTCACATATCATCAGCCCGTACCCGTCCACTGCTGGACATAGGACTCTCCAAGTGCACGCCACTGTGGTCTTTCTCCGAATGAAGGAATGAAAGCAATGAATTACATTTGGCATTAATGAAATGCTTACTCAAATTTGAAGCGGCATTTTGTCGGCACATGGGAGTTAGAAAGTGGAACTCTTCAAGAGCCTCTATTAAGCCCCTATAGTTATGCGCATTTCGTTTTAGTCAATTTATTTATCATAATGACAAAATTACCTATACGTAGATTAGTGTGCTTACCTACCTATTGTAGGTATTAATATATAATATACTAGTGGACATTTTTTTTAATTTCTACCTTTTATTTACATATTTGTTATTGATTTTTTTCCGACATGTATAACAATTGTCGTTCTATTTCAACTTATTCATACAAAAATCTTAATAAATTATATACCAAAATCTTCCTTATGAATTCCTCTATCTACAAGTGAAAACTGCATGAAAATCCGTTTAGTAGGTTTGGAGTTTATCGTGAACATACAGACAGATAGACAGACGCGGTCAGAAGACTTTGTTTTATAATATGTAGTAACTTCATCCTATCATTATAAATAGCATATAATAATAGAATGAAGTGTTGTATCGCATCGATGTTCCTACTATTTAATATTATGTATAGAGTTACTAAAATATACAGGTTTTGTATATATTGTGTATATTGTTTGTCTAATTATTATAAGGATTAGTGATTCCACATTATGAGATATAACCCTAATTAACAAATATGGTACAATGTGCTTCGGAAACAAAACTACTATATTATATAATATGTGACTCTATTATATAGATCTATGTCTGTGTTTTCCAAATATAGGTACACAGGGATACGTAAAATGATAAAAATATATAGATAGAATATTTGAGATATTAAGTCAATAAAAAATACACTTACTTGAAGTTATATTCAAATTAGATTTATAAAAATGTTTATCGATCTGTCACACGAACGTTCCAAAAAAAGCACTGTCGTCCTTAAACACTTGAGAAACACTGCGCCCTAAGCATGCATCTGCTGATCAACGGATTAATGCATGTTTTTCAATAAAAAGATGGCGAATAATGAAAAACAAAATGGCGGCTGGGTGCTTGAAGACACTCGAAGAATGAATGCCGGCTCTTTCAAATGAATCTTTTATTGAATGCGCCTCTGAACTAATATAAAGGGTAAATACTTGTACGTTTAGTTAAACCGTTGTGATTAAAAATCGTATAATAGCTGTATCTATTGAAGAACACAACCAAGAGTATATTAAATAGCTACATAGGTACATATAGGTAGGCTTTCGTGCCCAAATATTACTTTGAATATAATTTCAAGGTCAAATTAAAAAAGGAATTTTTCGAAAAGAGGTTTTAACTTCATTAGAAACCATTTTGTGTACAAGATGTTTGTAAGTAATGCTGACGTCATACCCAATTTCAGATGGTACGGCAGAGATATTATAATGTCTGTGTGATTACGCTAATCCAGGAGAGAATCAAAGAGAGCTGAACAGCTGCAACAGCTTTAGCTGCTTACCGAGGCACATCATCACATCACATCATCAGCCTGTTGTTGTCCACTGCTGGATATAGGCCTCTCCAAGTGCACGCCACTGTGGTCTTTCTCCGGCTACTCGCATCCAGCTCCTGCCTGCCGCCTTGCGTATATCGTCACTCCACCGTGCCTGGATTATGGGCAATATCCTCCATATTACCGAGGCACCAGAATGCTAATTCTGCCAATTTCGAGCATGACATGGCGTATGATAAAGTGTAGGGAAATCGAGCTGTGTGTATGTTTGTTTGTATGGTGATCTCATCCGCATTATGAGCTTTTTGTATTTTAATTCTGCGCAATGGGTGTAGATGTTGGTAGGTGCATATGATCATACATATAGATATACCTCCCTATTTATATAGAAATAAACAAAAAAATATTGATTTATCGTTTGAGAGCGTTTTATTAGTTTAATGAATATTCATATATTTACCTACCTTGAGTCGAGATGGCCCAGTGGTTAGAACGCGTGCATCATAACCGATGAATGCGGGTTCAAACCCAGGCAAGCACCGCTGATTCGTGTGCTTAATTTGTCTTTATAATTCATCTCGTACTCGGCGGTGAAGGAAAACATCGTGAGGAAACCTGCATGTGACAAATTTCATAGAAATTCTGCCACATGTGTATTCCACCAACCCGCATTGGAACAGCGTGGTGGAATATGTTCCAAACCTTCTCCTCTAAGGGAGAGGAGGCCTTTAGCCCAGCAGTGGGAATTTACAGGCTGTTGTTGTTGTTGTTGTTGTACCTACCTAGGTTTATTTGAATTTTTAACAAACTTTAGTTTTGAGATGTTCGAGGAAGAATAAATTATTAGAAACATAATGCCTAAGTATGTGCAGTACATGCATACATACAAGGACGTCCGTACATACATTCGAACTATACCAAAATGAAATCTTCCAAAAATCCGACAATGTTAGCAGGTAATTTTTAAAGCTATAAACGGAAAGAAAAAGAAACTAAATTAATGACTTTTTAAAACAAAACCTCACACAGCAATTCGAGTTAATCGAAATATCCTAAAAAATACAATGTATCACAACACAAACAGGAGGCGTGCGTCTGTCCCGGTGACCGCTAAAAGGGCTTGCGAAGCGTATCGAAAAAAACACACAAAACGTCTTTTTACCCTTAGGGAAGAGAACAGCTGCACTTTTGTATAACAATGATACAGCCATGTTATTTCCACCGACCCCGGGCAATTGGCACACTATAGCACCCTACCCATGAAAAAGTCCGTAACATCCTTCGCTCCTCGTATCGGGACGCGACCTTCTCAATTTGGTTCAGTTATAAACGATTGCGCAGCCCATATAAATCGCCCTTTGTAAAAAGTCACGCTTGATTTGGGGCGAAACTGTGTCCTTTTTGTTATTTCATTCTGCGTGATGAGTACAATCATCTACATACAAAAAAAAAACTCACAATTACGTATGAATACCGGGTATAGAAATTATCAACGCTTATCATACTTATTTTCAAATAATTTCATCCCTGATTCTATTTTTAAATGCGTAAACGGGCGCCATTATGAACTACATTGAATAGGGATACGAGATTCGAACAATAGGCTCGGTACATAAGGCGACAACGCGGTGACATTTTTGTGCGTTCCATTTTCAAAACGCGCTTCCTGATTGGTTGGGGCTTGGTGACAAATGGGTGACATGGAGACGCAAACGTCCAATAGGATAACGGGAATACTTACAGTACTTGAATTGAATTTATGTGTAGTTGTATATGTAGTAGTATTGCAATATCGTAATTGCTGTTACCTTTCATATTGATCTTATTAATGTAATTCATAGATATTACTTATATTATAAAACAAAGCCACTTTCTCTGTCCCTATATCCCCATGTATGTTTAAATCTTGAAAACTACGATTATGAGGCGATTTTAATAGATAGAGTGATTCGAGAAGAAGGTTTTTACATATAATACATTTACAATTTAGTAAAGAAACAGTTATAATTTTAGAAGTTTCCACTGTGACGTCATATCATTGCACCCGTGCGACGCCGGGGAGCATCGCTAGTTGATAATATTAAACAGTATTTAAATGTACCAGAAAAATAAAACTTGTACTTAACTTTGATTATATTCGCTAGAAACAAATTCCGAACAAACCTAACGTCCTACATTTTGTTATTACTTAAGACAGCGGGCGCACCTTACGAGCGTAATTCTGTGTCGCGTGTCCGTAGCAGGAAAACCGTATCGGTTATCCCTCATTATCGGCTGCTATTACACGCTATAACACGGCTCGTAAATCGACACAGTGTCGTGGCGATGGCCGTTAAGATAGCGCCGCCACTCAATTTGGTCCCCTAAGTAGGCCGGGTTAGGTCAAACAACTAGACGAGATATTATCGCCACCCTTATCCGATATTGTGCTATAAAAACTTTATAGCTTTTTAAGTTGTCGAAATAGATGTTTGATTATATTGATGATAAATAATTTGGAAATCCCCACAATGCTACTACTTAAAAATCTTGGATTGAATATTTTGAAATTCTTTATAAAAACATTTTTATTAGTTTTAATGAAAGCTGTAAAAGCTATTCGCGGCTTACCATCATTTTTGATTACTCTATACCCCAATAGTAAACCGTAAGGTAGCAGGTATCGATACCACTTTCGACCAATTTTATTACAAAATTAATTTACTATCTTATGGTATTGTACTTAAGTAATATAACTGTATTTTTAAATGTTGGAAAACAGTTACTACCGAATTTCCTGCGAGTTCTTCTCAGTAGAGTCTATTTTCCGAACCGATGGTAATTTCACATAATATATTTTTTTAATGACTCAAAAGTGCTTGTAAAAGCTTACTTTAATAAATTATATTTTGATTTTGATTTGCCATATCTACCAATGGCTCATTGACGAAGAAAGCAAGGGTTTTAATCCGTCTCGAACAGTCCCTAGATGACCTAGTATTAAAAACATGTCAGTTTTAGGTAAATGAAGAGTCATAACTGAAGAAATGTCACAGAATCGTCATATACATAACTTCCTTTATAAATCATCTCGTCCTGAGCGCTGAAGAGGCTGCTTGTGGATGTGCTTCAAGCCTCAAAAGGATTCCAGCTGTACAGACCGACGTAACCGACGTTATTTCTATTTCCAAACGTCACATCTCTATAGCGATCGTAACAAAGCGTGACTTTTATAAAAGTAGGACCTCGTAGCGCCACTCGTGTAGATCAAAGATAACGGAATGTCATTTGTTACATTTGTCTGTCCGCGCTGACATGGAAATGTGTTGATTGCCGTTATTATATATAGATTGCGTCCGATAAGCCTTTGTTGTGGTTGAGTGTTGAGAACCAGTCGATACGAGATCCATGGATTGTTTTTTTTTTAAATATTATTCTTTATACGTTTTCTAAGGATCTCTAATAAAAATGAAAAACTTTCACGTGTTTGATTATAATTTAGCTATCTTATATAAGTAGAATCGAATCAAATCAAATCAATTTTATTCAAGTAAACTTCACAATGAAGCGTTTTTGAATTACAATTACATTACAATGCTGATATTTACAGTAATTAGTATCCTATGATGGAACCCGAGCCTAACTCCAGGCGTTTCTTTCTAAAAAGTACTCGTTTAACGAATAATATGACTTATGTATTAATTTAGTCTTAATAATTTAATAATTTAGAGAGGGCCCAGTGGTGCGTGCATCTTATTTGATGATTGCGGGTTCAAACCCAGGCAATCACCGCTAAATATTCATATGCTTAGTTTGTGTTTAAAATCCATCTCCTGTTCAGCGGTGAAGGAAAACATCACGAGGAAACCTGCATGTGTTTAAGTTCATAGAAATTCTGCCACATGTGTACTACACCAATCAGCATTGGAACACCGTGGTGAAATATGCTTCAAAGCTTCTCCTCAAAGGGAGAGGAGGCCTTAACTCATCAGTGGGAGAAATTACAGGCTGTTGTTATTGTTGTTGCTGTCATATAAGTAGAGTACTATAGCTTACAATTAATTCATCTTTATACTGATATAAGAAAATATGTCTATTAAAACTTATAGATTTGGAGCTGATAACACACTTATGACACGACTTATTAGTAAGTACGTCCGATAATGCATGTGTGTGTGATTAAATATTAACCACCAAAATTAGGAAGACTCACAGTCTCCAGCGACGGACGCCAGCAAATAGAACAAAATGGTAGATCACGAGGTTTTAATGGTGGCACGCTAATGATCGACATCATACACGCTCTAAGTGCATGTATTGTTCGTACAAACAGTTTAATATTTTGACAGTCCCACGGAAATACTTGTTTGGTAATGTTTAGAGGTTCCTGTTTGTCGATCGACTTGTCAGTTTCACCGTACAGCGCCTGGAAGTGTTTACGAAAGCCTGTATGAAATATTTCTAAATCAGAGGATGTAAAGAAATTACTTCAACTTATAACTTTAACTTTAAAGAAAACATTAGTGAATAAGACATGTGACTTCACTCCATATTTCAATGATAAAACAGCATATGTTTAAGTTTAGTATTTGTTAATGTTCAGGAATAAATATAATAAACAAATTGATCCGTATCACCTCGTAATTAAAATTGCTAAAAACATAATATAAACTCTCTTGCCTGAGAAACTTTGCAGTACAAGAACTTCCAGAAACGGGTCTCCAAGTCCGACACAACCAAGAAAGAATTCAAACGCAATATCAGAAGTTTTACAGTCACAAAGTTACAGAATAGGATAGTTTTTTTTTTTATGAAATAGGTTAGCGGTCGAGCATATAGGCCACCTGATGGTATGTGTTCACAATCACCCGTAGACAATGACGCTTCAATAAATATTAACTATTCCTTTCATCGTCAATGCGCCACCAACCTTGGGAACTAAGATGCTATGTCCCTTGTGCCTGTATTTACACTGGCTCACTCACCCTTCAAACTGGAACACAACAATACTGCGTACTGTTGTTTAGCGGTAGAACATCTGTGAGTGGGTAGTACCTACCCTTGCACAAAGCCCTATCACCAAGTAAAGTATGTAAGTTGGTTTGAACAAAGCTCCGGAAAATTGGTAATATTAAGAAAATATATTAAAAAGATAGGTTTTTTAAATAATTGAATAGTAAAATATGAATTTTATCAATTAAGGCACGTTTTAACTAAATACCCAATTATAATTTTTGAATGCTGGATATACAGGAAAATGTCACTTAAACATATTATCATATAACTGTACATAAAACAATATATAACAATTATATATTTGATATTTATAATTGGATATATAAATACGTTAAAAACTTAAACGTCTCAACACAATTCTTGCAACACATCTGCTATATGTAATTATTGTAGATAAATAAATATATCCACTGTTTATTGTGTCACAAATTTATTTACAACGACAAATATATTACGACCTTCCTCGCCCTTCGCTCGACGTGATGTTGTTGAACTACGAGGGGTGATTCGTCTGTGTGAAGGGACCAAGCTATCGTGGTGGGCTGAGACCTTGTCATTCCCTGCCGTGACATGTGGATACCATTTGTTTGGTGTGTAAATAAAGACACATTCAACGCCGACCACATGTCGTTATTATGTACACTTGAAACGTAATGTCATTCGTCGATTGTTGGTCTCGAGTATCACCAACAATCGGGATGATTATGTGAATAAGTGATGTGGGATTGGTGACACATTCTGTATACACGCTAATGATCAAAAGATATCACTATCCAGTATTACGAGCCTTATTCAGTTTTTATATACTTTGGATGTAAATATGTTTTTGTCAGATGATATTTTATCTCATATATTTTCACTGTGTTTTAAAATTATTTTAAGGCTTTTTGCTAATTCAATGTGTTGTATTTGAGTAGTGACGTCACGATAAAAGTATAAAATCCATACTAATATTATAAATACGATATTACTCCAAATAACTCGATTTAAATAAAAAATCTTAATCAAATATATATATATATATATATATATATAGGATATAGGCTGCATTTTACAATTTGTTAAAGGTGTTGTAAATATAAAGGTGTTACATCAATGTAATATTTTAAATTAATTTGTAAATATATTCATATTTTTTTAGCAAAGCCGCGGGTAACAGCTAGCGACATATAATTTAAAGTGTTTTAAATCTTTTGTGATTATGTTAATAAACTCGTATTTCTTTTGATATTCATTTAGATAATCTCGTTTCTTAGTAATAGATTATTGAACTTTTTTTCAGAACACAGAAAAAAAACACGAAAACAATATTACATATATATACACAGTAGATATTTTATGTTGCTATGTGAATAATTGTATCTATAAATAGAGAACAGGATATATAAATCAATTATTGTTTTTAAATATCGCCTACGAGTATATACGTAACAAGTCGACACATAAAAAGTATTATAAAATAATTATAGTGTATGTAAACGGTAATTACAACGATTCAAAGCACGAAGATCATAAATCCAGCCAATCACAACACGTACTTAAGGTGACATGGAGCTGGAACGGCTTACTTCCGGTCGCGTTGACCGGAAATGGCTCGCCGCCGGAAGTTGTATACAAAGTGAAGCCTTCGCGTGCAAGAACACCGGCCGATGCGAATGAAATTCAGGCGGTATATTTATAATGATAATGCAATGTGCTATCAATAATAAATTAAAACGTAACAGAGAGACTGACCGAGGGAAAGTAGACACTTTATACCTAACCTTACGCACAAATAACCTCACTTCGAGTAACCATGGCAACTTATTTTGTTTATTTTAAATTGGAAATTCAATTGTAACAAGCAGAGTTTGATTATTTATTTAATATAATAGCTTATAAATTTTCCATTGCTGGGTTAAGGCAGCTTTAAGAAGACGGTTAGGCCCATATTCCACCACGCTGATCCAATGGTGGTTGGATTCACATCTTGCAAATTTCATTGAAATTAGACATATTATGACTTGAAAATTTTTCTTCACCGCCATATTAAAAGCACATGAAAATTTCGTGGTTCTTGCCTGGGCTTGACCGCTGTGCCATCTCGGCTTTTATTATTTATTTATTTGTTTAATATTTGGGAAACAAACAGATATAAAATATAATCTAATTACATAATACAGTTTAGATATCACATTATCCAGCGAAGTTTCCACCGATTGATAAAATATAAAATGCACTCAAATATTTTAACACAATAAGAAAAAAAATATTTGCCAATATTAAAAGTATATAGTTAATTTAAAAAGGTTACAAATATTATCTTTTTCTTATTTTTATGTTTTAGTTTGATTATACTTATATCCTAATAATAATAGTTCAAAATAGTAATTGCCTTATTAAATTAAATTTGATGTAATTCGTGTGAAAACAGTCTTTAAATTAAATCAAAGTTTATCTATATTCATGATGATGTTTAATATAAACTTCCTGTATTATTAAATTAAAAAATAGGTGTTGTTTGGTGTATTACGAGCTCACTGCGGGTGTAAATGTTATCAGCACTGAATCACAGGAACTGTCACTATAAACACGGGGTTCGCGTGTCGCTAAGCGCTGCGCTGAGGGGTGGAGCGACTAATTTGTTGATAGGAATCGCTATAAGTACTCCTTATATACAGACATCTGAACTGTAATACGAAGTAAGGGTTTGTTTGTGTGTCAATCGTAAGAAATGTTGATTAGGTGATATAGAGGTTCAAACAGAAAACCTTACTAATTAATGATTAATTTTGTAGTGAACCTATTTATCAACGGGGGAACACCCTGTAATTCGTAGTCTGTTCTCCAAAAAGTTTGAATTTAAAACCACAAAAAATATGTGTAAATATAATTGACAAGATTTTACATTCAAAGAAATTAAAACATATTTATACATCTTATTAAAATACCATAAATATTTAGTTTGATCATAGACTATTTCCTTGGACTCGGCTAATCTATCCCATCTAACATAACCATTGCAACAAAAGAATAACACAAACAAAATTAATTTCACTAGTAATCCAATGGATAACATAATCTTGTCGCGTACTATAATCCTTCCTTTAATTTTGCATCGGAAGTCTAACATATCCAAACCAAACATTAACAAATATAAATTGATCTGATTGAAAAGCAATAGATAAATTTAAACAATCTATTTTCTCACACGGCACTCTCCCATCGACATGTCTTTGACCTCTATTCAAAACATCATGTCCTCATCCTCTCGCAACGACAAATATACCATCTTGATAATCATTGCTTTGACAAAATAGATCTTATTCGTATATACTTAAGTGCGACTGCGAGTCGTGTTCGATGTAAGTGATATTGGATGTAGGAGGCGATGTTTATAAAATAAACAATTGTCGATCAAGAATAGGATAATGTCGTTGTCACTCTAAGGCATAAGACAGACGAGCGACTCTCGTTAGCGAGTCGGGAAGTCGAGTACACTTAAGTATTAGGCTTCGTGCTGACAAAAGATATTTAGTTATTTAGAGGAACTTTACACTGAGCACGTAACTTTAGTTATACTCAGTAGTTACTCAGATAAAATTTGCATTCATAATGGAATATAAATCAAATCAAAATATAATTAATTAAGTAAGTGCAAAAGCCTTTTTTAATCATAATTTAACAAACTATATTAAGTGAAGCTACTATCATCTCGAAATGCAGATGCTAGTGAGGGGAACCGACAAGAAGCTCATTTAATTTTTTTTAATATTTAAAAAAAAATCATGTTAATTAAATACAATGTAATTTATACATATCTTAGAATCTCATTCTCGATTTGTATTCCTTACAATTGCAATTCGAAATTTGAAAAGTGATCTTTTAAAAGTCTATCGTAAAAGGAAATTAATTAACATTTTAATTGTTAAATTCACATTTGTTCTAAATAGTTCAATTTAATTCGTCGCAAAATGTATCTTGAACAGCATGCCTTATATGTATAGGATAGATAGAAGAAAAGTTTTAATTAGATGCTTATCACGGCCACCCACGTAGCACCGACGCATATTGCGACACTGAGTCAGTCACACGATTGTCGCGTGTGTGGGAGGCCTTACATACGATATGTTTACACGCACTCCGAGGACAAAATCTAACAACTCTTGAGACATAAACCATGATTGTCATAACAATTTAATATTGCTTGCAGAACATTCTATTATTTTTCTTATACATATATTTAACAGAATAACATACATATATCCCTTCAGAATATTAATCAGTAGCTAAAGTAAGTTGCGAAAACAAATGAATAGAATTTATTGAGCATATTGGACTTTGTAAGAATGCCTTGTCATTCTTACAGAACATAGAAAGGATTTTTATTTAAAAATACCCCATGAAACGGACTCAATTATTTTGCAATCAAAATAAAGACCGAAAAATATCAGACTGACAACAGAAAACGGATTACGATTATGCAAATATTTGAACAGGTATTTCAAGATATTATTACCTAGGTACTCTATGACCTATTCAGCGAAACTACACGATAAGAAGTTCAGTAAATGTAGCGTGTTGTTGTAACATTCTAAAGCACTTCCCGCCATTTAAAAATGATGAGAACGTCATTTTGACAACCTTCTCCCTTTGACAAGGTTTTATTTAGGATACAAATTAGTAATGTTACTACTACTTACTATTCTTGGCTTTAAACTTTAATTAATTTTAGTATCCCAACCGTACCGATTAATGTCATTCGTGTCTTCTCCATCCTACGTGACATTGGAGAAATAATCTGTGCCCTATCGGCACAACTAAAAGCCATTAAACTAAGATGAGATCAGTAATGACAGAGAATTTGCTAGATATTAAAACCTTTTCTAAATGAAATAATAACATATGCCCAGAATTGAATCCATTAAACTATGTACTAATTATGTATAAATAATAACTTAACACCTACAATGAAAACATACATATATATTATTAGCTAAGCGGACGTTCTGATTTACAAAAAAAGTATAATGTAACATGCGAGGTCGCTGTTTCAAATATGATTAATGACCCAAGTCTTTGTTCATTTGTCTCTAAACAGATCGTTTTGACATTAATTGCTGAATAATAATTACGTTTGGCAATGACGCAAATGATATAGGTCTGTGTTCAACGTAACGGCTTCGAATGTGGGCACAGGAAACCTTGGTTGTACTGTAACCTAGTATTTTCTAAGTGTTATTATTGGGCTGGTACAATGAAAGTAAGATGTTATTTATCTACGATGTTTGTTTAAAATTATTTTTTTATTATATTTTATTTATTGTGTAAGTGGATTTCGTTGCGTTAATTTTGTTCAAACACTATTTTTTTTGTTTCAATTCAGTAATACACTGTGAAAGATACAATATTCCGTTAAGATTATGGTATCGTTATATCGTAATATAATATTAAAACAAACTTCGAAATGTGTAGTTAAGAATCATTATAATTATTTTTAATTATAATTCTATCGGAATATATTATGTTGTATAAGATATAGACGTATAGTAAATCATTTTCACAGAAACATTTTATTTGAAAAAGTAGGTAGTTAGGCCTTAGTTTAATTTCAATTAGAAATGAAATAAAGATACTATTCCAAGACAACCAACAAAATTTACTGTTATCATCCCTCTATGTAACAACACATACTATATTTTAATTATTGTTTTACAAATCGCGTAATATTCGAATAAAAATACTATACAATATGAAAAATAAATATTATGTATAGTAAAAAAAATACATATATCTCCACATTACCCTATAAAACTCTCACAGCCATCTGCT
This sequence comes from Vanessa cardui, assembly GCF_905220365.1. Lineage (NCBI taxonomy): Eukaryota > Metazoa > Arthropoda > Insecta > Lepidoptera > Nymphalidae > Vanessa > Vanessa cardui. The sequence continues at coordinate 5,001,903 of NC_061135.1, forward strand.
CGGGAACACTCCTAGCTGCGCAGGCGCAGGTTGACAAGAACAACGCACGCAACCCATTGTAAACATGCGTTTATTATCAACGCCATAAAACGCTGCGTTTATTGGTGCAGTGTGGGTGGTCCCTGTACCAATATGGTACACTTACAATCTTTTTACTCGTTTTCCCAAGCTCTTCATAACATCAGATATTCTTTCCTGAAAGCTTCTCCTACGCGGATTTAGTACGTTAAAAAGTCGAAATCATTATGCAGTTATGGGTTTACAGGCTTATAAGACAAAAAGAGTATGCTTATTAAACATTTGTGTATGTACAGTCGGGATAAGAAAAGGTTCGTCACCTTAAGATCTATTTTCGTGTGCTCAGTATGAGCGATCTGCTTTACCGATCGAGAATATATGACATATTTTGACAATTCAGTAGAAGATACCTTATCTAATTTAAATTTGTACTGAATAATTTGAAAACACCATTAAAAAGAGTTCATGGTGATATAAAACTAAACGTAGTCCAATTATGTTACACAATTTCGAACCAAGTTATCATACTGTGTAAGTTTAATTTTATATGCAGTTGGCAGTTAGTGCTTTAGTTTCAAAATGTAGGTACTAAGAATTTACGACTTGAAAAAAGAATTAATTTGAAAACTGACAAAGGTTTTCTTACTCTGACTGTAGAAATGTAAATTATTCGATTATTCTAGGAAGTACCTACCTACGCCAAAATATTGATTGTGTCTATCAAAAGTAAACATATATACATAGCTTTTTGTTTAATATCATTTAAGTTATATTACGCGTAAATAGGTTATTATAATAGCAAAAAATAAGTCTCAAGATTTATAAATCTATGTATATTTGATACAAATATAACATTATCTACAATCGCAATGCAAAGCTTCTATAAAAAGAAACGATGATTGCTCCGTCTCAAAAAGTATGTAAGTTACGACATTATTACACTGAAGCAGTTTATAAGGAATTCTCGAAAGATTTAAACTGTATTAAATATATAAAGCCGAGATGGCCCAGTGGTTAGAACGCGTGCATTTTTAAACGATGATTACGGATTCAAATCCTTGCAAGCATCTCTGTATTTTTATGTGCTATTTGTGTTCATAAATCATCTCGTGCTTGCCAGTGAAGGAAAACATCGTGAGGAAACTTGCATGTGACTAATTTCAACGAAATTCTGCGACTACCAACACGCACTGGAGCAACGTGGAATATTCTCCCAGCTGTGGGAAATACACAGGCTCATAATAATATATTTAAAAATAACATCATCCGCTGCATTTTAAGATACTTAGATAAGTAAATACTGATTAAGAGCTTTGCACGTTACGCATAAAGACTCGATTAGTTTAGATCTACAAGTCAATCTCCAGAGATCTTATTTATAGTCGATAGCATGATCTATAACTTTATTACGCAATATCAGTAGCCGTGAGAAATCAATTCTGATCCTATCACTAGGAAATCTTTACACCCTAAACTTCATCAGGATTCTGTCGCACTAACGAGCTGAACAATTCACAACTTTATCCGATATCTAACAATCCACACACCAAACGAAATACGACCTTATTACCTTTTATTAAATACTAAGTTACCTTTTCGAACTAGTCGATCGAAGTGGCTGGACTTAATTTTGACAAAGATACTTTTGCTATCGATGAAATAAAATTTATTACAAATTGTATCTTAAATCAATTGTAATAGGGCTTGGATTAGATTTGTGTGTTTGTAAATTGTTTGGTTAATCGATGTTTATGGTAACAATTAAGCAAGTTTTACGGGTTTATTGGTGGAGTCGCCATCTCTGTCATCTTCTGAGAAACAGAACGCGGTGTCATTACAGGTCGTAAATGAGATGACAGTCGTAACGAGGTAGCTAATAAGCGCTTTATTGTATCAAAATATACTTGGAATGATGACCATTTGATCTTTATATACCGGTAATTAATAGCGTGTATCATTTCGACTAATTAAGACATTATTATACTATGATTTTATTGGTTGGAGAGCTTGCTTTGAGGAAGTCGGAACTACCTATTTTTGATGTTATTGAACACACCTTTTTTTTCTTTTTTCGCTGGATAAACGCACTACGCATTTCCCTCCCGTGAAGTGGGGGGGCTTGTGGGAGTCGCCGATACCCAGGACGCCGAGTGCGCTCCGGCACACTGGAATACGCACTAAAAAACCAGCGGTACCCTCTCCGTATTTTCAGCCTCAGGATGAATTAACATAGTGACAATTGATTTAAAAAAAATTTCGTTGACCAAGAAACTGTTTTCTGTAAATTTATTTTTGACATTTTAACGTCTAATTAAATTAAGATATACCAGTAAAACTATAACATAGCTAACTTGTGATATAGTATGTGTGGCTCCTGTATCGTGATACAGAAGCCGGATACCTACAATAATATATAGTACTGTAGCTATGTGACGTACGTAGTGCTGGCGTCCAATCCCATAAATTATATGCTCATATTACATAACGATAATGATGGCAGACGATACCGACATATACGTATTGATTCAATTAAGGTCCTACTTAGGTTCTCATATCATTTACATTTAATTACTTGATAGTAATGAACAGTACATATAAACTTTACACTTAATAAACATATTTCATTTAAAGAGCGGAGATGACCCAGTGGGTAGAACGCGTGCATCTTAACCGATGATAACTGGTTCAAACCCAGGGAAGCACCACTGAATTTTCAAGTTCTTAATTTGTGTTTATAATTCATCTCGTGCTCGGTGTTAGAGGAAAACATTGTAAGGAAACCTGCATGTTACTAATTTCATCGAAATTCTTCCACGACATTTGTGTAAACACAAAACGCATTGGAACAGCGTGGTGGAATGAGCCTTAGCCTCAGTGGTAAATTTACAGGCTGTTGTTATTGTTCATTTAAAGTAATATTACTTTCTAAGCTGATTTTTCCAAAATAATCTAGAATCGATTTCTCATAACTTACAGTACGAATTACGGAAGATGTTATATTTCTTTTGTAACTTACGATTATACGCGCATTTAACCGCAGATACCGTCGGCACAATAGCGCAATATGATCGTTACGGACACGAGACATACGTGGGCGCTTCTCGTAATACACTCACAAATATAATAGTAATTCTTACTAATTTATTTCAATGCAATAGAGACGATTTTCGCTTACCGTCATTGTTTATGTAATTATTTTTAGAGAGATAGAAAAAACGTTCTTATTACAATTAGGTTTAAGATCATTTTGAGAATTCAGTATTTTTATTCCAATTAATTATTAGGTCACAATTTGCAATGACAAATTGCAAATAGCGATTTTATTTTAATTCGTGCAAGGTTCAAATTTGTTTAATTTTATTTATGCAATCAGTGTTGTTGTGTATTATAATCTAGACAATAATCGTCGCTTTGCGCACATGTTACGATACAAGAGTGATCTTTGTTTTGTGAAATATGGCTATAAAACATAGATACATACAAATTTCCTTCATATCAATTAATGTTTAATACCATAAAATTTACACCAATTCACTTTAACTATCCACCTTGTGGCGAAGTTCTTGTGAAAATGTACCCACCAACCTACATTACGGTAGCATGGATTAAGCTCTAAGCGTTATCATCAAAGGTAAGATTATACACAGAAGCAATGGGCACTGTTAATCAACTTTTCCCGTGATTTAAACAAACTAATATGTACACAGAAAATATATATATATATACTTATTATGTATAATATAGAATTATATCAAATCAACATTTAATATCACAGATCATTATTCATACCAATCACGGCCGGCACAGACATTGTGTCTGACAGGACATCAAACGCGCGACCGTCGCCCGCGGCGCCCGTGTCAGGGGGCGCTGCGGAGTACGGCACGTCAATTATACTAGAATAGTAATTCTTTCACATTATATCTTGTTAATAATCACTATGTAAACTTGAAATAGTTCATTACACGAACTATTTGCATACTAGTGGAATCACCAATCACCATGACATAGTATAAATTAAAGTCACTTACCGCTGCCAGTCCATATGTATGCTTAGATCTTTAAAATTAAGCAACGGATCTTGATTCAGCTTTTTTTAATAGATGGTGTGATTCGTGAGAAAAGTTTTTCTATATAATACATGGACAATATAGTTCAGCATTTAATAAAAAACTGTTAACATTGTAAGTGCAACCGTGCGAAGCTGGGACGGTATGCTGTTTGGTGTCAATAATCGTGTAAATTGTCATTTTAGTTGGTGATGGCCTTTTTGAAATCCCGCCTGGTTAGGTACCAACATACAGCACTATATGTATATTGTGATTTGAAGTGTAAGCCAGTGTAAATACAGGCAGGACGTCATAGATTCCCAAAGTTTAAATCAAATTCTTGCTTTTTTTTAACGAAATAATGAAAATCGGACTAGAATTGATACATTGAATATTAACCATTACGACAATTATTGATTAAGAAATAATTGACATTGATTTTGAATCATAGATTCGACAATGAACATTATATCATGAGACTTTCTAAATAGAGTGAATGAATGATGAATGAAATGAAGTATTACGTGGGTTGTGATAAACATTCGTTTGTTGTTAACGAAGTAACTAAACATATTTTTGAATTAATGTTTATTTGTATCTTACTAATATAATAAATGCGAATGTTTTTTATGGCTGGATGTTTTTAAACCATTTATTTTGCTACACACATACATTACATAGATTATACAGAAGAAAATAATTAAATTTAAAGAACACAGTGTAGGTAGCAAGGGGTTCATCTCAGTATAAGCTGTGCTAATGCACAGCACTGATTTTCAGATGGCCCCTGTCTGTTGGGTAAACATACACAAATGCTTTTTGACTCAATTACGTCAAAACGGCTGAACGGATCTGAATGATATTTGTTAGAGAGATTGATTATAGTATATATCACTTAGGTTACTTTTAATCCCGGATTAATGTAATACCAGAAACAATACAAGCCGAAATACAAATAACATTGATCGCAGCATCTCAGTCTGAGTGTAGGGTACTAAAATTCAATACATTATCGAATAGTGCAAACACACACCCTTGTAACCAAAGTATACTATCGTAACAAACAATACAAACGATTTGATTTTGATTATATGGAATGCCCACTTATTATAATTGATTAAGTTCAGTGTGAAATTTAACTCTTTCTTACATAACATGCATCAACAGAATCGACATTTGAAAATTACATTAATCATCGTTCAACATTAACGCTGCACCACTCGAGAGTTACAGCGGAAACTATAATTAACACGCCGTATTCGCTTCAATAACTATTATAAATAAGAACGTATATCGCATGAATTAACTTAACGATATTAATTCATGGCTTACATGCCTTACATTAATTTGTATTCTGTATCAAACGAGGCAATAAAATACACGTTCACTTATAAAACAATTTGCGCAACCACATAGCCAGCGTTTTCTGAGCTTTACTGCAGATTCGAACCTCATGTTTTTGTATGTGGTAACTATATATTTGGAGGCTCTTGATAGAGTGGCGGCTTATACGCGATGAGTGCTGATGCGCTCTGGTTACCAGAGAGGCCAATGTATCCTGGGTGTTGAAACTGCGGATGTCTTTAAAGCATTTGTTACTTAGTTTGACGTCTTGTCATTACACGTTGCTAAATCCAAATATTCATGAACCGTGTCATACTTCCTCTAAAAACGCAATGTTTAATTTAAAGGTTGTCTTTCTAAATATTTTTTTAAAAGTAATTGTGAAGCACAGATGTTTACTGACTACGTAGAATACTTATTTATACGTTTTAAAAAAATGTATACGTAACTGTAACTGAAAACGAAATCGATAAATAAATATTTATTATAATTTTGTTTTTGTAAAACGATACACTTAGAGTAAGTAGCCTAAACTATCCGAAACCATCGGATAACCCGAAATAATTTCTGAAGTCGGAATTAAGTATTTGTATTATCAGCATTCACATCCAGATCCGAAATGACATAAACATAATAACCCATTTTTTTTATAAAATCGTATTTTGACTGTATAAATTTTTTATAACTTAACACATCTTTCTGACACATCCTAATTAAAACCAACTGTCATTCCCCCCATTGTAATCATGGTGTACTTACCGCCATGGGCTTACATATGATATAGTATCTTGTAGACCGTAGCTATCATTCCATTGACCTAATAAGGTTTGAAGCAGAGCCATGTATTTTCTCAGTTCCAAACTCCAAAGATCACAAAAATTCTCGCATAAAAAAAAAACAATGTCGTCTCAAGATTAAACTTCAATTAACAAGACAACAAGATTATTTATGTCAACATTAAATCAACCCCCCTTTATCCCATAAACGGGCGATGACTTAACATTTGAGGAGGAAGGAAAAATAAAAACGTCTTGAGATATCAATTTGGAGGAAATTACGCGCTAATCTGTCACATCGTAATACGCCCGCGGGGAGTTCCCATCGCCCTCGATTTATTTCCCCGGAAAAAAACCGGGATGTTTTTTTTTTCAGCTAGAGAACAAAGCGATTCCGTGATTTCCGAGTGTATAATGTTTTCCATAAAACATTCCACGAACTAGATAACGTTTGGCAAAGTTAATGGTTAATACTATATTTTATATAGACATATAAATATTAATTGTAGTCCGCGGCTTTGCTTGTATTTAGGAGGTTGGTTGTCATGTGTTAGACAAAAAATTCTATGTCCTCTTTTAAAGTTTAAATTTGCTTCACACCAAATTTCATTAAAATCGGTTCATTGGTTTTATCGTAAAAGATCGACAGACAGACAGAGTCACTTTCAAATTTATAATATTAATATACTTAGATGAAATATAATTGTTCTTTCATTAAAAGTTACAACGTTGCATACAAAAAAGTATAAATCAAAGGATACATTCAAAGAAGTCTGTATATACATATATTAAAACAATTAAGCAAATTGAAACTAAAGTATTTTTCCTTCAAAGGTTATCAGTAGTCTTTCACAAAACAAAAAATACAGACTAACTAATTCACAGAGAATAAATTGATACAGAGTAATGAATAAAGAATAAAAGGCTACGAATGTTAAAAAAAGATCTGTTCCCGCATTAAACAGAGCAAGCCGTTTAAAAGAACAAAGTATCACACGCTTAATTCTTCTCCCCTCGCCAAAATCTTTTAACGGCAATCCCGGGGGACTGCTCTTTTTATTGCCCTTCCCTTCCCGGGATTACGGGACCCGAGCTTGAGGATATCGTAATTGGTTCATTGTTTTACGTGAACACGATTGCGTTGCTCACTTTTATCGATGTTTTGTTGTGGGCTTTTATTCATATACAGCTGATATTTGTTGGACGAATCTTAACTGTTTCTTTTATTAATTTGACATTTTGCATAGAGATTTGCAGTTAATATGGACCAGTGGTCAGAACGCGTGCATCTTACCTGATGATTTCGGGTTCAAACCCAGGCAAGCACCACTAAATTTTCATGTGCTTAAGTTGTTTTTATAATCGCTGTTAATGCAAAGAGATTTGGCGAACAAATTATTTATTCGCAACTATCAACAAAACTTTAAAATCGGGTACTAAGACTTCAATTAAGTACTATTGAATGAAAAATGAATGGAATTGCTGTTTAACAAAATAGAGGTGACAGCATTCTTGCACTTATAAGTTGGACATATTGTACCTATCATATTTACCCTCTTAATATCAGGTAGCCGAATTACTTGAATATATGAATGTTTATAGTAATAATCTAAGAAACCAATAAATAGAACTAATACTGTATAACGAATATAATTTAAATAATTTCGATACAAGATATCACGATATTCTGTGCTAAACAAAAAATGTAAATGACTGACAGCTTGAAAGTTCCACTATATTGTTAATTGGTTATATGTGGATCCAAATAATATGACAGAATTTCATACGACACATCTAATATTCGAACAAAATATAATTTATTAATTTACATCAGAATTATTTAAATTAAGACCTTAACTATATACAAATAAGAACTAAAATAGAGTACAATTCATGACCGCGTAGAATAATAAGAATGCTAGCAGCATTTCCTCGTTACATCATAATTACGATCCACTGGACGAACCATGAACCAGCAGGCAAGTCACCAATGGATGCAAGATTAATATTAGACAAAGATTACCATATTGTAAGCCCAAGTAAGTCTCAATTAAACAAAGCTCATGAAAAATTGTCAAACATTAGTAAAAGCCATTAACACCACATACGGGGACCATTTTAAGTGAAACGGTAATAAATCGATAGTCTAATCCAAATAGCAACGGATATTGGCGAGACGTACAAACAAAAGGACGATCAAATAAACATAATTGTGTATAGGAATAACACATCGTTTTGTTGCCAATCGAAACGTTTTTCTTGAAGGAATTGAGATTTCGTTTACGGAATTTTATTTGTTTTGTATCAGATGACTTTACGACGGTATTTGCTTTAGATCTATTAGTTCAGCTGTGCCTTTTTGCACGCTGATTGAATCATGTAATGGTAATGATAATGATGACAATTCGACTGCAGAGATAGTCAACAAAAGTCTGTTCGAACACATGTAAAGTCAGAGTAAGAAAACCTTCGTCAGTTTTCAAATTCATTCCTGGTGTGTACACCGGTTTTCATGGGTACGCCACTCCGAGGTCCCGGGTTCGATTCCCGGCCGAGTCAATGTAGATTATCATTAGTTTTCTATGTTTTGGGTCTGGGTGTTTGTGGTACCGTCGTTACTTCTGATTTTCCATTACACAAGGGCTTTAGCTACTTACATTGGGATCAGAGTAATGTATGTGATGTTGTCTCATATTTATTTTATTTATTTATCAAGTCTTAAACTCTTAGTACCTTTTGACTCTAAACATCAAATCATTGCGACGCAATATGTCATTCTCGATCGCTAAAGCAGATTATCGCTCATACTGAGCACACGAAAATGGATCTTAAGGTGACGAACCTTTTCATACCCCGACTGTACATTTATTCCCTAACTCTTATAAGCCCTTCGGTAACCTGAGGTAACTGGAGAGAGATAATTGGACAACATGCAATTGCTTTTAATATTTGCCGAAACACTGATTACCATTAAAAATTTCAGATTGAATTTTTTTTGAACTTTCATTCGTACCTTGGATCTGCATCTCCGTAATCGTATAAGCTAGCCACTGTACCAAAGAGATCATAATCTTTATGTAATACTATAAATATAAAAGTTATTCTTTTTTTTTTTAATATATGGCTTTTATTTGTGCCAAGAGAGGACAGATTATTTCGCCAATGTCACGTGCGATGGAGAAGACACGATGGAGATTGAACGGTGCGGTCGAGATTGCAGGCTTAAATTAATTTTAAGGGCACAATAGTAGTACTCTCTGTTAACCCATAACCTAAAACAATACAATAATATATAAATAATTAGATAAACATATAACAATATTAATGAAAGTAATTCGTTCTGTCTATCTGTTTGCCTGTCACTGTCACGATCAAAGTTACCGACCAACCTAAATTCGATGAAATTCTTTAGGGACACCTGCAGATACACATGATCTAATCACAAACTTCTTGCTATAACTTTCTTGTTCTTTTTTTTACAGCCATTATTAAAACTAGTTGATACTAATGCCATGTTTATCTATGTAAAATGTAAAGAAACTAACCCACGCAACACGGTCCCCTTTTATAACAGATAAAGCGTAGCATACCAATTACAAGAAATCGTCTAAAATTAATATTCTCTGTTTATAAAAATATACGTTTAAAACGCGAATTAATGAATACGGACGGTATCATTCATACTGTAACGAAAACCTGTTATAGAGATATTGTACTAAAGTACATAGTTATAGGGATTGATTTCGCGTGTACACTTTATGCTATTTGATGTGTTGTAAAGTAATAAGAAGCTTACAGCGGCTTAATTTTTTAAACGACAGCGCGGCAGGATTCGACATCGCTTCTCTTAAAAAGCGATCGGATAAAACGATGTTTTTATTTTTCAATGACATAAATGTGCGATTTCATTTCACGCAATTCCACGTGTCATAATATGACTCGAATGCGGTGTTTCAAACGATTTAGTTAAACATACATGTTCTTATAAATAAAGTACCTAAATCTTAGTGTTTTGTTTCGAATTACACGATGTAGGTATAGCTCTACTGTAAACTTATAATTTTAGCGTTTTTTATTTTTTTGGACGAAATCAAATTTTGCTTTTCGTTTGAATGGTATAGGTACATATATTAAAAGTAATTATTCCAAAGGCAAAATAAAGATAATTATTGTCATTTGGTCACAATTTGTACAAAAGTATTTTTTAAATAAATTTGTATTTTTTTAATAGTATACGTGGGCCGGTGGGCCAATGCTTTATAGACCATAGGCATTATCTCAATAAGAAATATTAAATGCCAACAACTTTACTAAGATGTTATGTCCCTTGTGCCAATAGTTACACTGCTCAATCACTTTTAAACCGGAGTGCAGCAATATTCGCGTTGGTTGACAGAATACCTGATGCGTAAGTAACTAACTCAACCTACCCAGACGGACCTGAAGAAAGCCTTACCACCGGGTAAAGTACATACGTAACATAGATACACACACATCATAAATGTGAAGCATTCTTATGAAATTATTATTTTTATATGTGTATAAATTGTAACAATAATACACATTTAAAATTCCATAATAAAATATCAATACAATCTTAGAAAAATAAAATGTTATAATTTCCGTAAACAGATAACCAAAACGTCATCACAGATGAGCCCTCTGAACAAACAAATTATCCTAGCAAATTCTACGCGACCATCGAAACTTTAATCAAACATCCAATAAGCAGAGGAAACGTTACTGTCGCGTAATTTAAACGGTCGCCGCCTGTGATCTCTCGGTTGGAAAATGCTCGAATAATATTATTCAGAGCAGACAATTGTTCGGTGCGGTGGCCCCGGGCACGACAGCTTTGACTTTTAATCAGCTAGCAAATATTTGGGCTATGCATATCGAGGAGGCCTGTGTAATTGTATTAGAGGGTTAGATCTCGCGTCAGTGAGCACAGGATTGGAAACGGTTGGCCGCGTTTCGGCTATGTCGCGGCAAGTGCTGGAGTAGGTGCCTACACGTATACATAAATTGTTTTGCATAATAAAAATTGTTTACCTGGAAGAAATTGCTATTATAGATATGTGCTCTGCTTGCTAAGTCGTAAGTGTAGTCGAGATGGCTCAGTGGTTAGAACGCGTGCATCTTCAAGGCAAGCAGGCAAGCACTGCTGATTCATGTGCTTAATTTGTCTTTATAACTCATCTCGTGCTCAGTGGTGAAGGAAAACATCGTGAGGAAGCCTGCATGTGACAAATTTCATAGAAATTCTTCCACATGTGTATTCAACCAACCCGCATTGGAACAGCGTGGTGGACTATGTTCCAAACCTTCTCCTCAAAGGGAGAGGAAGCTTTTAGCCCAGCAGTGGGAATTTACAGGCTGTTGTTGTTGTTGTTTGTTGTCTGCTTGCTAATATTGTGATTTTCATTGGCATACTTAATCTTGTTTCAAACCTTCTCCTCAATGAGTGAGGAAGTCTTAGCCCAGTTACACTATACTCACACTAATAGCTTATTATCTCGTCCCAGTGCTGGGCTCTGGGAAGCAAATGGTATAAGTATGTGGCAACATTACTCACCAATTTAATTACAGAGAATACATTATAAACACACACAGAGCACGAAATGGCACTGGAAAATTTTGATATTTCTTTATATCTTATTTATTTCGACTTACAGTAATTTCATGTTATTTTGACATTTCTTCTTGCATCTTCTTCTTTATAACTAATAGTACATTGTTTTTTTATCAGTATTATTATTACAAATTCATGTCTTTTCCTTTTTCATGGCTGAATTACTGAACTGAATTTGATATTAATTAGCTAGAACTCCAGGAAAGGAATTATGTTAAAATCCCCTGAAACGCGAATGAACCTACGGGGAGAACTAGTTTCTTATATATTCCTAGCTTAAACATCGATTTCACTCCCCTTAAATTCAACTTAGCACGAAAATCCATTACCATCATGCTACTTTACGATTAGTTTATATTTAATAATGAATATTTAATTATTATTTTTTTATAGAATGGGTTGGCGGACGAGCATATGGTCCACCTGATGGTAAGTGGTCATCATCAACCATAGACAATGACGCTGTAAGAAATATTAACTATTCCTTACATAGTCAATGCGCCACCAACCTTGGGAACTGAGATGCTATGTCCCTTGTGCCTGTAGTTACACTGGCTTAGGTACTCACCATTCAAACCGTAACACAACAATACTGAGTACTGTTGTTAAGCGGTAGAATGTCTGATGAGTGAGTGGTACCTACCCAGGCGGGCTTGCACAAAGCTCTACCACGAAGTAAATTATAGATAAAGATAAATAAATTTCAATTATTTGTAAGAGGGGTTGTATTTATAATACATATTAGTGTTTGTAGATGTATAAATCAGTCAATTTCTGCATAACCTGTTACTTTAAAGTTATTTAGAAAAACAGGGTGTGTCATAAAACAAAGTGAGCCTGAAATTCCCTTGGAAAGTTTTCCATAGAATTAGAATTCAAATTCATTAAACTTTCGGCAAAATAAGGGTAACAGTATGTTTAAGATAACGCTAAAAATATAAAGAAATATATCGAAATTATTTACTTAATGATATCCCTTTCGTAATAAGCAGGTATGTATACAATACAAAATATATTAGCAATGAAACCAATTTCCTGCATTTAAATCGTACAAGCGAGACTTGAAATTGCATCGGGACAGCAATTTGTCGGGACGCGGGATTCGTCCCGACTCGTATTTGTCCACGTCCGGCTGATTGATCCACGTAAGTCATCGGGATTTGTCATTACCGTCAAATGGAGTAAGTATGGTCGTGCACACAAGTACGTCAGCAATATTGACATACTGGAAATAAGATACATCAATATATCAATATTACTTATGTTCATTGGTATGAATATACATTTCATTTTATATTTGACGAACACATTTTGAATTCTTGTAATATTTTTTTCAAATAGTTTGATTGGATTTAGGGGGGGGGGGGTGAAGTTTGTTAAAAAAACTGTATTATTATATAAATCTTGTTTTCAAACGTTTGACTCTCAATTATGATCCATAAAACTTGTAACTCAAAATCAATTTTAAGATTTTGATAATTACCTCAGGCAGCAAAATCATAATAAAACATTATTCATCAATTTATTTGTACATAAAAGTGAATTGTGTAGAGTCTACCTATGCGATATTTCATGTATCTTTGTAAAGTTCCACATATGGATGAGACGAATCTTTATTTAATAATTTAAAATACAATCTGCTTGCTTGATAGGTTGTGTGTCACATTATTACAATAAAAAATAAACAGTGCGTCTGTGTATGGCGGCACGGTAGTTCAGGAGTTTCAACATACCAGTCATACTATTACATTTATTTCAATTTTTAACCGACTTCAAAAAAAGGAGGAGGTTCTCAATTCGTCGGGGCCTTTTTTTTTTTTTTTTTTTATTTTTTATGTATGTTACCGAATTACTCGAAGATGGCTGGGCCGATTTTGACAATTCTTTTTTTGTTTGAAAGGGCATGTTTTACAGGTGGTCCCATTGTCAGGAGATCAGGATCTGATGATGGGATCCTGGAGAAATCGAGGGAACTCCTCAAATTTTATAGGCACACCTATAGTGATTTTGGTTTTATTCAAAGTGCCCTGGTCATATGCTCACGAAAAGTGACATTTGATGAAGTGGAACTGATGATGAAGACCACAACTAGTAATCAGAACCTATTAGTAAGTAACTATTTTACAGGCTTAGTTCTATTTCTTTAAGATAGTCGTCAAGCAATTGATGTTAGTAAACATGCCTATGATGAAGTCTAGCTGATGGTGGACTACCAGGAGAACTCCTCAATGATTAACGGCATTAAAGTGAATGACAAACACTACCAATTGTATAATTATAAATAACAAAACAACACTGAAAAGCATTAAATAAATTTTTATAAATAAAAAAAAACCGCCTTCAAAAATGAACTAAAAAGAAAAAAATAATCAGTTACATCCATATCCAATTTACGATTTTTTAATCACCTTTTGAAGGCGGTGCCAACAAAGTAAATAAATTCCTATATTGAAATCATTTAATTTGTATCGATAGTAAGGTTTGTCTAATGGTGTCATCTATACAATAAATAGATTTATTTTTTGTATGTATGTATTATGTACCTATATGCATATATAGCAATGTTGGCACCGACTTTGAGAGGTGATTAAAAAATCGTAAATTGGATATGGATGTAACTGATTATTTTTTTCTTTTTAGTTCATTTTTGAAGGCGGTTTTTTTTTATTTATAAAAATTTATAAATAAAAATAATAAAAAAATGGTTATATATTTTTTATTTAATTCGATAAAAAACTCATTCAATATAATATTAATCTGATAGCATCACACTCCAACGATAAATGCTCGAGTAATACGTCAATTCAGAATCCATTCCGCTGCCCAGTAGCGTTCAGACATGGTAATGATTCCCGGAGATTTGCTCACGTATCTTGGACGCGAATCAACGCGTGTCATTAATGTACAATCGCGTAGAAAAGTGGCGGTGGCGCGAGGTGTGTTTGCGCACGTCGGTGACTTACCTCGCTGCGGGCGCGATTGAGCACGTACGCAATGTCATTACTATGCGTATGCGCTGCTGGGAAAATATCTGTCGCGTGATGATTTCATTTCGTTGTGTTTGAGCAAACGAAAATTGTCATCTGCTGTTCTATTGCTGAGGCTCTAGAGACTCCTGTTTATGATAAGGTTTCAGTGTCCAGATTTCTTAATAATGACGTAAGCAGAATTTCGAGAAGAAAATTATTAGGTAGGTATCATTATATATTAAAAATTATTGCGTCGTAGTTCTATTATATGGAATTTTATGTCACATAACTCAAAGCTAAAACAAATGTTTTAGCTGTAATAAACGAAGTGAGTTATTTAAAGATGTTTTAGGTGTAAAGTGAGATTAAATATTAAACTTGTTTTTAGAAAGATATGATATAATGGTTTCTAAAAAATCCGTTGAGAATTATATCGAAATAACTGTAGAATCTTTACACCCGTATTAGTTTTAACGAAGAGTTATTTGTAGCAATCTGTCAGAATTGGCAACAAGGCGTCAATGGTCAATCCATGTAATAATAAGGCACTTTTCATCTGCGTACTAAGAAATCTAAATCGTGAAACAATCCCGCGATTGCGTTCAGCCAATCTCGGCAGGAATGTTACAAAGGAGGCGCGTTTATAAAGAATTTTCAACAATAATAAGCCACCGCCGAAGGGAAAATTGACACATAAGACCATTCCGCGGGAGTCACGACTGAACAACTCCATTCAGAGGCGATATAGCTCTGGGTCCTTTGTCTCTGTCTGGTCGTATTGTCTCGAAAGGGATGTGTATAGTTCGTGCAGGGAATCGGGACAGAATTGAAATCAAAATGACGGTACAATCGAGTGCTTACATGCTACCAATGAGGTGAAACTTAGCCTTATAGGGTATTTGTGTGATACTCACAGCTCAACATATATCTCGTGAAAAGAAACTATAAAAATAGTGACAACAGTATCTTGTTGTCTACAAGCTATAAGCACCAGATAGTTTTAAGGTTATTTAAAGTAACCCCTAACCCCTTTATTTATAACTAGTTGTCGCTAGAGGCTTTGGTTATTTATTAGGGGCTGGTAGTTTATTTAGTAACATATATCCTTCCCAGAGGTTTAAACACACTCACACACTTTAACTAAATTTTATCAAATTTGGTTCAGTAATTTCGCTACTAGGTACGCTACTAGTACCAGACGACAAACAGACATACAGAGTTACTTTCGCATTTGAAACTTGTAATATTAGTAAAGACTATATATTGAAAGTACTACTAATACTGTACAAATATAGTATTAAAAAAATGATATCTGAAATTAAAAATCATCCAAAAAATATAGATTATTATACTAAGGTATGAGTTAGATATGGTACCACATAAAAATGAATAAAAGTAAATTTTCTATTTCAATAATATCAAACTATAAAATATGTATAACTGTATGAATTTCACTGCATTACCTTAGTAAATGTTTTAATAAAGTATACATAAATTTGTTCACCGTTCGTCCGTCTGTGAATCACAATTGTTACGGCACGATTCGTAACGATATGGCCATATCATCGGCACCCAGTTATTTGCTCTCCGGTTCGTGTGAGAAAAACGTTACCGAGGAATCGAACCTACAATTTGAAGCGAATGTCAAATGTTGGCTAACCACGTAACTGCGCTAGTTTTACTGCTACGTGAGCGCTCGTAACGCGTCCAGTGTCACGTGTTTGGTTTGGGAAAAGTCAAAAACAAACTTCGTTTAAATAAGCTCTTACAAGCAATATTGAATCGTCATTCTGTGTAGTTTGTTATATCGAATTCAACGACGTTTTATGTCGTAAGCAAGAAATACCAACTTATGAATTAATATAATAACATTACGTTTATTTTTTTTTTATTTTATTCATTAATCGACAAATGAATACTATCCGAATTATTTTTAAATGCAAACTTTTTAAATAATATTATGAAGGATACCATTTCATTATTACTTACTTCACTTAGTGGTAGGGCTTTGTGCAAGCCCACCTGGGTAGGTACCAACCACTCATCAGATATTCTACCGCTAAACAACAGTACGCAGTATTGTTGTGTTCCGGTTTGAAGGGTGAGTGAGCCAGTGTAACTACAGGTACAAGAGACATAGCATCTTAGTGCCCAAGGTTGGTGGCGCATTGACGATGTAAGGAATAGTTACAATTTCTTACAGCGTCATTGCCCAACGGTGATGGTGAGCACTTATCATAAGGTATGAAATATTCCATAAAAAAAATATTTTGATTTGATTTGAATTATTAATAAGATTTAATATTCATTTAATCTGATAATCAAATGCGATGCTTGATTGATGCTTGAATATAGTGATGAGGTTATACACTTTAGCTTAACAGGAAGAAATCTTGAACTGTTCTTTTAACGATCTTTTACTGGATCAAAATCAAATCAGATCAAATTACAAATGATTTTTTAAATCAGGAAAATAAAATTCGAATTTTGAATTTTTTTTTTTTTTTATTTTATTTACATAAAGTTATTTTAAACTCAAGCTCAATCATCTATCAACATAATGAATGCGACTAACATTATCTTGTCATTGCAACGCACAAACATACTTGCTAACAAGAAGTCACCACACTTGACCGCTCCGACCGTTTTGACGCCGTCACTTCCACGAAGCGCCTTCAGACCCCCCGACATGCAAGGGTTAAATCCCGAACCCCATTGAATTATCACCCTTATTGTCTTACAATAAAGTTCAAAAGGAATGCAAATATAAGTTGGTAGGTTGGCGGTCTTTATGAAACGTATGACGGATAGTCACTTGACGAATTCCTTTGTGCTATTGCTGATAATATTTGCCATATGAAATTGAATTTTAAGTTATTCGAATTGGATTTGTTTTTGGTTGTGGCAAATAGATGTATTTATGGCGTTCTAGTTATATTGGTGTAGCAATGAAGATGTCAGCCGTCACTTGATATCGAATGACACATGAGTAAATTTGAATATATCGTGCTGAGTCAAAATTTCACTATTTTTGACAGCGCGGCTCACAGTTCTTTCTCGTAACAGACAAGTGTGACGTGGATTTGATACTCATATCCAAACTTGAAGCTTAAACTTAAATAATACTCCATTTTATTTCAACCTTACTATTAATTTTTTTTTTAAGTGAAAAATGAGAAATTTTTGTAGCTATGTACTCTTTCGACGTATAGTTAGTATGATATATCTACATATAATTTAATTATGATCTTAAGTCCTTTTAAAAGTATAACCAAAATTGAAAATACTTTTTTGAAAGTTTTTCACAAAAATAGATGCTTCGTTAAAAAGATATTTTATTTTGCAAGAGTAACTAGCCATACGCAAAGATTTAAATCTTTGGCCATACGTATCATCGTCATACGACCTTTATAAGTTTTACAATATAGTATATATTATTAATCGTTATTAATATTTTATATATATACTAGCGATCCGCCCCGGCTTCCCACAGGTGAAAAAAAAAAGTTTTTATCCACGAGATCACATTAGAAAATTCTAAAATTATCTGTGTTTCTTTACCATATTGTCCATGTATTATACACAAAAACCTCCCTCTGGATTCATCATTCTATTAAAAAAAACGCATCATAATTAGTTGCGTAATTAAAGATCTAAGCATAGGTACATAGGGACAAACCTGTAAGCGAATTTATTTTCTACTTTGTAATTAATATATACATTTAAAAAACTAATCGATTTATTTAAAATTTAGCCACAATAAAAACATAAATAATCACTTACTGTCGACAAACATATGTTCTTGAAAAACACCTTTTGTTATTCGTCGAAGGAGTCAGTGTAAAGTATGTTTGAATCAACATCGATACCTACAAAACCTATTTAACCGAAGTCAACACTTCAACCATCAATCACTGGTGATTTAAGAAACCGTCCCAATCGAATAGTACAAAACAAGGCGAGAAGTACGTGACCCTCCAAGAAACCAAACAGGTCCATCATCCTTGAACAAAATCAATCACACGAATTCAACCTTAAAACACTACACAATAGCGATCATAATAGCGTATATCGTTTTATCAATCGTGTACAATATACACATGATATCGGTGATTCGTTTATTGGACATTTTCGAGTTAATAGAGGTGAGTTTGAACAAGAAAATTACATGATGATTGCTTCAAGCCTGTCATTTGGTACGACAGTACAGTTTCGTGATTACACAAGTTGGTTAAGGAATACAACTACAATATGTGACTGGTGATTTTAATGTCAATATTCTTCATACGGAATTTGCTGTTCACATATACCTAATGTTTCTCGTTAAATTGTTGGGAAAACTTATATTATTGCCCTATCATATGTTTATAGTCTAACCCCTTTTCGTAAATAATGAAGTAGACTATAGGCTATTTTATTTTAAATGGTATAAGAAAAGGAAATAAGCTAATATTCTATACGGTGCATTACTAAAAGTTCTTGATTAATATATATTTTTTGAGCTGAGATGGCTCAGCGGTTAGAACGCGTTTATCTTAACCGATGATTTTGGGTTCAAGCCCAGGCAACCACCACTACATATATGTGCTTAATTTGTGGCAGTGAAGGAAAACATCGTGAGGAAACCTGCATGTGTCTAATTTCATCGAAATTCTGCCACATATGCATTCCACCAACCCGCATTGGAACAGCGTGTTGGAATATGTTCCAAAACCTCTCCTTAATGGAAGAGGATGCCTTAGCCCAGCAGTGGGTAAATTGCAGGCTGTTACTTTTATATATTTTTTTTATAATACAATATAATGGATGTGTTCCAAACCTCAGGGAGAGGAGGCCTCAAACCAACATTGGGAAATTTAAAGGCTGTTGTTGCTGTTGTTGTTGTTATAATACAATATTATTTATTTAATACATATTTCACTTAACTACTTACAGTACAGTATAACAATAAGTGTTGACTAGTGAGAAGTGATGACCAGTCACTATATCACAATCGTATGTGACTCTAAATTATATAAAAATAAAATACATATTATAAAAAAACTGTCAATATATAATAGTCGACGACAGAGTTTTACGGTGTCGCGGATATATTTAAATTTATATACCTAAAATATTACTCAATTTATCAATGTCTAATTTGTTTTAAATGTTTTTTTTTTTTATTTCATACTGTTTTTGTATTTTTCATGTAAGTGGGTGATAGTTATCAAATAATATTAAATGTCAGAGTAAGAAAACCTTCGTCAGTTTTCAAATTCATTGCTTTATCAAGTCTACTAAACACTTAGTACCTTTTGAATCTAAACATCAAATCATTGCGACGCAATATGTCATTTTCAATCGGTAAAGCAGATTATCACTCATACTGAGCACACAACAATAGATCTTAAGGTGACGAACCTTTTCTTATCCCCTCTGTATATTTTAGAAAAGTAAGCCATTTTTTTTATAAACCTTATTGTATCTTCGTATTAGTTTTGGTGAATGATCATAATACCTAAGTAGTTAATGGGGAGCTTGATGTAGGCCAGAACTGAAAAATAAAATCTTTTTTTTTCATAATACTTTTTGTGACGCATTATGAAATAAATATAAGCGTAGCCTAGCGGGATAGCATGTAGCGTAGTTACGTTAAAGGTGCACTTAGTTAAGTGTACATACCTTGATGTTACTCCTTGAGCTGGTTCCAATATCTAAGTACCTGTAGCCCTTAAGTACAGCTCAATATCATTATTATATTCATATATTATGACGGCCTCCGTGGTCGAGATTGAGAGGTTTTCATGGGTACGCCACTCCGAGGTCCCGGGTTCCCGGCCAAGTCGGTGTCGAAAAAAATCATTAGTTTTCCATGTTGTCTTGGGTCTGAGTGTTTGTGGTACCATCGTCACTTCTGATTTTCCATAACACAAGTGCTCTAGATACTTACATTGGGATCTGAGTAATGTATGTGATGTTGTACAATATTTATTTATGTATTTATTTATTACGTGGATACCCTCAATTCCACCAGGATGTTATAATACAAATAAGAAAATGATATATCATGAAATGTCAATTGGGAAATGAATGGCTCGAAAGATTAAAGTTCAATACAAACCAAATATTTTTGGTTTTTATTTATCGAAAACATTCGTACCTATCTGTTTATATGATAAACATTAAAAAAAAAACAGTTACACAACAGTGACATTGATTCGTTAACACAACAAAAACGTTATATAAGATAACATCATCGATCAATTTCAATATATAATAATTTATTTACCGCAGTATATAAATCACAAGTCAAAATATTTATAGTAATTTTTGTTTTACATTTAGGGATCCGTGACATTCGTCTATATACATACAATAAAACATATACATATAATAAAATTGGAGTTACTGTTTGTAATATTAAAATAGCCCTGTTTTACTCAATGCATCTGTACTTATACACGGTATATATACCAAAATAACATTTTTTAATAATTATTGTTGGTCTGCCTGTCTGTCTGTCTGTTTGTTCCGGCTAATCTCTGGAACGGCTGGATCGATATTGACGGACACCTTCACTGACAGATATAATAGGGAGTAAGTATAATAATTGCATAACTTAGGCAACAATATTATTATTTCTTTTTAATTCAAACGTGTCCAATTTCGCGGGCACTGATAGTGTACAATAAAACGCTTTTTCATTCTATCAACATTATTTACTTTGAGTGATTTGTAAGTTTGAAACAAATACATAATGTTTTTTTATGTTGAGACAGCCCAGTGGGTTTTAAACGAAGAGCATGGCTTTATGCCCGAGTAAGCAATGCTGAGGCCCCGGCATGTGTCTGATTAAATTCTGCCACGCTTGTTCATCATCGCACTGGAAAAATATCGTAGAATAATCTCCAAATTTTAAGATGAAGATCATTAAAGGCAGTAGGACAGGAAGCATTCACCCAGTAGAACATATAGGGATAATTACTTTATCTATTCTACCTTAAAAACAAGCTATGTTAAAAATAAGCTTAGTTAAGACAATTCCACAAATAAGATGGTGCTTAATCTATTAAATTTATTATGTACTCAACATTATGAATTATTTAGGATAGGTGAATAATTTATTTCTTATGATTAGAGAGAGACAATTGAAATGGAAAATTAATTACTAATAGCATTGTAATCGGAATTGATACTTAATAGTTAAGGCACCTTGACAATCTAATGGAGCCACTCACTGCAAAAGTACACATTGTAAAACTTAAATTTCAAAGTTATTGTTTAGAGTTTTTATCATGCTGGAAAAACGTTTTACGCGATTCCCCATAAATATGGCACTCGCCAGTGCCCAGGACCGTATTACACCGTAATACGGAACACCGCTAAAAAACTAGCGCAGCTCTCCTTCTTTTCACAGGATCGCTTTCGCAAGCTACCCAGAAGTGTAGTGTGCCTGCGCTAAGCTTTTTTTTTATGGTATAGGTTGACAGACGGGCCACCTGATGGTAAGTGGTCACCATTAAATTAGACAATGACGCTGTAAGAAATATTAACTAGTCCTTAAATCGTCAATGCGCCACCAACCTTGGGAACTAAGATATTATGTCCCTTGTGCCTGTAGTTACACTGGCTCACTCACCCTTCAAACCGGAACACAACAATACTAAGTACTGTTGTTTGGCGGTAGAAAACTGATGAGTGGGTGGTACCTATCCAGACAAACTTGCACAAAGCCCTTCCACCATGAAAGCTGCTTACACAAAGGCCCGATTTCCTATATTGTAACTTTAATGATAATTTCAACTTTACATTGGTGATTATGATAAGTGATTCTGTTCTAAATTTGAAAATCAAAAAAATTAAATCATAAGGAACCAATTAATAAAAGATAAGCTACAGCGCTTAGCTCAAATATTCTAATTAGCTTGTCATATCAACGCGAAAAAAATAAAATATAGTTTATTAATCAAACAATTCGTATTTATTATAATATTATGACTTCCAATGGCTGATCTCAAACGTCATGAATTTAGTGACGTAAGCAAATACATTATGCTAATCGCCGCCCGAGGTAACACCATATTTGTTAACATTTTATCAATTTTAAGATCGCAGAGACAAAAAACATAATTGTTATGAGTGCTATTAACAATAACATTATATTTATCAAATGGGTGCATTAATTACAAGCTGTTCTGTGTTTTCCTGTTATACGTACGAGGAATTTTCGTTTCTTGACGACTATAATTTTGAATTGAGAGCAGTATATTTGTTCATTAAAAATATTATCGATATCGATAAATATATCGAGTTACAATTTTTGGAGGATTAGAGCCAATAATATTTTATAATAATAATGTTAAGCCAATCTCTATGTTTAATATCATAAATATAAAAGTAACTATCTGTCTGTCGCTCTATCACGACCGATATCGATAATTGTAATTATATAATGAAATTGATAAATATAAATTTACTTGGTGGTAGGGCTTTGTGCTAGCCCATCTGGGTAGATTAAATAACAGTACTCAGTATTGTTGTGTTCCGGTTTGAAGGGTGAGTGAGCCAGTGTAATTACAGGCACAAGGGACATAACATCTTAATTCCCAAGGTTAGTGGCACATTGACGATGTAAATAATAGTTAATATTTCTTACAGCGTCATTGTCTGTGGGTAATGGTGACCACTTACCATCAGGTGGCCCATATGCTCGTCCGCCAACCTGTACCATAAAAAAAAACTTGATCTCCAAGAAAGAACATCGGCTTTTTTGCTTGGCACATGACAACCAACGCCCTATAAAGCGAAACGAAGCGAAGCCGCGGGCAACTACTAGTATGTACAATATTTTAATTCAATGATGCTTAAACTCATCTTATATATAACGGGCCGATGTCGTGTCCCTTTAAGACAGAAGTAAAAAGAACTTGACAGATTATGCTTTTGACCTACCTGAACTCAACTCTCCTTGGAAATTGTTTTGCTAGTGAATTGATATCTCGTCACCATACAGATTATTGAGGCATATTTAACATGTGTGAATATCTTTATCTTTCCGAGCCTATATAGACTAATAGTCCATGAAGTAGGGGAGAGGGAATAGCGTGAGGATATATTTCAGAGATGATCAGATGTAATTCTGCCACAGATGTGTTGGCCATTGGAGCAGCGCGCTGCTAGTTTCCCTCTTTCTATCTTAAATTGACAGATGGTATTACAATGACTTACTTGACGTAGAGATTTGTTCCAATATTAGTTCCAACTTCAAATTTTATTAGTTAATTGGTAACAAAGGTATTTACAAAAACGTGGTCGAGTGTGTACACCGGCTTTACTGGGTACACCAATATGAGGTTCCGGGTTCGATTCCCGAGTTGATGTAGATTAAGTTCATTAGTTTTCCATATTGTCTTGGATCTGGGTGTTTGTACCGTCGTTACTTCCAATTTTCCACAGCACAAGTGCGTCAGCTACTTGGGATCAGAGTAATGTATGTGATGTTGTCCAATTATTAAAACCATTACTCCCAATATACGAGGATTAATGCTATGGCGTTATTTACAGGACTAAAGAACACCTCAAAGACTTACAGTATGCCCATCAACATGGGTCTCTTTAGCGTGTTATGACGTGTATATTCGAAAAAGTTTGACTATGTTTTATTTGACTTATATTTATTAAAACGTCTCATTGATTTAGTATCTATCTTATAGCCTACAACTCACGAATTTCTAGTCTCGAATTAACATTACAACTTTTCTCAAAGAATTCTCAGACGCTTCCGGACTTATAACTTGATAGAGTTATAGAGACACAGAAGGGTCAGAAAGCTGTTAATTCTATGTCTAATATTCTGGTTGGTTATATTGGACTGCAGTCCCATCCTATGAGATTGGCAATCGATGCACGATAACATCATCTCTACAGATGATAATAGGTCCTTTAATATCGGAGGCCGCGGCTACAATTCATTCAAACTGTTATAATTGTTTTTCTTTCAGTATAATTACTATTGTATTGTAAGAGATTACTTGTGTATTGTATCAAGTATTTACCGAAAACATTGATGACATTTCGATGCGGACCGAACTTGCTGTTCAGTTATTACGGCGCAGCAGGCACTTATTTTGTTTAACGATGATGTAAAGTGACTAGATGAGACTTTTATTATAATTACAAAAATATAGAACGGCATAGAGACATTAAGATCAAGCAATAGCTAACTCTCTTTTGAACTATTGTCACAGATTGATAGGGGTGGTGTATGCTTAATATATTAATTCATTATTTAGGAAAATTACTGATAAATTTAAATTCAAAACACAAAAAAATGTCGCGAGGTTAGTTCTGACTAAGGCTAGTCAGAATTAACCTCGCGACATGACTTAATTCAGGTTCTAAAGAAATTCTTTTTATTAATTAATAAAAAACTTAAACCCGATCATAAAACAATCTATTGAATTCGAACTATTCATCCAGGAATAAACACACAACTACATGCATAGCTTCACAGTTGCGCTATATACATATCTATATAAATAATTTAATTATTGCATGAAATAATTTTGTATTTATGACGTCATCAACACAGATTTGTAATGGCTATATTCTAAAATACAAGTGATATCATAATAGTTGAAACTGTAGCGGTAGTTAGTAGTTATAAAGTTCACTTATTTCCATCTTGTTTAACAAAGATTTTAATGAATAAATTTAAATTTCGAAACGCATGTTTTATAAAGAAATTGGAGATAATTTTGTAAAATACAATTTTTTTTCAAAAGTCAAAGAATATTAAATATAATAAATAGTAATGCCGCACCCAGTATCATTATATCATCAATTTCAAACTCAATATAAATAGGCAAAAAAGTGACGCGTCCATTGCGCCTCCGATCGCTCCGATAATTTTTCAACACACCATCTACTTATTACGATCATAGGCCGAGCATTAACTAACGCGTTGTGTTCCAATCTTCAACCCTCGTCAAAGAAAAACCAACCCTAACATCTTACACATTAAGTTCAAATACAAACGAAAACGAGATTAAAATCCTAGCAATTTGGTTACAGGTATAAAAACTTAATTGCCTTGGTAATAGAGTGTAATTTCGAGTGTGTGGCGTTGGAATGGAGCTAGCATTTCAAGTCGACATCGGTCAAAGAATCGTGACCGGCCCGGCCCCGCCACCTGACGTCTACTTGTTTAATGTAACCTCAATGTGAGTACAAAACCTTACATTTGAGACTGTTTTAAATATACGCTTGGGTGCATAGTTTCCTAACAATTATGGTGCTTTCTTGTGATATATACATTCGGTTATAAGGCCGTACGCGACTTCCCGCATCACTCTTCAAAGATTGTCTGTCTTTATTTTAAACTAGCTATGCCCGCGACCTTGTATACGTTTGAATTTAACAAAAAAAATATTAGTGTAGCCTAAGTTACTCCTTATTATAACAGTTATCTGCCAGTGAAAGTCCCATCAATATCGGTCCAGCCGTTCCAGTGATTAGCCGGAAGAAACATACAGACAGACAAAAATCGTTAAACATGTTATTTGGTATATGTACCGTGTATACCAACAAAAGTATTCGGTAAAGAAGGGCTATTTTAATATTACAAATAGACACTCCAATTTTATTAAATGTGTAGGTATAAACAAACCAAAGGATTACTTTAAAATAAAATTAAAGGAAAATTTTGAATAAATTATAATAATAACAATATAACGCACAAAACTAAAAGTTCTATCACAAGCATTAAAAGTCATCGCTTTGCGTCAAAACAATTAACCAAAGCTATTACTAGTAGTCAGCCCCATAAAAACTCTATATTATATGTATATATTCCTTTGTATTAAGGTTAGAGATTTCTTCAGACGGAATTTGACCAAATTCGGTACCTTGAAAACGTAACAAAGTCACTTTTTCATTTGTGATATTAGGATAGATTACTATGGTTAGATACAGAACCCTTACAATTTTACCAACCTAATGTTGCTTGCTATTACTGCAAAGTTGCAATATTTCTCAATATTTCTAACCGTGATAATTATGTTTTACAAAAAATATACTGCCTATAACATTATTTGATGTATAAAGACAGGCTAATTGTAAATATTGTTATAGTTGTTTGTACCTACAGACAACTAAAACACCTACGAAAACAAAAACAAATAAATATCAAGACTGCTAAACTAAGACAACCGAGGAATCAAAATATTTATTAGGAAAAAATTATCGTGTATAAAAAACGTAAGTACCCACTATCAACAATGGCCTAACAATGGCCGAGTGATTATTTTTTGCGAAGATCAAATTTGTTTGTACACACAAATAAGTACATAGACACAATGTAAATAAAAAACTGTTTATAAGTTAATTATTGCATCTCAATATTAATTTATTTCATAAGAGCAACACATCGCTAAATATTATAAAACAAAAACCCTGTCAGTACGTTTGCGATAATCACCAAAATTACTTATCTGATTTTCATGCGGTTTTCACTAATAGACAGAGGAATTCATAAGGAAGGTTACGGTATATAATTTATAATGTATACGGTATATAATAAATTGAAATAGAACGACAATTGTTAAACATACCAAAAAAAGCAACAAAAAATGTGTAAATAAAATGTCCACCCATGTAAAGCCGGGCCTGGCCGCTAGTTGTTCGTAAATTGTATATATTTTTAGTAAAACTGTCCGGGACAGGTCTCCCACGAGCGTATCTGCGCGCGCACGTAATAACGCTCATATACATTTACTTCATAGAGCACGTCGTGACCGCACTGACAGCTACTTTTTATGCCTGCCGCCTTGCTTGCGTGCTCTCTTTGTCTACTCGCATTTGCGTCCCTATTTCGCGGGAACGAACCCTACTCTTAATATTAAAAACAGACGTGTAGTTAGGCATTAAAATCATTTTTATTTATTTTTTTTAATTCCTTATTGTCAATTCAACCAGTGATAACAGTGACATTTAATAATTAAAATTAATTTAATATACCAAAAGATTCTTATTTCTGTCATACGTTTGAAATATTATATTTACTAGTACTATAGCAAATAGACTTCCTTTAAAACTATACTTTTGCGTAAACCAATATGATTCATATAATTAAATAAAATAGTTGTCGCTATGAAATTTGTTATAATGTATAACAAACTATGACATTATAATTCTATCTTAAATGTGTTAACTTAACTACGAATTTGAGTATTAAAGTATGTAAAAAACACATTGGTAGAAAAAGCATATTATTCGATACATGATTTTATAGATGATAAAAAAGCCTGGAGTTAATACCTGTTGACTTCCAAGCAGGATATATTAATTTCAATAATTGTATGTAACTAACATGTCTTTGTATTTTTTAAATGTTAAAAAAGAGTAACTACTTAGTTTCTTGCCGGTTCTTCTCGGTAGAATCTACTTTCCGAACCGGTGGTAGCTTCACTTAATTGTAAAGTAACGATTTAAAAGTGCTTGTAAAAGCCTACTTGAATAAAGTTTATTTTGATTTTTTTTAAACCAATGTTATTTGAGCTATCGAGTTAGCCTGAGAACGGATTTTCAAGATTGATTGAGAATCTAGTCTTGGGCACATCTGGTCGTTAGTCTATGCCAGTAATAAGGTCTTGTCCCTGGTCCGCGGAATGCCATGGGAACGGGTGCCGGGATATTGCGCGGGATTATTGAGGCGCACGTCACTATTAGCCAATTACACTCGGTCGTACCGCTGATGGCATGCCGTCATTCCTGCATGCCTAGTTTTAAATTACTAAATACACATAATTCGGACCTTTAGACGTGTTATTTATTTTTTTACATATTTAATCACACGTTATTTAATTGAAACAATAAAATATAACACAACAAGCGGCCGGCTCCATATTCGCACGGGTGCAATACTGATACTAAATATACTACAGAATTTGTTTATTTACGACATCACATTAGACACTTCTATAATTATTATCAGTGTTTGTTAACTATATTGTCCATGTATTATATAAAAAACTTATTCTCGAATTACTATCTATTAAAAAAACCGCATCAAAATCCGTTGCGTAATTTTAAAGATTTAAGCATACATAGGGACAGACAGCAGTAAGCGACTTTGTTTTGTACTATGTAAAGAAAAATATATTCGAATTTTAAGCTATTTTAATAGTTTTTTTAAACGTCTGTTGGTAAGTCTTGAAGGCTAATATTACATATATGTACTCTATATCTATTTGAAGCGCACCAAGGGTGTAAGTGCTTTGTGGGACTTTTGTCATAATTTTTTTTCATTCGTTCCCAGCTTGACATCTAGAGATTATTTAATGTATATCTAGACATAAATAATCTGAGCTTGAGCGTATGTGGTCATGACTCTCTCCGTCGTTCCTCTCTACTTCCTTGTGTGAGGAATTTTATTTATTTTTATAATCTAAACGAATTTTTACGATTTCTACGAATATTTTTATG
The DNA here is from genome assembly GCF_905220365.1 of Vanessa cardui. Taxonomy (NCBI): domain Eukaryota; kingdom Metazoa; phylum Arthropoda; class Insecta; order Lepidoptera; family Nymphalidae; genus Vanessa; species Vanessa cardui. The sequence continues at coordinate 5,031,157 of NC_061135.1, forward strand.
TGATTTAAGTATGGTTTAGATTTCACCCGATAGGTGGCGTTGTAATCGTCAAGCAAAATCAAATATTATTTCTTATTTCACTCGGACGAAGTCGGGACATACAGTTTACATATCTAATAACACGGAAAATATTTATTTAAATCGTACATTCATGAAGAAATGCCATAACAGATAAACATATATTACTTATGATACAATTATAATTTCTTCAAGTACTCTCTATTTAGCTGTTATGTATTATTTATAAATTATTTTAAATATGTTTTTTAACATTCTTCCTCTTTGTTATCAGACAGCTTCACAATCTGAATTTTTGTATTGCAAATTGGATGTCCAAAAGTTTGAATTAACATTTGTAATAATTTCTTTAATGCCTCGGAGAGCATTGGTTTGTTAAACAAATAACAGTAATAGGTAACTAATAAATACATTTAAATGTAAAAGAAATGCAATCATGGCGTTATAAGTAGAACTAATTTTATTCAACAAACATAATCAAATCAAGATATATCATAATGATTGTACAACTAGAACAAAAATAAACAAAAATAAGAGGAAATATATATTTTCTCTTACTTTATTTTATTTTATATAGAATAATAGTAACATATTGCACTCAATTACAAAAGGTAACAAGTAACCGGAAAAGCAAAAAAAAATGTGTTCAAAGGCGACCTTATCATTAAAAGCGATTTACAAATATATTTTTAAGATCATAATCTTTGTATAGTATAAATCAAGGCTTACTGTCGACTGTATGCATTTACTTTTAAAGTACGCAACGGATTTTAAGGCGGTTATCATCACTAAACAGGGAGATTCAAGAAGGAGATTGATATGTGCAATCCATGAATATTTTATCAGGGAAATAATGATAGTTTCAACTTCCCTGGCCGCGACACACAATAAATTATGTGTTTTTCTGTTTTTTTACAATAATATAGAATCGAGTCGAGATGGCCCAGTGGTTAGATAGCGTTCATCTTAACCGATGATTACGGGTTCAAATCCAGGCAAGTACCGCTGATTCATGTGCTTAATTTGTCTTTATAATTCATCTCTTGCTCAGTGGTGAAGAAAAACATCGTGAGGAAACCTGCATGTAACAAATTTCATAGAAATTCTGCCACATGTATATTCCACCAACCCGCATTGGAACAGCGTGGTGGAATATGTTCCAAACCTTCTCCTCAAAGGGAGAGGAGGCCTTTAGCCCGGCAGTGGGAATTTACAGGCTGTTGATGTGAAGTGACAATAATATATCGTACAAAGACACACACATACATGCGTCATTTTTCTGTGAACGCTTTGCAAAATCCGCCAGTATACAGACCATATATTTCAAAAACTACTGATATTTTTAATTTTTTATACTTTTGTGTATGTATGTAGTAGTACATAAGCCCTTGTTGTTTCCTAATGGAATAGCTAGTCTAATATAAATTGTATTAGTTATAGTTGTAATTGCTTTGAAACCAAATATCATATCATATACTCGGCGTAGCTATATGTGTAGCATTGCCATCAGATAGTGAGGAAGTGCAGGTCGAATGGCGCAAGGGACAGTGGCACGTGAAAGTGATTAGCGGCACAGAGCTGCGTTGTCGCAAACAACGAACCCTTGTACTGAACTGGATGGGGAGGCTGGGCCTGAATGGAATATTCATGATGCATTTAATTTAATTACGGTTATACGTACATGACATATATATTACATGATATATGATTCTAATTAACTAACATGACAGTTTATTTAATGTTGAAAAACGTAATGAGTAACTATTGAGCTTCTTGCCGGTTCTTCTCGGTAGAATCTACTTTCCGAACCAGTAATAGCTTTAATTAATATAGATAAAAGTTGTTAAACGACGATTCAAAAGTGCTTGTAAAAGCCTACTTGAATAAAGTATATTTCGATATAGGTAATTTTATTTGATACGTATTAGATGAGGTTTAGTTTAAGACTGAGAATCGGCAGCAAATAAAAATGTATGTCCGGAGTTCACTCGCAGATGTTATCATCCTTTGGGACCCACGCATATATATGTCACGAGTGGGGGTCGAATCAGCGGTCGTCAAACTATTCACTATATAGTAGTCAGTTACAGTTAATGCCAAGCTTCATAGCTAAATTAATTTTACTTGTGCAATAACTAACTTATGTTCTTAATTATGAGGAAGTGAATTGTTGCCACATTGGGATCTACTAGCTAAGGTAGGCTATACTTTAACAACAACAACAACAACAAAGGCTTGTAAAATTGCCACTGCTGAGCTAAAGCCTCCTCTTCCTTTGAGAAAAATATACGTGTGGCAGACATTTTGAGAAATTAGGTTTCCTTACGATGTTTTCCCTTACCGCCGAGCGTGAGATGAATTATAAACACAAACTAAGCACATTAATATACAGCGGTGCTTGCCCGGGTTTGAACCCGGAATCATCGGTTAAGATGCACGTGTTCTCACCAGTAGGCCATCTCGACTCTCTTATACGTATACTTATACATACAGGCATACTAAAATGAAAACAAAATTATTAAAATATACTTCGTTTTCATAGAAAACGTTTAATTTTTAAACTTTGTTACTGTGGATCATTAACGCCGTCTCTCCCCCAAGCAGGACGATGTCGCGTGCTAACGAATTTCATTTACAAGGATTCGTTGTCATTGCGTTGAAGCAACTCGACCTGAATGCGAAATATAATGGCCGCACTGCGTAACACACCGGCTACGCACTTCGAATCACTTCCCGTACATGCATGTAACAAAGTGTTTTGGTAATATAACCGGCGTACATCAATCATTCCTCGATAAATAACTTTATTGAAACCGAATTCTTAGCCATTGGTTAGAGCACGTTAACTTTAACCGATAATTAGAACGGGCAAGCACCGCTCATTTTGTATTTGTATAATTTCTGTTTATGATTTTTTAGTTCGTTTGGACTTAATAGAATAAGTTCCAAGCTTCTTCATGATAAAAGGAGGCTTTAGCCTGGTAGTGGGTCAATTACAGATAAAATATACAGTTCTGTTTGTCTAGTATTTGACTTACTCTAAGATTAATGCGTGTATTTCACTCACTGTTTCATCTCCATTATTCTATTTGCCGTTGAACTAAATTAATGACTGAACGTCTAAATTAAAAAACAAAAACAAATGATAGGAATTAAAACGAGTAAAAAAATATATTATTACAAATAGATCCAATAGTGCCCAAGTTCCCCTTGACAGGGCGATGTCGCGCGCGATCAGATTTCACCTCCACAAGGACCCCTTGTCCGCACACAAACAGCAGTTGGAACAAAAAGCACAGCGTGTTAGCAGCACTTCGCGATACAATCCGACAAACACCGCTAATTACACGCGGCAACCATTACTGCTGAACTCTGGTTAATTGTTTGAATTAGAGCCCGTACACAACCACACACACATATGTAACAAACAGTGTATGATCCAGAGCTTGCTTAACAGCAATAATTCTGCAAAGAATGATTTAAAATGATTTTTATTAATAATTTATAATGTTACAATATATTGTATTGCTTTCACAGCACTAACATACACATAGATTATAAAATTCCTATTTTGTAATTTTTACTTTTTTTACTGCCTACGCACTGGTAAGATGATTGTCAGCAATACCAGGGACATAGACAAGCGGATTTATTACGGAAAAAAAGTTCTTAAGCCTTTAATTTGGTAAATGTACATTACAGTGTATGTTTATCTGTTTGAAACCGAATTTAGTAGTTTGATTTGACTGTATTATTTTATTTATGTAATTGCATTACATATCATTGCAATCAAGATTTGGAGCTCACTTACTTTAGATTATAAAAGTTGATATCGTTGACTATGTTTTTTTTTTAATATTATTATAAACAATATTAAATAATGGTAACACAGAATTTGTTGTTTTAAAAAAAATATATATCAATTTAAGATTGTTCTAAATTTAAAATTCTTTATCTTTTGTATGCTCGTCCTCTATTAGCAGGCGAGGTCAGCTGTAAAGACGGCTCTACATAGGCCGGTCGTTGCGTACTGCCAAATTTTGTGAAACCGTCGTAATTACAAGACAAAGCGTTACGAGTAATGAGCGTTTGACGCGCCATTGTGAGGGTATACAACGAGGTCACTGTGCGTTCAATCGTATATTATTCATTCGCACCAAATCGGGAGCGATTTCTTAATACGTGCTTGTTTCCAACTGCGAGTACACTATAAATGTCTTCACTGTCACTGCATTGTATAAAACAAAGTCGCTTTCTCTGTCCTTATATCCCTATGTATACTTAAATCTTTATAAGCAATGAATATTGATGCGGGTTTTTTTAATAGATAGAGTGATTCGATAAGAAGGTTTTAATATATCGTACATGGACTGAATTTAGTAAAGGAACACTGATAATTTTAGAAGCTACCACTGTGATGTCATATCATTGCAACCGTGCGACCGGGGCGAGTAGTATATAATAAACTATACGATATCAAACTACTTTTATTTCTAACGTTACTCAACTACTTTTGACTATAAAAAATCTTTACCAAAAAAGCAAAACGGATATCAGATCAATAATTACGAGTTGCGGTCCGTTAAGAGCTAAATAACAACAATTACAAGCAATGTTGAACAACTCCACAACAAAACAATTTACTTACTTGAAAGAGAAAAAATATTACACAATTCCCAACAAATCTAATTTGCTAACAGGATGCGAATAATGTTTGCGATGTTTGAGAACTCGATAAAGCATCGATATTGTAAGAAATAATTGAAAAAAAAAAAAAAAACCGTCGAAACTTCGAGCAATTTTCCAAACAGCCCTCGAAAACGGAGCAAACAATAATTTGGGACCACTCAAACTGAGCGTGAAATATGGGAAAAAAATGCACTGCGCAAGTGAACAAGGACCCTATTGTGTGTCATAAAAATATGATTGACATGTTTCTTAATATGACATCTCTTCGAGCGGTGATATTTTTTTGTCGCACAACTAAACCAAATCTATAATAATCGAACTATAACACATCACCCAAACCAAATGTAACCTTATCATAATTACACAAAGCTCATTTTTGTTTGAAATACATCACGTTATAAGGTTTAATATTTCAGCTAGGAGTGGAAAGGAGATATTAAGTGCTGCGTAATCCAATTACATGTTCTTTGTCAAATGTAGGATGTGGATTATGTTTCTATTGAGCCACCATGTTTCTGTGATATGTGTCTATGTACGAAGGGATGTCTGTCCTTTGTGTCCTTATGTGCATAGCCGGTAGATCATAATTACACGGTTAACTATGCCGATAGTATTATACTTTGAATCGTTTATTTAAAATTCAATAAATTGTACAATACACCGTGATCCATATAATGTATAACTTATATACTTTTAAAATAGTTTGTAATGGATATTTAATAGATAAAATCAACAATGAATTTTGGTGCCGAGTGAAAATTTTAAGAAATAGACTGTAAATTCCAAACCTCTTGCCTCTCCGATCTTTTGAGGTTTCGAGCTCTTTCAACCAGACCACCACAGATTGACAGATTTTTCACCAAACACGTAACGCAGTTGTGTAACGATGTTTTTCCATTGAAACCATTGAAACAATTCCACCCAGAAGAATCCAGGGGCAATAGTTACTTAGAACCAAAACAACGTAACTTAAATAATTTTTAATAGACAAACAAATGTTTATACAGTTCACTTTCTTTTAAGCCGACAAAGGGCGGACCTGATTGACGGATGTGTGTTACAATTGTCTAGTTCCGAGAACGTGATAACGCAATCGGTGTAGATAAAAGACTTGTTTGTTGGTCCTCAGTGTGTCTCTAGGACCTAGGTTAACATTTCTAGATCAGCGAGACAGGGTTATCGGGACGCTTGCAGTTCATGACGACATCGACTGGTGACTTATGATACTTATCAGATATCACTTGACGTATTCCTGACTTATTATTATTAGTTGGAAATTATTTTTTTAATTTTATTTTCAAGGTCGAATTTTAATTCAACGATTGTGTGATGATTGTGTTTTAGAGTTAAATGTTTCTCAAAATCAAAAGCCATAGAATGTTACGTATATTGTTCAAATCTTCTCAAATGGAGTCTCTGCCTAACTGTCGAATATTAACAGCATTAGTCATACTTTTTTATAATCTGTCTCTATGTTATTTCTAAGCGATCTTAATTAACCAGTATCTTTGATTCTGTACTGCACCGCACAGCTTTACTTCTAACGAGCCCATAGCGTGTAAGTTTTTTTTTGGTAATTTATTTACATTCGAGAAAAAACTTACTTAAACATTTTTAAATATTTTAACAATCCTTTATATGAAGTTGAGAGTTCTTAAGATATTTTCGATTCGAAGTTTAAATCTTAATTTAACGTCAATCCTGATTCCCAGATTGTGGACAATATCTTGATTATGGAGCGAGTTATTCTTAATCAAGCATTTGGCTTCTGGCGTCCAAAGCAGATTTTACGTGTAAAACATAAACGATAATTTATCTTTAGATCTGTCTGAAGATAAAACATTACAGTGTCGTCGTTGTACATGTGCTCTTGATGAGTACTTTTCTTTCAATAAAGGCCTAAGTCACAAACTTCATTTCACATTTAAGCTAAATTTGAAAATCAATTATATAATGACCATTGATTGAATTATAAGTTTAAAGATTTATTGAAAATAATAATTATGTTTTTTGTGAGATCTTCGAATAAAAATTAACGTCACACAGACAAAAAAATTGCCGGTTTTAAAATTGGAATAACTCGTCGCTATATTATGGTTTAGATTTTTTTTTTTAATAAATACAACATAAAAACATCACAAGGTCGATATTCGCCTTAAACCTTAACTTGTCAAGTAATTAATGGAGAAGTTTGATCTGATACGAGATTCTGTGAGATGTTTTAAGATACGATACCGCCTGAAGCGTAATTACAGCTTACAGCGTTGGACAAACAATAATAACTAGTGTGTCTTTTTTTAAAAATGGAATTGGCATAAAATCAAATGCAACAAGGAAAAAATTAAAAAAAAAATTATTGTCTTAAGAACGATCTCCATCGCGAACACAAATGTATCAACACTTACAGATTTGAACACATGATCACCAATTACGAGACACCTCTTGCAATAACAAAAGTAGTAAAATAACAAAGAAGAAAAATATTGAGTAAAGCATTTATTTAAAAATAGAACAGAACAACGATGACGGGTAACTTTTTAATTGTAATGGGAAAAGGTTAACTTTTATTCAACCAAATAAATTAATCTAGGAGTTCGACATTAAAACAGTCAAACCATCAGTCACAATAATTTTCCCTAAATCTATATCACCTCAAACCAGAAATGTTTAAAGTCAGGTACGGTAAGAGTCAGCGAAATGGTCTTCGGTGTATACACATACTTATTATACAGGTAGGTAGGTACACTTATATTACCTTTGTATTTACTACGCAATTTAATTTAAGTAAATTTCTTTAATATACTTGGTAAATTAATTACAAACGATTTAAAAAAAATCAATTCGCACATATAGGTAAACATTTCTATATCTTTATATGTTATTTTACGATCAAATGCAAATGTCATCAAAATACCGAATAGCAATAACGTAATAATTAACTAATTGGTCACAGAGTAGTTTACGAGTGGGAATGGCTAAAACAAAATTATAATTAGCCATAAATCGGACCGTGGCGACCGTCGATCGATTCTCGATACTTCTCGATTATGTATCGATTATTGTGTGAGTGTGTGTTATCTGTGTGCGTGTACGAACAACAGATTTATTGTTAATGGTGTCCCGAACATAATTAAAATGGTTGATGTTTCGCCCTGCCCGCCGCGGCCAGCGTCCTTATCCTTAACACAGACTTACATACATACAGAGGTGATTGTTTTTATAAATGCTATAGCAACACATTAATTATATTTAATTACATATTAAATAGGAAGGTAAATATCAAATATTTTTACGCTGTTTTGCGTAATCTATTCGTATAAAAAATAGAAACACAAATTATTACAGTTATTTAAACCAGTATTTACCATGCTTTTCTAAAAGCATGGTTAATGTCTCGTTTGAACTAACTGTAATAATAATAAAAATAATCATTTTAGTTTCAAATCTTATATAAAACACAAATTGTCTTGCTGAATATTTTTTCTAGTAGATATATGTTTACTTGTCATTGACGCTTGAAAAAAAAACAGCATGTAAATTCAACGTAACCTTTGACACCATCAAAGATTCCATTTGAATTTCAAGTCAAATAGTTTATAGGTCGCATGTGAAATAAAAAGTGAATGTATTGCCTTGTCTATGTGTTAGTGTATCTGTGGTATCTCGTAGTGTTATAGATGATGGTGAACGATAAACCGTTCGGACGATGGTCTCACCTCGTGCAATATGTGGTCACGGCGCCATCTCGCACAGCCGTCTAATATATACTATATTAATTATATATAGTAAATTGAAACATTCTATCTTAAAATGAATCTTAATTTCGAACTTTGAACTTAAGTAAGTAGGAAAATAAATTTTGGTGTTACAAAGTGAAACTATTAATGTATTAATTATTTGTGTAAAAAGTAAATGGTGTTTGTAAAACACTTATATATTTTACTAGTGACCCGCCCCGGCATCGCACGGGTGCAATGCTCATACTAAATTTACGACAGATTTTTCTTGTTTCTATTTTATATTGTCCATGTATTGTGTACAAAAACCTTCCTCACGAATAACTCTATCTATTTAAAAAAACGCATCAAAATCCATTGCGTAATTTGAATGATCTAAGCATACATAGGTAGAGACAGCCGTAAGCCACTTTGTTTTATACGTACTAAGTATGTAATGAGACCTATACCCCTAATAGTAAACATTTTTTTTAATTTATTAATATTAATTTTCCAAGTAAAATCTATTTAGTAAATTTATAAATAAAAAAAAATCTATAAAATCAAAACACAATATCATAATAGTTTCATTTTATAGATGAACAAAAACGCTATCCGACTAAAATAAAAATCCAATCAAATTATTTTCGTACAACACTATTAATCAAAACTAACCAAAGTTAATTATTAGACAGGAGTTTATTTAATTTATTTCACCATGGAATAAATCGGGGGACGTCCCTAAATATCGATGTTACGCCCAGCCATTACAGCGGACGGTCGCAGCCGTATATCTTGTGGACGAAATTACAACGGCCCTTATTACGCGCCAACAAAAGTAGATATTAGTGAGGAGTCAGCTGATCTGAATCGGTAAAACAAATTAAAACATTTCATACTTAATAAAGATTATAATACAAACGTATATTTAATCTGTATTAATATTATAAAGTAAATCTGTTTGTCTGTCTTTCATGACCAAACTGCTGAACTGTATTTGATGAAATTTCGTATGAAGCAAATTTGAACTCCAAGAAACACATGACAACCACAACCCCATAACGCGCGCAGAGACGCCGGCGACTACTTGTATCAATATAATAATACTGGAATTTTTGTATACGCTACACTCAAGAAGTAATGAAATTATTAAAATAAATTTATATGTTAAGTACCCCGTCCCTTAAGGTTTATATATATATATATACCTATGTAACTCTATGCTATGATACAGAGCAAATCAGAAATTACATCAACCGTCAAAAAGTATTGGTAGTGAGATTAACTTAATAATATGATTATCTAACATGTCTACGGAATAGACAAGTGTTATACAAATATAGTATAGTAATTTGGTAAGTGGTAGGTCTTGGTTCGAGCTCATCTGAGTAATGCCACCTCTACCACCTACTTATTGTTGTTGTGTTCCAATTTGAAGGTTTAATGAGCCAGTGTTACTATTACTGAAAACACATAATATATTATTTCATGTTGGTTATGTAAGGTATGTTTTTTTTTAAAGCACCGATGTCTATGGACACTAGCGAACATTTATCGTTCGCTATTCTGCCAACCTATATTATAAAAAAAATCTGGCAACGTTATGTAATTGTAATATATATTCAATGATATGGAAAATAATGTTTTAATATAGTAACAATTACATACACCTATTCTAAAAACTAATATTAGTATTTTTCGAACATTTATATTTTTTTTAAAAACATACTTATTATGTTCATAATATTTATTATTACTTTAGTATTTAAGTAAATTCATTATTGCAGTATTGACGCTGTTTGGTTAATCCGTATTAATATTTGTTTCTTAATAAATAATTAAGGTAGGTAAATGTAATAGAAAAAGTAGTATCTTAAAATTTTCATTGAATAATTTACCCTTTTCTAATAAATAATTAAATAATAATTAACCACAGACTTTATAACAACTAAATTAGAATTATTATGTACAAAGACTTTTACGAAAGCTTTTTAAATTTGCACGTTAACGTTGCAATTTAAAAAAAATTATACAAAAGTTTTCGCGCCATCTATTGACAGTTTGTAGTACTATATCTGATGTAATATTACGCAAATAACAACAGCAATAACACAGTCTCGACTCAAACGGATGAACGATACACGAACGAACAAAAATATATAAGATTAACTTATATCTAATAGGACATATATCATTAGTCTATTCGCTATAACAATAGCATATGGTCGAATCGAATATCGAGTAACGATAGGAACAAATCATCTAACAATCATCATTATTCAATCGCTTTTTATCACAGCACAATTAATAATTCGTAAAAATCATTAACGATCGAGACAAGGGAACAAACGTCGCCGTCCTTTGTAGGCTGTCGGTATAAAAAAGGAAGGGGAGATAAAAAAGGGCTAAAAGGAACGGAGATACCCCGCAGGGAGGAGAACATCGGTATTAAACCAACACGGGATGTGTTGGACCGGCGTATGCGCAGCCGATATCGTAAAGCCCTTGAAACGCATACATGTATATATGGCCGGTGATATACGAAATCGCTTTATAAGTACTGTTAACTGAAATGTTTGGTGTCAGTGTGATATTTATTGAAAAATTCACAATGCGAACAAGATGATGGGATGTGTAAAAATAACTTTATTGATAAGTTCCTTAATGGTATCACTTGTTGATTATCATCCTGTTGAATATAATATGAACTGAGTTGAGATATTTCCAGTTTAGCATTGTGTCAAAGATGTCTTGAAATTGCTACATGGAGCAAAATAAGTTTCAATGACATACCTTGATAAAGATACTTCCAATTATATTTAGTAGTATATATATTTTTAAAACGCGTGTTAGAAGTCAAAATGTGTCTGGTTAAAAATGCAAATGTTTACCTTATCCAGGTGGTAATCGATTTTTTCCAACAAAAAAGCCGTCATAAGTTTATCCCTTACGATTATCAAAGTTGTCATGATCTTATTACTATTTTAATTAGTCATTCAATTATAGGTCTAGTCTAATTGAATAATATTCAGGCCGCTGGTTAAAAATCGTTTATTATGTAATAAATAGTATAAGATTTTTTTTTTACTTAATACTTATAAATTAAGTATTTCAAATGTTGAAAAACAATATCTACGGAGTATCTTTTCAATTTTTCTAGAATCTAAATTCCGAACCAGTGATAGCTTCATTTAAGATAGTCAATGTTAAAATACTAAAACAAGTTATCCGTGTAAATGTATTTTAAGAGCTATTGAATGTAACTAACTAATAAGTATATTATTGTAATTTATTATGTTGTACAGGGTTTCTGACCACCAAACGAAGTTATATATATATATATATATATATATATATATATATAGGTAATTTATTTTGTATTTATTAATGTAGTAGGTACGCAAATTTTTTAGATGATAAAAAAACGTGGAGTTAGTCCCTGTTGACTTCCAAGCAGGATACATTAATTTATATTATATTTAACTAAATTGACATTGTATTTTTTAAATGTTGAAAAAGAGTAACTACTGAGTTTCTTGCCGGTTCTTCTCGGTAGAATCTGCTTTCCGAACCGGTGGTACCTTCAATTAATTGTAAAATGACGATTCAAAAGTGCTTATAAAAACCTACTTGAATAAAGTTTATTTTGATTTGATTTGATTTAATCACAAAAATTAAAGATGTATTGCGTAATGAATATCGTATACTATACGCTATTATACGACGTGTAGTATAAATAATTATCTAGATCAAATAATAAATTATAATCTAGTAAAATAAAATATGAAAGTCATGAGTATTGGAGCAAGTTATATATAAAACTACGCGATCTCTGTTCCCGATTACACACTTTAATACGTTTTCCAAGAACAAATTGTGCGTTAAGTTTTGTCGCGTGTACATGTAAGAAGTAGATGCATTTATGAACATATAAAACGTATCACTTTGTCACAATAAAATAGCGTATTAAAAATCATAATATCGATCGGATAATAAAATCTCTTGTTCCTCGACCGAAGACGGCGCCGTTTGAACGATCATTGGATGCATTACCTCCCGGGGCGGTACACGGCGTGGTGACAACCACTGTGACCAAAGATCGAGGTGGACCTTTTTAAGCACGAACTCCATCGAGAAGACTAGTCACATAACGTGTCTATACTTGTTCCAGAATATTTGTTCCTCAGTAAAAATCTTATATACTGAAAATATATTTATCTTAAACTGAGTACACAATTGTGTGTTAGGTACATCGATGTGTTATAATGCGACAAAGTTTTACAAAAATGTATATGTTAAATTATTTGAATTGATTTGCAACCTTGTCTAAATATCTCAGTTTATATATTAAGCAAATTATTTTGTATGTAGGTATAGATAAAACCTAACAGTGAAATGACATGTAAACAATTACAGAACACCTGACCTCATCCTAATCATTATCATTTAGTTTAATTACATTTGAGTAATTATACAACTAATATTTTCATACATACCAAAAGTCTTGCCGTTCAATATAGATATAGAGCAACATAATCGTTAATACGTAACTAGTAAAGTTGATCGAGCAAGGTGCGTCGAGTCGATACGTTAGTTTATCCATAAAACCGAAACACTATTTTATAACCTTTTGTCACGACACCGACCAATCGGGTGTCCCGATAATTTACCGTCACGTGACGACATAAATACAATAATAAATTAAATATTACGACTTATAAGTAATTAAGGTATGAATGTTTGTTTCGATAGCTCGATGGATTCCATAGTGATGTGAAAGTTATTTCGATCCTGATCGATTGACTGTCGGCTAATTGGATTTATTAGACTATTCTTAAAACCTACCAAAAGATATACTTACGTTACTTATATACTTATATTGCCACGGCACCACCATATGCTTTTTGACAGCTGACATTCCTTGTTTTTTTTTAACATGACAAATAGTGATCGACCTCACTGGCCATCCAGAATCCAATTTCAAAAGTAAGTGATTACAATCAAAGTATTTAATTATCTGACGCTTCGACATATATATATATAGATATACATATATATTATTGTAGAACGGAAACTGAGTGACTTGGTCAAGAAAGTGACGTCATCTTTCAGACGTAAATTAAGGGGGGGACGTAAGTCATCCACCTTGGGTTGTCGTGGTGGTAACAAATCGATGACTGTCAGATGCATTCTTGATGAATTGGATAATTTTTTGTAGATAATAACTGAAACTTAGTTAATCAGTACCCATCGATATTTATTTTGAATGTTAATTACAATGTCGATTACAATATATACTAGTAACAACGTAATCGAATAAAGATAATATCGATTTTGCCCAGTAATTAATTTGTTCGTATATACCTACTGAATCATCTCACAGTATCTCTCAGTTAAGTGGACTATCGTACTAAGTAACACTTGTCTTCGTAACACGCGTCATTTATGTCGATAAGGTCACAATTAACTGTGAGATAAATTAACAATTGAATTGGACTGAACTATCAATTAAATAACACTTTTGGTAATGAATGCTGATTGTCTTAAGAGCTTTGAAGTTTCTTTTAGATAAGATAATAAATGTGTGGTGGGCACTTCACTTGTTTCGACGTTAGGGTATTGAGCAAGACATACTCACATCAAAGTCATCTATCGTTGTGTTCTGGTTAGTGACCCAATGATATAACAAGTGCCAAAAATGTTGACATGTCTCTCGTAGATTAGAATTTATAACACACACACACACACACACATACAATTTATAAGGGATAGGGATAGCGTCTTATTGCTTATGTCGGTGATGACAAAGTTTTCCTGTAAAATTTCTCTCAATTTTTTATGGTATAGGTTAACGGACGAGCAAATCGGCCACCTTATTTCATGTGGTACTGTCCAAAGACAATGGCACTGTAAGAAATATTGACTATTCCTTACATCATCACTGCGCCACCAACCTTGGGAACTAAGATGCTATGTCCCTTGTGCCTGTAGTTACACTGGCTCACTCACCATTCAAACCGAAACACAACAATAATGAGTACTGTTATTTGGCGGTAGAATAACTGATGAGTGGGTGGTATCTACCCAGACAGGCTTGCACAAAGCCCTACCACCAGTAAGCTCAATCCGGAATTCAAAATAAAGACTAGACACCTTCGTAACATACATGCACATAAGTGTGCACGAGAACGCAGGTACAGTCTCAGGATACGGAACGACAAATCCAAAAACAGAATGCGCAGCGTATTTACCCATCTCACACACAAGTATTACTAGTAAGTTGGGTATATACAGAAGGCTAACTTAATGTGATAAAATCAATACCATAACTTGAAATTAATATGATTTTTAGAATACATACATTTTAAGGCCAGCACACACGACTGATGCAATCTTCACTTTTTTTATGTGCGTTTATTTATCAGCGTTTACATAAACAATATGTTTTAAAACAATTGAACATGGTAATTTATACAAAAGAATTGGTCAAATGCAAGTTTCATTCGCACATACCACATACGATTACAGAACATTCAGTGCGGTCCGCATATGTATATACCGCAAATGGTTAATTACATTTGGAATTTTTCTTTTATTTACCTAGGTTTACGAAAAAATGACTATCTTTTAAATCTTCGTGAATTAACTGATGAAGTTTTCTTAATTTCATGGTTCATGGGGCGATGGCAGGTAAAGTTTTATGACTTAGTTTAGATACTAATAAATCTAAATCATTTTGCTGCAGTAACTGGCTAATGAGATTGTTCCTAAGATTCGTGGTTTAATGCCTCGATAGAGCGTAATATCGAAGTTCTTTCTATTCATGTCAGATTTGTAGTGGCACCAGGTTATAAAGGTGCAGACACACTAATTATGCGCTAGGACCGTGAGGGACATATCATCAATTTTGCTCAATATAAAATATCCGTACTTTTTGTCACTTCGAGTAGGTAAGAATCTTCTAGCTTACAGCATACTCAATTAAGTTGTAGTAGGCATACTATCTTGATATAAACTTATAACTTCAAATCATATCTTGGTAACAGAATACTCGACTGACAAATACGAATAAAAAAAATTGCCTGAGGTTTATCGGTTTTAGAAACTCTAGAAATTTCTAGATCTGGCAACCCTGATTTCACAGACACTATGGCTACAGTTTGGGTAGTTTTGATATTGGTAACAATAAATTTTTCTCTTAAGTGAATATTTAATGATATATTATCGAACATAAAAAAAAAACTAAAATAAATCAAGCACAAATTTAATTACGAACATTCATTACAATTTGACGTGAACAGGCGAGCCCTTAACGATTCCGTAAATAAAATTCGGAAGGCATCATCAAAGTCGAGGGAGGACACTGAAAAACCTATTATTAAGTTTCACAATGCGAAACCGTAGCAACAAAAACACGCCTAATGAAGTCCGACCAGCGTTTTATTTCGTCCATAGTAATGTATCACATAATAAATTCTCGTCAGTCAAAACGATTAGTCCAAAAAACTGTCCCTTGGTAACTATAAAACAATAAACGATCATTCAAACCAAAATGACCATTAAATTTTACACGATAAAGGTGGTTATCGCATGGGGCGTTTATAAGGGGTCCAAGACGAACTGTCATAAGACGAGTTCGGTCACTTTTCGGCGATTCCAAATTTTTTTTTTCTAAGTTCGTGTTTTTCTTTGGCGGCGTGTTTATTGGAACCAAATGACACGACAGGTGACGCTGTTTTTTTTTTTTCTTTTTCGCTTTATTACAATACACGGGCAAGAGAATCGTTATACATTTTATTGCGTGTCAGCTAGAATCGTGATGGGAATTATAGCGGGCCAATTTGCTGGGTTTTAGTTTTGAAAACAGATGTTGGAGATAAGGGTCTTAGTAGCCCTTTTTATTTTGGTACTTGTTAAGTTTCAATAATATTAGACTGCGATATTCAACCAACCATCAATCTTGTAAGCCTTCTTTGTGAAACATTTTGATTCAATTATAACTGAGTTATCTAAAATTTACCGTTTTAGTCTAGCTTAGATAAATATAATAGATAAAACTTTTGTAATGAATACTTATTTTATATTGTAGATGAATCATAGATTCGGTATTCTAGCTTGTCTTCTGAGAACCTATTTCGATCATATATAAAGATATATTTATAAGAACAGGATATATATATATTTTAAATAAATTTGATCGTTGGATAAACAAATAGGCTAAGTATGTGGTCACCATCATGTATGTAACTTGTGCATGTAGGTAGGTGCACTGGCTCATTCACCCTTTAAACCGAAACACAACAATACTGTTTTTTATTATTAGCGGTACTATATACTTAAGATGAGTTGGTTGAGCTACACCAATTATTTACATTTTCCAACTGTAACCTACCGTACCAACAACATTGCACAAATCCCTACCACCGAGTAAATAAATGAACATATGTTTACAGATAAAGATCTTAATTAGGTAATGTTCAAAAACTTATATCACATTACATTCAATTGATATTACATTATTTATTATTACATAGATTTTTTCGTTATGTACACTGCTGCATGTTAAAGCTAGGTGTATAAAAATCAACTATGTACATATTTATTTCTTGATTATTATCACCGATAATAGATATAAGAAAACAAAAAAAAACTGTCACTGACTGAATTTTTGTCAGTGCGAGAAATCAATTTTTGTATGTATTTAATTTTAATTACAAAGGTTAAAATTGTATAGGTAACCGAACATATCGTTATTGAAAAATAATATATTCTAGACATATTGTCAGAAGAACTAAAACAGGAGCAAAAATTCAGCACCACAAATTGTTTTTTTTTTTGAGAATATTTGGCAGTACCTAAACTTAGTTGGTGGTGCAGTGACGATGTAAGGAATAGTTAATATTTCTTACAGCGTCATTGTCTATGGGTGATGGTGACCACTTACCATCAGGTGGCCCATATGCTTGTCCGCCATCCTATACGTTAAAAAAAAAAGTTCACGCACACTGGTATGACGTTTTACGAGTAGGTATCGAGCGTAGATCTCACGCACACCAGAATAACAAAGTTGGCCTATTTGATATAATCTAAGGTAAATACGTACATAATACACCTTCACTACTGACGAAACGTCTGTAGAAATATAATTGTGAAAAAAAGTTTCTAAGTGATTATTTACATGGACATCAGAGAACATCAGTCAAATCTTGAAACAATAGTAATCGCGGTCATAAATAACGTGTCCCTAAATGCACGGGGTCCGCCCGCTACACAGCTATTAAAGTACCATTAGCCACCATCACTTGTGTTATAGTGAAAAATCAAATGTTGTAACTCTTTATACAGATTACGTGCTATTTCGTATTATAAAGACATGACAATTTTTGAATTTCGAATGTAAACAACGTTTTTTTTTCTTAATTTGAATTTAAGTTAACGATATATTACTGCTACTGACATAAAAAATTACTATAGTAAAGTTTTTCACTTTGAGCTTAATAAAAATATAGTATTAAAAATTTATCTTTATTAAACTAATTAAGGTATTCGTATTAATTACAAACCTATGTTACAGTCCAATATTTTACAAAAAAAATCATTAAGTACTACTACAAATTAATCTAAGTACCATAATTAAACAATCAATGCAAATTAATACATGTGGGCTTCGAAAATAACGAGTTCAATGCTCAGCTGAAGCTGAAGATAGTTATCTATTTTTATTTATTATTATAGTAAAGGCCAGCGCGTATTACATATTTGCACATAATTGTATTCCACTAGATCCATTTCACGCTCCCGTCTCAACGTAGGTGGTCATAATGCAACAATGGCATAAAAGGATTTGTATTTAAAGTACACCGACCGTCCCTTACTGAAAGGGACAATGGAAATGTCACCAAGTCATTGTCCCGTAATTTTGCGGTGGCGCTACCACATTGTCACGAAATTAGGTAAGAGCATTCAAGTGAAAAAAGTCATTTTTTGTCGTTTTACTTGGGTTCCGTCAAAGCCACCGTCGCTGTGGGTGTAACAAGATTAATCCAGGCTTAGAGTAAAATAATGCCGTAGAGCGTAAGAAAGTGAAGATTTTTTTTTTATTTGCCATTAATTTAGCCTGGCAATGATTTATTTGTAGTTAGATTAGCATCTAATTTAATTTTAAAATTGAAATATAATTAAACAAATATATTTTAGGTACCTATCTAATATTTATAAGTATGTTGTTAATGTATGTTACCACAATAAATCAACAATTACTAACACCTTTTATCAGAAGTATCTAATCACCTCCGGCTAAAGTACTGGTATTGAAAGATAAAAGAATCACATTTCACATCAATACCTAATCACCAAACATACATGGGTAGGTACCATGAGCAAAAAGTTCCCGGTACTGATTTGGCAGTAGAATAATTCGTAGAGATTTGATACCCACCGAGACGAGTTTATATATTGTCATATACATATGTAGATAACGGTAAAAAAAACATAGAAGTCTAATTATCTAAATTGATAAAATTTTATGAAATAATTCCATCAGAAAAAAAGTAACTGCATTTGTTCCATTGTTTTTTTTTTTTTAAATTAATAAACAATAAAATCATATTAGATAAGTAGTTTTAAAATCGAACGTATTCATATTCAAAGTCTAGTATCTGTAGCACAGACAAATAATGCAGATAATAAAACTAATAAAATCTAACACGCTGAATGTAATATTTTACAAATGCGAGCAGTTAATAGATTTATGTTAGAATATTTCTTACAAATGACGCATATTTTAACGAACGGTAGCACTATAAATTAGATTACCTACAGGTAGTAGATGGATACCTATTCATCATAAATATCTATTTTTATATATTCATCAATCGGCTGTCGATAAATCAATAAAATTATTACCTATTAATAATACTTTTTAATTATTATAATCAAAACTGGTTTTAAAATATTTTAATGTCTTAATTTTTAAAAATATTATTGACCTTTTAAAAATAATTTTTAATTAAGAACCAATCAAATTTATATTTCCATCAGTCTATTCTAGGAATAAGTAACTATATGCAGATAATTACAATTAAGTACGTACTTTGATATTGACAAAAAACTAGTAAAGTAAAAACGTAACAGCCTGTAAATTTCCTACTGCCGGCCTCCTCTATCATTAAGGAGAGGGCTTGGAACATATTCCACCACGCTGTTCCAATGCGGGTTGGTGGAATGCACATGTGGTAGAATTTCACTGAAATTAGACACATTCAGGTTTCCTCGCGATGTTTTCCTTCACCGCCTAGTACGAGATGAATTATAAACACAAATTAAGCACATATATATATAGTGGTGCTTGCCTGGGTTTGAATCCGAAATCATTGGTTAAGATGCACGCGTTCTAACCACTGGACCATCTCAGCTCTTAAATAATTAGGTACATATATAATTTTCATACTCCTTAAAAAGGAGGTTTTACACCAACGTCTGAATTTAGGTATCTGTGTAAAATAATGAATAAGTGGGTACACCCGCTACTGTAAAATACTCGAAAACACTAATCGACCTACAGGTAGCTGTCGCAGTTAGTTTGCTATCAACCCTTTTCCCTTATTGCGTATGTTGAACTCAAGAGTAAGGGATTACAAATTAGAATTCCTCTGCTTTGTATCTTAAGTACTTAATTATTAAACTGTGGTCTAATTTGTTGGTATTAGACTCACTGCGCCATTTTTTTTATGGTATAGGCGAACGAGCGTACGGGCCACCTGGTGGTAGGTGGTCACCATGACCCATAGACAATGACGCTGTAAGAAATATTAACTATTCCTTACATCGTCAATGTGCCACCAACCTTGGGACTAAGATGTTATGTCCCTTGTGCCTGTAGTTACACTGGCTCACTCACCCTTCAAAACGGAACACAACAATACGGAGTAGGTACTGTTATTTGGCGGTAGAATAACTGATGAGTGGGTGGTACCTACCCAGACGGGATTGCACAAAGCCCTACCACCAAGAAATTATTATATATTACAATTTGATTAAAACGGCAAAAATTATACCTAAAGGGCCGTTCTAAACACATATTATGTTATAAAAATTATCTGGACCGTCATAACAAAAGAAAATAAATTATCATCAAAAAACATTACAATATCACAGATATTAACGATATTTGTGGTATCGTATTGTTTGTTGAAACGTTAGGAAGCTTATTAGGTTAGATCTCTGTAGACTTCTTAACCATTTTTAGCATAGACAAAAAATATAAATATGTTATTTTAAAAACAAAAAACAATTATTAAGTGAGATAGAGTGAATATTATTTAAATTATAACATCGATATAGCAAACTTTTCAAAATAAAAATTTTATTGGATTAAACTAACACTATCTGACTACGTTTTTAGAATATAATAAATAAATAAAATGACAAATAAAATATAGTAGATATTTGTATACCTACATTTATATCACTGAGCTTTATATGCCATAATCAGTATATGTAGATACTCACCTACTAGGTATTTATAATCTGAAAGACTATCATGAAAATTGTCACAATCTCATTATAAAAATTAGTTATAATATAACAAAAAAGTGCTTTCTCAAAACTACCTAGCTAACCTTAATACCTATTCCTATAGGTACCAATACCTACTTATAAATAGAACGCAGACGAATACGTGTGCAAAACGCTAGTTTTCTTACAGTAGATACCAATTCATTAACTTAATGTTATATAGTTTCTATGAATATGTTTTCCTTGTTCAATGTAGATCAATAAAAAACTAATATGAATACTAAGAGCACTCTGAAGGCGAATCAATTGATTTATAGTCCCTACCTAGTGTCAATTGTTTTGATATTTGAAATAATCATTATAACGGCTTTTATAAAACACATACATTGTATGATTATATTCTTTAATTAATTAATAATTAATTAAAGTAAAGCAACCTATACAAATCTCACTACGTTTCTCCAATACGTTGTGATGGCAATGAAAAACAATTTTCATGAGGTAAATCCATATACATATTTCCAGAATTTTTCCTATACCGTCGAGCACGAGCTTCAAGTAATATTAGGACGTATTAAGCAAGTGAAAATTCAGTGTTACTTGCTCGAGTTCGAACCCGTTATTTAATTATCTACTACCTAATGAAAAGCTGAAGTTGAACTGTCGTAAACAGACGGACAAATGTACATAAACAGCTCTTATAGCTTTCTGGTTTACTAGCTTAAAATTAGTTATATATGTATAATGCCTATGACGCCATCTAGTTGAATCCTAATCATCTAGTAATAATATATTATCATATGGTGATACTAGTTCACACGCATATTAACGTACTAAAAATATTCGTAATTATTCGTGACGTAAATAATTGAAGTCTATATAATTCAACTACGTTAAGGAGATACCTAAAACTGAAGCTGCAATACTATTACCCTCCACTGTTTCAGACAAACGCGCATCTCCCTATGCTAGAATGTAATTATGAAACGAGCTTTACGCTACATCCCGCCGACAACGTACAAAATGCTGAAAGTATTCGACAATAAAACGAGTATATTCAAAGGATGAACTTAAAACAGCCAGCAGTCGACACAACCCGCTATATTATCTAAAACATTCGCATTAGTATTACCGCGTCGCAAAATCCTCATCCGCGGCCCCGCGCCTCATCCGCCGGCTCCCTAAAAAGCTGGTGACACCTCCCTCCCACCCTGCACCCGTCCCGCTCGCACTCCCACACCTTCGCACCGAAAGCGACACAGCGCGACACAGGGTGTGCCGCCGAAGACGACAGAAGCGACATTAGCCGCACGCGCTAATATCACCTCTACTGTCCTAGTTTTAGAGCTAGTGCTCTATATTGTGCGACACATTAGAGGACACCTCGTCTACGGAACCAAAACGTCCGATCTACATTAAAATCCACGCTAAATTCGCCGCTATTAACATAGTAGTAAGTAGGAAAACGTCGTGTTTATACTAGTGGCGCTGTAAAGACACAGTTTTTAAATGTCACGCAGTGTAGTCGTCTCTTTTCTTCGAGGTCCTGTCGCATCTGCCCGGCTCCTTTGGCATCCTTCAGCGTGCATGTTCCCCCGCACATCTTTCATCCCGCTCTTCACAGGCCAGTGGCCGGTCTCTCAGACTGTTAGACGGTCGTGTGTGCCGTGTATAGTCACGATATAATTCCGATTATATTTGTATCACGTACTACATGTTGGAGGATTAGATGTGAAATGTACTGTGTAGTGGAGTGTATGGTGTTTGTGAACTGAAAGAAGCATTCATGATTCAGGTCAGTTTATTTTTTTTTTTAATATCGGATAAGAAAAGCGCGATTGATAAATATTGAATTGAACTTCGATTCGTTTAAACCTTTGTTTGTAAATTGATAAGAAGTGATCTGCTTTATTTTTATTGCCTTTGGTTTTGGCATTGCGTTTTCATTGTCGTCTTATTGTTTTAAACAAAAGGGTTATGATCCTTTTGTTATTAGATAACTAACAATAGGACATATTTTGAATGGTCACTGAACATTATTTACCTTATTTATTATAAGCTTCTAAATAAAATATAAATAGATTTAAAAATAATTTTCTATTTAGTGAAGTTTAAAAAAAACAGTTGGAAAAATTTGGAGGACTCTCGATTGCAAATCGCAAAGATAAAGTACGTAGGTGTCATAATGGACTCTCAAATGTTGTTTTAATTAAAATTATTAATGAATGACTTCATTAACTGACGTTAATATTGCGAAAGTAATTAATCGCGATAATTGTTTCTGCATGTGCTATTGTAAAAGGACGTGTAGGTGGGCCTTTTGTGTTTATTTTTAATTTAATCTGTGCTTTTATAATTAAAAAAAAAAGATAAAAATATTTTAGTAAATATGCAACGTATGCTGTTCATAGAATCTCAATTTATTTTCAATACTTCTTAAAATTAACTGAGTATTTATTTAATTTTAACAAGATTTCTCTTATTTCAATTGGGATTTCAATTTATATATAATCTATTAGGCATTATCGTTGACAGCATTAGTAATTTTTCACGAAAGTTAGCCAGTAACCAAAAATGTCTCTTAAAGTGGGTCCAAATATCAAAATTGATTGGAACCAGCTCTTTTGATTGCTTAGTTCAAATCATTTACTCCTTTTAAGTTCTTAATAGTCTGTAATATCGTTTACATGTAGATATTTATCTACTTATTATGTGCCTTGTGGAAAACACAGCATCGCATTATGAAGAAGCAGTGCCTACTCACCTTTATATTTTACTTACGCTTGTGTGTTTTAAGCCGAATAATATTCGTCCTTTGCCTTATTTGTTTGCTCTGTCACCGCAAGGCGGGAACCGGTCTGTCAAAGTCATTGCGTGTGTTACTCGCCGCCTAATTGTTTGTGTTTTTTAATTATAATAGTTTTAATAAGAATTAAAATGAATACTAACGAGAATTTCGTTCCAAACGATAAGGAAAACAATCCGGACGTATTAATATCTAACGAAGACGCTTCTGACTCTGATTCATCATCAGAATCTTCTGTAACGGAGAGTGAAAGACCGTCATTTAAAAGGAGAAGTGCAAAAGAAGACCCTCGCTTAGAGGCTCTCATTAACCAGGTAGGATTCTTATCCAATATTTATATGCATAGTCTCGGCGGCTCGCAAAATAATCAACCTGTTATTTCAAAGAGTTTAGATAATCAGATTGTAAACGATCCCTTTTTAGTTCTTCCTCAAGAGAAGGAGACACTCCTTAATTTAGGCCAGATTGCAGTTGATATAGATGCATCTAAATTAGTAAAGCCAGCTCTTCCGGAGAGGGTTGTTAAAATAAAGTCGCTCCAACATTTTGGTTTACCTACCTGGCGTAACGTTAGGTACTCTAAAACGTTGCAATCATTTGCTGCCACTCCGGGCTTCACTGACCTAGCAATAAACGACGAGTTGTACCACCTCAGTAAATCAAAAGACTACCTAGCCGGTACGGAGAATGTTATGGCTGCATTGTCAAATGCGATTTTTGAAAGTAATGAGTTACTTCGGAGTGGTTTACAGTCTGTAGTTGACTGGGCTTTTAGCTCTCCGGAGGAGTTAAAAGCGTCAACCCTCCTTGAAAAGATTACCTCAGCAGTAGGTCAAGGCACCTCATTTTTTAAGAATTCAGAAAACATTTTACAAGTTGTTTGTGGTAAGCGGGCTGAGTCTATTGAGACTAGAAGGGAGAGATTAATTAAGGAAATTCCTAACAAGTGCATACAGTTGGCACTTAGAAATATTCCCCCTTCAGAATCCTATTTATTTGATCAAATTAAATTAAATACTTTAATTCAAAATTTTGGTGGTCCACAGCATTGGTTAAGTTCACTTACATTAACAGAAAAAAATTCAGTAACCACATATAAAAGGAAATTTCCTTCTAACTCAGCCCCAAACACATTTCCTAGCTCAGCCCCAAAGAAACCCAAATATGAGGCTCCTCGGAGGAACTCAAATTTTCAAGGTAGTGACTTTAAAGCCAGAGGCAAGGGTAAAGGGAGAGGTAAAAAATCTTCCTTTCGTACCTTTGACCAGTCAAGACAGTGACGCCAAACAGGGGTTCAGAGGGGGCCAGTTAAAAAATTTCAGGGAAAGGTGGGAGGAGCTCGGAGCAACACCTTTTATCCTGAAAGTTATATCAGGGTCTCGGATACCCTTTGTTCAAAGACCCCCACTGTTGTTCCCCTCACCAGCAGTAGCAAGGAATTATGCTACAAGACCATCTGCGCAGATGACCTTGCAAATCGAGGAGTTGAAGAGCCTGGGAATATTAGAAAAACCAGCTTCTTTGACTCCCGGTTTCTTCTCCCGGATATTTCTAGTAAAGAAGAGCGATGGTGGCTTCAGACCCATTTTCGACCTTCGCGAGCTGAACAAGTTTGTGAAAACAAAACATTTTCAACTTATCAGCCACGCAACCGTACCAGAATTTCTTCAACCAGGCGACTGGTTGATAAAAGCAGACATATCCCAGGCTTACTTCCATCTACCTATAACTGCCTCCCACAGACCATTTCTGCGCCTATTTTACAAGCAGGAAATCCTTCAGATGACCTCGCTGCCTTTCGGTCTCTCATCAGCTCCAAGGCTTTTTTCAGCAGTCACTTGCTGGGTCGCGGAGACTCTACGCAAGAGAGGGATGCGGATTCTGGTTTACCTCGACGATTTTCTCGTGGTACACCAGAATCCCTCCAAATTGGCATCACAGGCCGCGGAGGCTGTGGAGCTTTTGGAGTCCCTAGGATGGAAAATCAATTACTCAAAATCAGCTCTAACTCCAGTGAGGTCGCTAGACTTTCTAGGGATCAATTGGGATACAGAACAAAATATCATGTCACTTCCAGCCAAGAAAAAGATGTCAATTTCTACTGCCATAACAAGTATGTTAACCAAGCAATGTTGCAATCTTCGAGAACTACAGTGCCTCCTAGGGCAGTTGAATTTTGCATGTTTCGTGATACCAAGAGGCCGACTCCACTGTCGGTACCTCCAGATTTTCTTACGACAGTTTCCTCGCAATCTGCCAAAAGTAAAGATGATCATCCCGCGGAGGGTATTGTTAGATCTACGCTGGTGGCACGGAGCCGTGAGCCTAACAACCCCTATCCACCCGATAGGAGTATCTCATTTTCTGACCACCGACGCTTCAGACATCGGTTGGGGTGCAGTGTTGGACAAGATAACAATGTCAGGATCTTGGGCACCTCAGCAGAAATTATGGCATTGCAACAAAAAAGAGATGTTCGCAGTATTGTCTGCAGTAAGAGCTCAGACGAGGAGTCTCAGAAACTCTCACGTGTTGCTACAGACGGACAACAGAACAATAATTGCGTACATTCGCAAAGAGGGAGGCACTCACTCGATAGGACTACTGTCTCTGACATTTCAGCTCTTGACACTTCTAGACAAATGGAACATTATTCTGTCGGCACAGTATCTCCCAGGCAGGTACAACAGCATAGCAGACAGGCTGTCAAGGAAACGCCCAGTACCCGAGTGGCACCTACTACCTCTAGCTACCCAGGAGATCTTCAGGCGTTGGGGCAGGCCAGACATAGACATTTTTGCATCAAGAAGATCGGCAGTTGTACCAGACTACGTAACCCTCGATTCACGAGACTGTTCCGCAATATTCGTAGACGCGTTTTCAAGAGACTGGAATTACCGGTTGGGGTGGATATTTCCTCCACCAAATCTAATACCAAGAGTTCTTTGTCATCTGAACAGGGCGAGAGGCACATACCTACTCGTGGCTCCAGATTGGAGTCAACCCTTTTGGAAAGCAGATCTCCAGCTTCGAGCCCTGGACGAGCCCATGATAGTGCCCAACTTGCACAGAGTGCTAGTGGACCTGACAACAGGACGTCCACCTCCGCAGATAGACCAGCTAACTCTAAAGGTTTGGAAAATTGGGGGTGGTCGGACAAGATAGCCACATGGTCGCAGGCCGAAAAAGACCTTCTCAAGAAGAGTTGGCGACGTTCCACTCTTGAGACATATGAACCAGCCATTAAGCGATGGATAACTTGGTGTAGCGTTAGAGGGTCAGATCCGAAATCGCCCAGGCCAGAAGAGGTAGCTCAATTTCTTGCTGACACTTTCCTAAAAGAAGGCTTATCTTATGGCACGATGTTGGTTCATAAATCGGCAGTGGCCACATTCTGTGGACAAAATAGTGAGATATCCTCTAATTTTATGGTAAAGCAGGTTTTAAGAGCTATCAACAATTCTAAACCACCATCATTTAAACCACCGATTTGGGATGCTAGACGAGTAATAGAGTGGCTAAGAGAAAACCCCAAGGATAGCTCGTTATTCGAAATAGCAAGAAGGACTGCAACAATTTTACTTTTAACATCAGGACGTAGGCTACACGATTTAACCTTATTAAGAATATCAAAAGAACATTTTGCTGATGACGGTCAAGACATTTGTTTTTGGCCAGTATTTGGATCTAAGACTGATAACGGATCTAGGCGCCAATCTGGTTGGAGGCTTCTACCAAATGAAGACAGTAATGTATGTCCAGTTCGATGGATTCGTCTTTTGATCCAAG
This sequence comes from Vanessa cardui, assembly GCF_905220365.1. Taxonomy (NCBI): domain Eukaryota; kingdom Metazoa; phylum Arthropoda; class Insecta; order Lepidoptera; family Nymphalidae; genus Vanessa; species Vanessa cardui. Next base: position 5,058,691 of record NC_061135.1, read on the forward strand.
TGTCTGAAAGTAGGCGGACAGAAGATATAAAGCATCTTTTCATAACAATCAGAGGTACACCAAAGCCAGCTTCTAAGACTTTAATAGGAGGATGGGTGCGGTCTGTATTAAAGGATGCAGGAATTGATGCCGCACCTGGTTCATGTCGATCAGCAGTAGCCTCTTTGGCTTGGCTAGAGAATAGACCTGTAGAAGAAATTCTAGAAAGAGGTAACTGGAAATCTATGAATACTCTAAGAAATCATTATTGCCGAGAGATTGATACACAGGGACGCGAGCGTGATTATAATTTATTTGATAATTTTAAAGCTATTTAGTGTGATGACTCTATTGTGATTAATATGATCTCAAGTAGGTTTATTAAGCCTTGTGCTATAATATATATAGTTGAACTCTGCCCCAGGGGCCAGTATGTCAAATTTTATTGTTTGTTTCTTATTTTTAATTGATTTATATAATTTATTAATATTAGACTATTCTAATTCTATTTGTTTGTTTTAAGTAATCTTGCAGATGCAGGTTAATAGAAATTGACTGAATTTGGTTTTTTGTTCCTAATGATGTATGCAGAAGGTATTAAAGTTGAATAAGTTAAATTATTTGCATGAGGATAGCAAATGCTAATTTGTAAGAGTTAATTTTCTTAAGTAATAAAAATACTAAGACTGATTTAAGGTTTCATTAGTTATTTTTTGCTCTTATGTTCGAAACATATAACCTTTAAGGCATTTATTATTCTAGGTCTAATTCAACATTGCGTGTGTTTGTTTGTCACCAGCAGATATCAAACACGTCGTCTTCATAATGCGATGCTGTGTTTTCCACAAGGCACATAATATAAACGTTTTACATAACAATAAAACGATTATTATGTGCCGAAAGAAAACACAGCATCGCAGGAAGGTTCTTCCTGGTGAATACTCCAATGACTTTGACAGACCGGTTCCCGCCTTGCGGTGACAGAGCAAACAAATAAGGCAAAGGACGAATATTATTCGGCTTAAAACACACAAGCGTAAGTAAAATATAAAGGTGAGTAGGCACTGCTTCTTCATAATGCGATGCTGTGTTTTCTTTCGGCACATAATAATCGTTTTATTGTTATGTAAAACGTTTATATTTGTTAGAATATCATATACAAGGTTTCGGTGTTTCGCAGATTGAAATAAAACAGAACCCAATTGAGATTGAATTGTGAATTGTAAACAAATTGACGTTATATAAATCCGAAGCCCAGAGAACGCCCATTATAGATTTTTACAAGCTCTTATTTTACATCTCACATTATCGCAACTGTTATTTTGTTATTATTTCAAAATGGCCTCCAAATCAAACATTATTTCTAATGATGTTATTCATCTATCTAGGGATAAGTAGTATATATATAATTGTATTTAACTAATATAACTTTGTCTTTTAACTCTTGGAAAAGAATACATATTTGGTTAAGCTTTTGGGGTAGAATACATTTCGATCAGATGGTAGCTTTGCTAAATATTGTTCTGTAAAATGACGATTAAAAATTTTTCAGCACTTACATTAACATTTCGAACAGATCGCTTGTGGCGCTAACCACATATAATGTTCTACATACAATATATATACTTGTTGTTTTCGTACTCATTATTCTAGCAATGTAAAAATGTATAAAAGTTTCCCGATTATCAGATGACGTCAAAAAGTATGAATCGGTTTTTCATGTCACTAGAAAATATGAGGGAGAGTAAAGCCGAATCTTCATCCTTTATTCATGGTCATAAATATTATTGCGATTTTATAAAATCCATTAAATTTACATAATTGATAGGATATCTAATAATGATATTTAGTTAAGCAATAAATAAGTATCAACTTTATAATAATATCATGTAGTTTTCACGGGTACACGTTTCCAAGCTTACATTAAAACTCATGAAGATTTATACGATGATTTTTAGCAAGAAGTGTATTGTTAAATGACAATAATAACTCCGTTTAAATCCGGCTAAACCGATGATTTAAAAAATAATGTGCAGATATTAAAAAATATTTGTTTTAGTGTGATATACATTCCGGTGTTTTCAACGCTACTTATTATAATTATTTTTATTGTTATCTATAATACATATAAATATGTATTTATATGAGCTTAATTTATATTTATTTTAGTAAAATCTATATGTTTTATTTAGTTTCATATACTACACGTTATAATTTCGACGAATCGTTTTTAAATATTGAACCATTAAGAAGCAATTAAAGACACATATATGACACAAGGTATTACAAATTTATAGACGGACCATTTACGTTTTTGTGTGTCAAAAGTTGTCCGTCTATTTATATAATAGGTATGTTTAAGTTTAAAACATTATGCAGCGCCGTGATTCTAATATGGATGTATGAATGCGTAAGCTCAAACATTTTAGCTTTAAGTTTTTTATTAGATTTTCCAAATAGAATACTTACTTAAAACCATATGACATCAATTCTCGATAATTATTTAATATATTTGTCTCGTCTTTTTTATGTTTATTACATCATAATATATTTTGAGGTAATGTTATTATAAATGCGGAAAAGTGAGGCATCCCATGGGTGTCTTGATCCACTACGAGCCGCCGGCTCTTCGACTCTCATTACACGAAGACTTTACAAATCTTAACATTTTATAATTATGATATGTATGCAAATTTAAGCGTAACCTAAAACTTGGATAATGCGTTATGTTCAGCATTCTTTCAATATATGATTATCGGATACATTTTAATTTAAAGTTTTAAATAATACCTATCGTTCATATTCATACAAATACACCGCATAATTCATTAAAGGCAATATTTTTGAAGGTAAATCATTTAATATACATATGTAGGTACTTATTTCTATTATAGTACAGAATCTCAAAGTTACGAAATAAGTATGTTAAGATTAGGTATATTTCGCTTGTAACCCCTCTGTTTTTGTTTTTTCAAATATAAACATTTGTTATTTTCCTCTGTGTTATACAATTTTTAAGAACTACGAACTTCTAACTCGAGCCATCTTACACATACATATTTTCATCGACAAAATATCCTTTATCATAATAATTACTTTACTACAATAAAGGTGATTTTATGTGAATAATTAAATCTAAGCAACAATTATTTTAACTAACATTTCTATTTGCATTGAAAACTCTTATCTTCTAAGTAAGCGCATTCCATTGTAGACTACATTAATATCTACTATAATAAAAACTAAGCTATATCCAAGAAGGTCATTTATCTATCTTGCTTATTACAGTTTTTTATATAAATACAGTTTTATCTAGTAGGTATAGGTTTATTGAAATAAATCGATACTCGTCAGAAACGCATAGTTTCCGCGGCGCTCCATTAGACAAATTATTTTTCCCTTGCTCCAAGAGCCAGGCTCTACTTTATTATATACGAAGCTTGTTAAACCTTTTGCTGATAGCATTTGGATTTTGACGCAATATTTATATGTATTTATATGTTAATATTTAAAAATGTGCTCAACTAACACTTGTCAGTCTAACAAATTAAAAAAAAATACTTAATAAAAAGCATACAAATTTACTATTTCAAAATAAGGCTAAGGTTACGACTTATATATTTATATAAGTGGTTATATTTGCCATAATATTTTAAAATGATTTTTTACAATCTTAGGTACACACAGCGCCATCTCTTGAAAGTTGCCCAAACTAAAAAAAGCTCTACATTTGCGTATCTTCGAATACCGTATTTAAATATTTATTGATGCATAATATATAGCAATTATAATATAGAAACGAGGTTTATTTTAATCTATTCCAATTCGAACAACTTTCCACTACCCTCACATTTCTGAAATCAATGATAAATCCGAGCAGGTACGGAACAAGTAAAACGCATTTGTGGCAATGTATCAATATTATCGGGCTAACAAATAATAGCCGTAACTAATTCCTTTATTTATACCCCCAGTGACACTAACAACGCCTACTGATTCTATCATAAACTATGTATATATATTTCGTAACGCGGCTCGAGCTAAGTGTGAGCTATAAATTATAAATAAGCAGTATACATGTTATAAATAATGAATAGACTAGTTAATGCCCGCGGCTTCGACTGGTTTCCGATATGGAATCGTTGAACGATGTTTGATGAACCGGTTCTATATTTAAGCTTCAGTAGTTGAAATGTGAAACTCTATTTGATTATTTATAATAGTTTAAAATGACGCCGATCGCATGTCGCTGTTTATTCTGAAAGGGCTTTTGTGTTCGATTCCGATTTACGTTCGTTCATTCGTTCGTAAATCTTGGATGACAAATCGTAGATATGTATACTTGAGTATGTTATTGCTATATATTTATAAATATTCTATTATTTTCTTTCTTGAACTCATTTACAATTTAAAATAAATTTAAAATTACAAATTGCACCGCCTGTTTTTTGTTTTAACTATTCCAATATTCCAGATATAACAAAACAATACGTATGCTAACCAAAATAGATAGATACCTTAGAAGAAAATAACCCCATTGCTGTTTAAATATTTCAATACATTTTGAAGATCACTGTTGATTTGTAATTATTATAAGAGTTCTTCAGTGACAGATTGATTATAGTGTTGTGAAAAGTATCGAATCTAACTCAGAGATGAAACCGTATCAGGAATGATACTCGGCCACTCTTACAAACACATACCTAACATTGGTGTAGCGCAAACAGCCTCCAAAAACATTTCGTCCAAATTTAACTGACATTATTAAGAGTAGATAATACTCAGGTAGTGAATAATTACCTATGAGAATATTTGTCTGTATGTACACGCATTCTTAGCGTGTTCGCGGTTCACATCGAAATATAATTTATCTTAGCATTTGATAATACCTACGTGCCCTTTTAGGCTAGATTATTTGTTGGGAACTTATTATAGATATTTATTTCAAAAGCAGATAACAATTACACCTTAGGCCGTTTTGGCATTTGTTTGTGAAACTTAGATACCAATACTTATTAATAATATATATTTTTTATAACATACATACATATATAATATAAATAATATATTCTACATAAAATTGAATATATATTGCGTACCGACAGCAAAAAAAATATTGCACAATAGTTTTAAGCCTTGCCTAACATGGAAACAGCTGTTTCCTACATTTAAAATTTGAATAATTAAATTAATTATGAATATTACTTAAATTATTATAAAAAAATATCACAATTATCATATAGAAATCGATTTGAAACAAACATTCATATGTATTATTAACGTCATCGAGTCATGAGTCACAATTAACTATTAAGCGATAAATTGTTATTGTGAGACGAAATTTTAATTACTTGTTGAATTATTAGGTGTAAATTGCGAGCCGAGGCGTGAGGCTAACAGACTGAGGTAGGTCAAGTGACACGTACAACAAATACGTTTCAAATATCACAGGTTCATATCGGAGATACATAAATTGCAATTTTATGTAAGTTGAATTATAATGTTCATACTTGGAAATAAAGTATAGTCTAGAATACATTTCCTAGTGATGACGCTCTGTATAAGAATTAGATATATTACATTCAATTTAACATTAAATATATTTTATATTATTAGTAAGTACAAAAAGTTTTTCTACTTTGTCAAATTCTCTCTCCTTTATAACACTGTAATATTATTATGTTATGTAATATTTATCTATTGATATATATATTATTAAAACAATATTAACTACTATGAATAATTGTATTATATTAATTATTAGCTTTGATACTTTACATTTAAAATACACCAAAACCAACCAAATTAAAATATATATAGAATAGAATCCATAACTATTCCAAATGAACTATCAAAATTTTTAATATTTTCCCTATAAATATAAATGGAACAAAAGTCTCCAAATGTGAGTGGTTTTTTATTGATAACAAAAGAAAATACTTTAAGATTCTTTTTTTCTATACAGCCATGATATGTAAAATCTTTTCACTTGAAAACAATACTATATGTCCCATACCAAAGCCTGTAATCACACTGACTATTTCATGTTGTAATAGAACTAGGTATATTGAATTAGGTAGTAGGTTATATGTTGCACAAAACCAAACACACCTGCACGTCTGTGATAAATCGTGATGATTATAGAGTGAAAATGATTTAATGATCGTTACTGTTATTAATAACGCAGTTATTATCAACAAATCAAATACAAGATAGCTCTTATCCAATCCCTTACAAACACTTTATATTATACGCGTCATTTAACCGTGTATGAATGTAGATTATACAACTGATTTTTTAATAATGGAAATTAACAAAGTACATCAGAATCTATGAAAAATAGGTAATTATACTAAGATCTCGGTATTACCCAAACACAAAACAAGTATGTTTTCTTAATTTTGCAAATGTTTTTTGCGAAATATTCTAAAAAAGGCAAAGGTTATTCAACCGGATCCATTGTCCGTTATCAGTAACAACCCTTATTGTTGGCAGCGTGCCATACTTATCTATGTGTCTCACATACGGTCTATTTCAAAGCCGCCATCCTTTACGGTATGCCGACATTGTGTAAATTGTATGGGTGTAATAAATTCGCACAAAAACACAGGATTTTTTTTAACTCGACATTTGTTTCGTCGTTATCTGAACTTTCATGGAACTCTTTGAAATGTTTGCAATTTGTGATTTGTATGCGAAATATCGAATAACTCTTAACGAGTCACAAATAGATATTTTTTTAAACCCATACAAAGATATTCAGGAAAATGTTAAATAAAAATCTCTTTTACTTACTTTAACAATTTATTTCGAACTTAATCGATGAGAATATTTTAAAAGTAGTACATAATATAATCAAAACATATTAATATAAATAATAACTTGCTTAAAGCCATAGTAGGTAAATTTTCAATCGCCATGTACCTACTAAGAATTTATAGGGAAGGTTATATCTTATAAAAATTAGAATTAGATAAATATAAATCATCTATAACCCATTGCTAGTACAAAATAAAATAAAACTTAAATATTTTTGTAAATTATACGCACTACATATCAATAGATCGACATACTTTAAATTTCGCTAAACTTCAATTTAGATATATAGGCAAGGAACCAATAAAGAATATATCATTATCTTAATCATTTAAACTATTGAAGATACTAAATATATGTCTGCCGCTAAGTACTTGTTTATTTATACCTACTAAACAGTTACTACAACAAATTAACATAACTTAAATTGTGTTTGAATTTTCGTTAAAACACGTGTGACGATATTATTATTAGTCCGGGTCATACCAATTTCTTATCAGTAGGTGTACCCTAGACAGGTAGGCGGCTATTGTTATCAGGTAGAAGTCAAGGGTCAACCCTACCCCACCATCGGTGGCGTCTGATCTCCGGGTGACACAGGATTAGTTGGTCATGTCACAGTCGGCTTAGCTTTTAATCTGGACGTACGTTTCGCAATATTTAGTGATTTTAATATTTGAGTTTGTGTGTGTTGAGTTTTGAGTTAACAAAATGAGTGATGATATTGACGATAATTTGAGTAAGTTAAGTCAGTTCGTGAAGCGTTGGTGGGAAGATGATTACCAGAAGGTTTGTTTAGATTTTATTAGAAAACGTACTTCCGTTTGTGTACTATAAATATAAATGTCCTATACAGTATGTAGGTATATATAACATAAGTATTTATAGTTTTTCGGTCGCTTTGATTTAAATTGAAGCATAGATATCCTACCTATATATGTTAATATTGTTAAATTTCGAAAAAGTTACAATATGTATGGTTTGGTATTAATTCAAAATAATTCGCCACCATATTTGGATTTTGGTGTAGGTGTTAGGTACTGTTTATTCTAAGATAAAACGTAACATAAGTATATGCTTTTACAGAGTATAATATATAGCTGTGCCAATTTTCATTAAAATCAACTAATCGTTTATCCCTCCCTAAATCCCTCCAAACTTTTATGAGTAAGATAGTCCGAGCCTTCTCTCTTTATTTTTATTATCGGAAATTGATGGGTTTATTTTTTTAAATTTTCAAGTAAACGATGTAATTAAAACATTACGTTATAATAATTAAGAAAAACCCAAATTAAAATCCAATGAAATAAAGTCATATAAAATTAATAACTGAAAAATTTACAATTCGATATTCAAAAATATATAGAAATTCTGAAAACCTTTGCCAACTTGAAACTTGTAATTCTAAATCAAAACTTCAACACCTCACAACATAAGTAACACGTACCTTATCCAATATCAAGCATCTTAAGGACACTCCTAACTAAAGTCAAATCGATATTTGACCTCTGCTCGTAATCCAATTATTATTAATACCCATAAACGCTACGAGGCGCCTTAAGCCCAGATTAAGATAAGCTCTCCATACTTGTCCACGGTATATCATTACACGTATTAACTTAAACGACCGCGGAGATAATTTTATATAGAATCTAAATTGTATCAAAAACTTATAATGGGATGGGATGATATACCGTGTCGTTGTAATGATAGACCGTACTTACGTAGGATATGTTTATATGTTGAGAGACATTTACGGATGCATCCGGCTTATTAAATAAGCTAAATAAATATCTAACTGCGGCGCTAAAGCTTCTTTTATTACTATATGCAAAGGGAATTAAATTTTAAGCCATTCTATAAAAAAAGTAATAATTGAAGATACTATATACCTATTATAAAGCGCAAGTAACTCTGTCTGACTATCCATATATCTAGCTTTCACGCCAAATCTACTAGACCGATTTAAATGAAATTTGGTACACAAATAGTCTAAAGCCTATGAAAGGACGTTACGTTGTCGGAAACAAAGAGGTAAGATCTCTTTGTATAGCAATCTTCAACGTAATATATTAAGTTAATTTGTAAATATATTCACAATCTACGCGAGCAAAACCGCAAGTATTCGCTAGTATTCAATATAGTGTATGAAAAAACAAAAGTATCAATACAAGAGTGTATGTAAATTTTATAAATAGTTTTAAACTAGAGATATAGTAATAAGTAAGTACTTATTATGTTTTGTAATCCAGACTTTGTTTTTGTAAAGTCAATAGAAAAAAAAATACGCAAGTTTTTTTTTGTTGTCTGTATTTGCTCATTCGATTCATTCATGGCGATAGTAATATGTTAATCATATTAATAAACAGCGCCCACCCACGCCATCAAGTCGTTGTCGAACGAACGACAAATATTGATAAACTGTCCCTGATTTCGACATAACCTCGAATTAATGTAGATACTTTTTGAATGAATGAATGAGAGTGAATGGTTGGCATGAATAATTAAATGATAAAATGATTATATTTTTTTAACATTAAACTTTCATACTGATAGCATTATTAACTACAGTTTGATCGTCGTCTAACAAATTGTTTAAAATGCAAAAGTTTTGACAATTTTGTTTTTTTATTGTGGGTTCTTGAGTATTTTTCGTTCTTATTATTAAAATCTGTAATAAAATATCGATACGAAATTAACACCAATTTTATGTACATACACGTAGGTATCTACTATATTTATACAACGTGCAAGCACACCTCAATTTCCGAACAATTATATTCTATTAATGATTAGTAATAGAGGAATTATCCAACATAGCCGTAGTAGTATTTATCTAGTTACGGCCCCCACTAATTACATGATAGGTATAGACTTCATAACTAACTTCATAATGTAAGTATAATGTCACTAGATTGGTAATTGTTATTAGATATACGAACCTATAAGAATATTTTGCTATAAATCAGAATTTTTTTATTTTTCGATCCATTCGAATTTAAGTGTTAATTCAAATTTTTTTTATATCAACGGCCAAGTCATGCGTTCTTATTTTAAATATAAATAAAAAAATCCTTACAAAATCTTTAATTTTTTTTAAGTAGATCGTAAGCATACTGTCTCTAAAAATTAATGTAATGTAAAGTTAAATTAAGAACATAAAAAAAATAAACCGTTGCGTCATGAACGGTTGATTGGTACGTAGTTTAAATGTCCCATAAAAACAGACCAGACCAATCTCGTCGTTTTCTTCGCCCATCATAAAATTCCCAATGACTTATATTCAAAGATTATTAAGAAAAAAGGTAAAACAGTGCGCTTCAAAGTATGGAACCTGTTTACTCACTGCACGTATCATACACTGAACAATATGGCATGTCACGACAGCGAGCCAAAAGCGATCATCGCGGAATGACCATATAAAAAAACGAGACCGTCGTCAATGTAAAATATACCTTAAAACGTTGAATTATAGCTTAATATCATTTGATGTAAGCTATGAAAAATCCTGTGAAATATGTCCGCTTGTCCATTGCTCTGACGGTAGGCGTGGGTCAAATACGAGGCATATTTAATATTGCGTTGTTTTTATTTAAAAATGGTATTTAACAGTACGTATTAAGGTTTAAATATAGTTTGTTGTTTATTTGGTCGGTCAGTCACCTCGGCTTACCATCGCGACTTTAGTCACTTTTTGTTTTGTTTTGCTCACTACGTGTGGGAATTTTAATACATACGCTAAACTTATTTACCGCTGTAAATACTTGAGTATCGTAAACGGAGCAACCATCAGACAACAACCCCAAATCGTTTATCTAAACAACGACATCGAAATAACAAAAAATGAAATTTTAATCTTTACACAAATCATGAAATTACTTTAAAACCGCCCTCAATTACATTCGATCACGAAACGTATACTTTACTTAAACGACACTTTATTATCGTGCATTTATCCGTTTTGTGGCATTAGAAAATAATTCGTGGAGACTTTTTTTTCGAGTGGATTATACGAAATTGCCGACGCGCCGGCGCGGCAAATGACAATATAATTTTCCCCAGAAATGTATAATGATATGGCCGCCCCATCGCTTACACGAGTTACACGGTATAATCGAGTGACAAACGATTTTTAAAACGATAATCAACTCTTTTTAAACACGGAAACGCCTGAAGCGACATTTTGCTTAAACAAAGCTTAATTTGGTTTTTATGTTCATTTATGTACTATAGTATTTTACCCTAATAAATGAGTTTCAATGTTCATTAAATTTATAAATTTACGACACAACCCTAAAGTTTATTATTAAAAAAAACCAACGACCGAATTTCAAAAGTTTACACATATGTATGTACAATACAGTACATTTATATTGTACTTTCTTAAAGTTATCACATTGTTGACTATCATTAACATTATATTTTGAAACTTAATTTTGACAATAATAGCCAAATTAAACTCAGCTTAAGGAGTGGCTATATTAACTGAAACTCGAGTTTGACAACGCGAACCGGCCCCGAATACTTACCAAATGAATAGTAATTTAGTTTTCGGATTAAATCGTTCCGAACACGCGACAGAAACCACTTTTCTATTCTTGACTCGACTCGAAACCGTCATTTTACACAATTTTACCCAATTGCTCTCCGTTCTCGGAATTAATTCGATATTAGTCTTTGAAAACGCAAGGTGTGGTTTTGTGTCGACCCGATAGTTAGTTTGAAGATACATTAGAACAACCTGTCTTTAAAATAGCTCTAGACGGTATCTCATATGAATAGGCGGATACGTTGAAATTAATTTAATCGAATCGAGCTTCGCGTTGTTTATAAGGCTATGATTTTAACTGATTTAGCATAAGTATGATACAAACATCACCCCGTTAAATATATTATCCAACAATCGATTGGATTAGATTTTGTAATTAACTTTTATTACTTATGACCTTTGTTAATAAATTTCTTACAATTGTTACAGGAAACGCAATCGGGCAGCGCGGAAAGATGGAGTGGATGCGGTCCAGAGCACAACTTGGCGCTCCAACAAATTCTCAAACTACAGGAGGCCAGAGCTCTTCACAAAACTTCTCTTCTACCGATTTACAAGAAAAACGGTCTTCCATCACCTCCGAAAGTCAGCCACGACTACGAACAAATCAAAGATAAAAATATGGAAAACAACGAGGAACTAAAAGCCATCGATCAATTAAAACTTGAAGCTGAATTTAAAAGACTCATGGAAAGTTCAGGCAAAGATGTCAGAAATGATGAATCTTTCAAATATTTCCAACATATTATGGACGCTAAAAACAGTTTCGATTATTTAAAAGCTGCTCAAGAGAAGGAAGCTAGAAATCATTATTTTGATAAGGATTTGAGTGTTAAGACAGAAAAACTATCACCCAACTATAACCGATATTCACCCGAGCAAACGCACTCACCGCAAAGAACCTCATCTGCGGAAGCTTCCCCAAACCATAGTGTCCATCTCTCTACCTCATCTAGTCCTCTCTCAACTACTAGTCCTGTTAATTCATCACCCTTAAACTATTTACAAAATATGCAACCATTCGATTTTAGAAAACACAAAATCAGTGAAAATCATACTAAAGATGAAAATAGAAAACGTAGTTATGATATGACTTCAGCGGAGAAAGCAGCAATGGATGCGATGCGAAATCAATTTTTTAATTTCCAATTACCAAACAATATGCCTATTCCACCTATTTCATTACCTTCTTCATTTTCACACCCGGCAGCAATGGTTGCTGCTTTAAGCCAAAATCCAATGGGGTTGGCATCATTACAAGCACTTCTTCCACAAATATCAGGCAAGCCTTCAGAACCAACCGATAATAGAATGAACAATGCAATGAGTAAAACGAGATCTGAAAGCTTACGAAGTGAAGATGACAATGTCCTTAACTTAAGTAAAGATGCCTACGTGGAAGCTGCACAAAAAACAAGAGATATGATGTTGGGTAAATGCATAAGCCCACCGAAGAGACAATGGGGTGCATCTCAGATGCCATTAAATTTAGGCACACATTTTATAAACCCCGCTACCGGTAAAAAACGAGTTCAATGCAACGTGTGCCTTAAAACGTTTTGTGATAAAGGTGCTTTAAAAATTCATTTTTCGGCGGTACATCTAAGGGAAATGCACAAATGTACAGTTGAAGGTTGTAGTATGATGTTTAGTTCTAGAAGGTCGAGGAACAGACACAGTGCCAACCCAAACCCAAAATTGCATTCGCCTCATTTAAGAAGGAAGATCTCGCCACACGATGGAAGAAGTGCTCAGTCACACCCTGTATTAATTCCACCACCTGGGGCAGGCTTAAACATGCCACCAGTAATAAGTTCCATGCATCCATTTGGATCATACCCTCTGCTAAATCCATCTCAAAATATGAGATCATACGCATCAAACATACCCTTAGATTATAAAAATGGCCTTAATTTCTCGCCTACAATTGATCAGGCTCATCATTTACGACGTGAATCTAGTTCCGTAGAAAATAAAGATCATGAAGGACAAGGGGAATCTGATGAAGATGATGGTATTGTTGTTGTCGCCGGTGACGATGACGATGACGACAATGATCAGGTTGAGACCAGTGATTACTATTCTAATCTCAATAAGTCAACTGGGTCCGCAGATGAATCAGAAACAGAATATGACCAAAGAAGCGTAAGTGATAATAATGAAAATTCAGATACAGTTAAAGACGTTGCAAGTCCTGAAGTAATAAAACGGAAACGTAAAAATCTTAATCCTACTAGACTTAAAAATAATTATGTAATTGATAGCAATGACTTTGAAACCAAGAACGATGATCAAAACCAAGACGAAGACAGAGCTTTAAATTTAAAGAGAGTCAAGTGTGAGGAAACTGACGTTGAAAATAGCAAATATTCGGTTCCTTATGATAAAGTTGAAAATCTTAAGATAAAACAAGAACCTCAACCAATAAAACAGGAGGCAACTGACATAAATTATTGTGCCCAAGATTTACGAGTTAAAGAAGAACCCGCTGATAAATTGGATACTAATAAAACAAACGAAATATTTAACCAGAGCAGTGATCACTTCTCTTCTGAAAATTCTTTGAAAAGACTAGAAAGCTTATCGAAAGGAGACTTTCCTCACATTCCAAAGAAAGTCGAAACACACCACCCTTCGGGTCCTTTTAATCCAAGCGTGAACGAAGGTATTGACTATTCAGATAGATCTCCTTCGTCGTCAGTTTCAAGCTATGAATATGCATCAGATGACAACCAAGGTCAAATCTATGGCCACTTCGACAACGGCTTCTTTGTAGTTACTACAGATGTTCCAGTAGATATGGATAATCCTCTTAAATGTAAAGTTTGTGAAAAGTTTTTTCAAAACATGTATATTCTAAAGACACACTACCAAAATGCACATTTAAAAGTGATGTACAAATGTAACACAGATGGTTGTAGAGCAGCTTTCAATACACGGCGCAGCAGAGATCGTCACAGCGCAAACACTAACTTGCATAGGCGAATACTAGTCGAAGACTTGAGAATATATAACGATCTGCGTTTGTTAGATAAAATAAAAGAACAAATAGAGCAGATTTCAAAATTAAACGAAGACGAAAGAGCCGTTCCTTACATCGAGTCACAGAAGTATTATCGTGCCCGAGATAGTGAAAAATTAAAAAGTCATTTAGGGCAAGTGCCTTTCAGTGCTCCATACCCACCTCTTCCTCTGCCGGAATCCTATTTAAATGGACGTGATATGTTTAGTCAGCATCCTTTCTTATTCACTCCGTTTGGTATGCTCCCAAATTTTCCACCTTTACCATTCGGATTTCTGCCACCCAGTCTTAATAGTTTTGGTTGTCAAAATTACTCACCGCCTTTGGCTCAAAAAGTCAACTACTGCGTCGAAGATGAGGCGCCAAGACCAAACAAAGATGGTTTCTATTCGTGCCGAGGTTGTAGGGAGTGTTTCAAGGACTTGTCTAGTCTGAAGATGCATTGTGAAAGTGTTCATGTACAATTATTGCATCGGTGTTCAGTGAGCGGATGCAACGCTGCATTCTTCTCAAGGACTAAGAGAAATATCCACAGCGAAGCACATGTTAATCGACGTCAAAATGGCAGGGTCCAAACGAGTCTATCGTGACCCCGCTACTCGTAACCAGTGTTCACAGACTGTTAATTACAGATTATCCAGTGCATTTGTGATTTCACCTAGAATTAGTAATAGTACTTATAAATAGTATAGTTATCTGTATACCCAGTACCTTCAAATTCTCAGCCCAATACGCAAAAGTGGAGGGGTACCTGGCGTAAATTATTCAATAATACGTAATTTGTAATATCGTTTAAATAGCTTTGTATATATTTGAAAATTATATCTTTGAACTTTAATTCATTATGTATTTAAGCGTATTTCGAATCTTAATAATGTTAATTGTAATTAATTGGTATTAATAACATGTTAAAAAACAACATTCCATAGTAATAATGTGCAATATAACTGTATATAATAGCGTAATGATGTACAAAATTATGGCAGAATTTTAAGTAGAGATCTTTTTTCATTTTAAATGTAAAAATATTGTATAGATACATAATCTGAAAATTTGGCATTTACACAAAACTTTTTGACGTGACGTCAATTATATATAACGATATGTTATTACCTAAATTAAATATAAATACAGCGTGACTTTTACCGGTACTATCCTATCATACTGTATTGTCATCAGGCATTTGTAAAATGGCTCAACTGTAATGGATCATTTGTATTATATTTATTGCATATCCTAAGTCTTATCTAGCTATTTTGGTGCTAAACAAAATTTTAATTTGTTCTCTGTATATTCTATCGTATCTAATTAATATCATAATTATTTCAAATAGATATTGTATGGTTAGTGTGAATTTTGTTACATAATTTAAATTATAGGAACCAAAAAGTATTAATTATTAAGACGGGGTTAGTTACAGCTGCCCTCTGAGAAGCATGTTATTCTTCCTTTTGCCAAACATTAATAAGTATAAAATAAAAAGTTTAAAGCAATTACTTTTTTTATTTATTTAATTTGTGTGAACTCCTAGCAAATCCTTTCGCACACCCAGGCTAAAATGTTGTTAGTAGTAAAAAGAAAAAATAGTTAATTAAAAAAAAAACACATAACATAATCAAATTAATAAATACCTAAAAATTAATAAAGAATATACAAAAATATATACTGCATTGATTAAAATAGGTTTCTTGTAAACAGTCCAATATTGCAAACATTAGATTAATTATTGAAAGAGGTTACTCATATTTATCATTATGTAATATACAACAAAGTCTAAAAGATAGAGTGATTTCCTAGAAACGTTTTTGTATTAAAACATTGACAATATAGTAAAGAAACACTGATAATTTTAGAAGTTTATAATGTGATGTCGTAAATAAATAGTATCAGTGTTGCACCTGTGCGCAGCCGGGGCGGGTCGCTAGTAGATTTATATGTATAACAAAATATCCAATATCACTATTTTGTATATTTTATACAAAATGATTATGATTCTAAAACAATTTAACACTTCGCACAACAAACTATTGTTTATCTGTGCTCAATAACGATGACATTTGATGACACACTATCGATTGTAAACATTGAAGTATCAACAGTTCAACTCCTGTGACATTTCCGTCACACGCGACATTTCACTGTCACGTGTCACGCGTGACATCGCGTGACATCGCGTGACGTGCCTTGATCGTTAATATTTAAACGTCCTATTATTGAACGACATTCTATCGCCTTTAAATTGAATCAGTAATAGAACTTCTTGGTAATTAGGAATAATGATTGCGGCCTGTTTTTAAACTAAACATTGATTGAAAAATTAAAATTATTACTAGGAAATATTGTATTTTATGGCTAGCTGAGCTATTAATCTTTTTTGTCAAAGTTCAATTATAGCTCAATAGTTAGGGGGATAGGCGTCTTGTGGTCTAAAAGTAATAGATTCGATTCCAAACTTTTCAGATTATTTACACTACACTTCTCTTTTCGCTAAGAAATAACTTTATCACTATGTGATACTTTTTTCTTCGGCTAAGGAATTTAAATAAAATGGATTTATTTCGAATAACTAATATGAATTAATTACCTAATACGAAATCGCAATTTAGGATGAAATCTAATCAATGAAATAGCCCGTAGCTGTCTTGTATGAAGAATATACCTACATACATAGATTTCTTTACATAATGCTTTGTGTAACTAGGTACTTAGGTCAATAGATTACTCAAATTTTAATGTATCTATTAAAGTTGCGACAGGAGTAGCTTGTAAATCTCGTGAATCGTCCGTGTTGTTTCCGACTGCGTTGACATAATAATTGATTGATTAATAGGTAACTAAGGTGACCATTCGTCCCGTGTTTTGGTGAGACAATGCAACTTTCAATCAGCTCTCATTGTTATTAAAAATAAATCATACCTACATGTTACATTGAGAACATTTTAATGTTTTTTTTTAAATGACTAAATGTCATGATCAAATATCACGTCAATTGCTTCCAATGTCATTAAATCAAAAGGTCTTAAAAGAAAAACTTGTAGTTTCAAATTTTGTCCTTTATAAAATAGCAATGTCGTTGACGTGACTTATCGCTTTATTCGTTTAATAAATGGTCATCGTCCATATCTGTTTCCACCTGAAACTAAAAACTGAATAGCAATATGCAATACAAAAAGAAACAGACGTAACTTACGACCATTTAACAGTAGAATGTATTGAAATTGATGACAGACTTAATTCTTGACATCTGTAAAAATTTTCACGTGTTTATGTGACTTTAATTCAATTATTAAAAAAAAAATGTCCGTCAATAGCCCTATTATTCTGAAAAGAAAAAAAATCAGGAATAACCGTGTGTCTAACATATTTATTAATATAGCTATTGATATTTACTATGACGGTCTTACCAGATGTCGCAAGCAACAGGCATCTAAATAAAGTACGCCTTTCCACTTTTCAAGTCACCTTATAAGAGTCACGCAAACAAATATTTCATGGAAATTACCGTGTCTTCAAGTATCAACAATTTCACATAACGATATAGGTATATACATAGATACACAAACAGTAAATTCGAATTTGGAACTCTATTTAAAAAGAGAATCATCAAATAAATTTGAATTTCGAACACAAAGAGTAGTGGTCTGATACAGAAAAAATATGATAAAGGTATAATATTTAATTTGATTTTAGAATGTTTATCTGTTCTGTATATTACACATAGACAATTTAACAAATTCATAATTGTTAACCGTTGTATCGTATAAGAAAAAGCTAAAATTTAAATTACAAAATCGTTAATTGAAATATCTTTAAATATGTTTACTTCAAAACCAAAGTTACATTAAACAGCTATCACAAAAACCTATATCTTTTATTTTCACTAGACCTGTCAGATCTTATAATTGCTGTCAATCGAAAATAAACTGTAGCACAAAGTGATAGCATTTAAAGTCCAACGTTTATAATTGGCGGGAAATGCGGTTGGCGCATTCAAAATAAGAATCAGAACGTCTCGCTTGTCAGCAATTTGTTTTGAAGAGAGAACACTTCTAATTCGCAAAAAGAACGCTCCTATGTTTAAAAAGTACTCGTATCGTCACGCGAAGTCTATAGGTCGCGATCACACTGAATCTATATTATTATTATAAATGTGAAAGCATGTCTGTCTGTCTGTTGTGTTCGTGTCGTGGTAGTGTTGCACGATCAAACCACTGAATCGAATTTGATGAAATTTGGTATGAAACAAACCTGAACTCCAAGAACGGACATAGGCTACTTTTTTGGCTAACACATTACACATGGCAACCAAAAACCGCGGCAAATCTTACGTTTTTGGGTGTTGGTGTCGGTATTGGTTACTAAGTACATACTTCTTTAAATCATATTATTTTGACAAAATAAATGTCATGCTTTAAAGTATTTATTCAATAATTATTTTAATAACTTCACTAAGGAAAATCAAGTTAACAATACGATTCCTATTACAGTAATCTACAAAATATATGACAAATATAATGTATGACAAATATTATCTTCAGTAAATAAAAAATATTGTTTAGATAATAAGCAGTCAGCCTGCGTCTTAATTTTAATACAAATGTGAACGTGTCTTTACGAATTCGAAATTTGAATATGAAAAGTTAAGAACGGGGCTTTCTAGACGTTTTTTTTTTTTTAGGCAACGTTAATGAGTGTGGCTTCTTAGGGAGCAGGGTTATTACCATAGGTAATTTTGTTTTGAAATTTTGTAGAATCGAATCTTTTTAATGTTAGAGTTTAAGTTATACTAATGATTGCACGGCTATTGATGATTTCTTATTCGAGAATTAGACGGAAAGGTTTTGTTACAGGTATTGTTTAAATGGTAATGACGAAAGCTGGGCATGGTCGTGCTAAATCGTTTCTAATGTATTTTATAAGACTTTGTGTATAATGAAACGTCATAACAATTAATATTTTTTGTATATTATATCTATATTCTAGAACTGTAACTAGTCCTTTAAAGTTACTTGACCAGGCCGAAAATAATTTTGTAAAAAGTTTTTACTTGACAACAAATGTAAATTTCTCTTGATAAATAGCGTATATCTTCACGATCGTCCTATCTTGTAAGCAAAGAACTTTATCATATAATTCTATGTAGCTAAGTAAATGTAAAATATCTACTTCATACATACATATATAACAAACCTTGTGAATGCCCCGGTTCCGTCAGTGATTGTATAATTCGGTCTGATATTTTTTGTCGCGGTTCTAAAATCCCATCTTTAAGTTGTAATTGCGGTTGGCTTCGATAGCTCTCTCTGCTCGTTATATTAGTCGAGCTATTGCGTCTTCTTGAGTACTATCAGTATAGTAGATTAACACCGGTTTTCAGATTTTGACGCTCTTTTCTTTAGTGCGTGGTGGGTATACGCGAGTCATCAAAATTGTAGATGATAAAAAGCGTGGAATGAACACCTGTTGACTTCCAGGCAGGATATATTAATTTAAATAATTGTATTAACTAACATGACTTAGACGTATTTTTTTTAAATGTTGAAAAAGAGTAACAACTGAGTTTCTTGCCGGTTCTTCTCGGTAGAATCTACTTTCCGAACCGGTGGTAGCTTCACTTAATTGTTAAATGACGATTCAAAAGTGCTTGTAAAAGCCGACTTGAATAAAGTAGATTTTGATTTTGATAACATATTGTATTGCTGTTTAGTTGCTGTTTCATTGAGTGACTCCAGCTGAGTGTGAAGGAGGATGGTTTCCGCTTCTTACAATGTCAGTTGACCACTTACCATAATAAAGGGCTTTTGTTCTTATTAGATTTCAGCCTGTGCATCTCAAAGCTGGACTAAGGCCTACTCTATATACGACGATCTGCATCGTAGCGGATTTGTCCATGCCAGATGCATGCAACACAGACAGGTTGCCTCACGGGTTGTCCTTATTGTTTGGAGCGAGATGCGTAACACAAATAAATAATAAAATTAACAAAAAGAAAAACCGACTTCAAACAAAACAATATTTCAAAACAAATTGATATAAGTACACAAAAAAGTTAAGAAGAATAATTACGTATTCAAAATATTTTTTAGATTTCTCTTAAGTAAAATGAAATGAAAAATATTAAAAAAATTAAAATACAATTAACGTTTATATAAAGTAGTTACAATTATTGTATGTTTATATATTGTCACAATTATATTATGTCGGTTAAGAACTTATGAAAAAAACACAACCGAAGTACCTACCTACATATTTATCCAATGCCTTTTAAAGGCAAAATTTTAGTCGATACCAAAACTGACCGACGAAATGATAATAATTAGTGCAAAATGATATTCGACTGTAGTTAATGAATCAGATTCACCTCATTAAAAATCATCACTAATCACTATTGATTTCACATAATTATCGTAGTTAATACAAACCAGCGAATTCTCGTCTTGTTTATCGATAGCTATTTGGCTGCTACACAAATATTACCTAAAATATTCATTCATTTAATTATATATATATATGTCGTGGAAAGCCAATCATTTTGATTAAAAGAAGCTTATTTGATTATTATAGTAGTGGGTAAACGCGGTGACGTCATGGAATGTTAAAGTCACGTGGACAGAGTCGTGTTGGAGAGTATGGGGACTGGATAACGACACTTGCGTTTGAGTAGCTGATCCGCACACACCTCCAAGGCGAAACTGTCGGTTTACCTGCTTAAGAACTAAGTTGTAAATCCGTAATAAAACTTCTATCGCTATACCACGTATTATTTTAATTCATCGTGATGGACCCCGTACCAACGAACACCGAAAAGGACCATTCTACCGCTCAGCCATCGCTGCCGCCGATATATAAATCTATATATATTAATCATCATTATCATTATGTACATAGTATAAAACAAAGCCGCTTACCACTGTCCATTGTTATGTATGCTTAGATCTTTAAAATTACGCAACGGATTTTGATGCGGTGTTTTTAAATATATAGAGTGATTCGAGAGGAAGGCTTTTGTATATAATACATGTACAATATAGTAAAGAAATACTGATCATTTTAGAAGTTATTGATGTGATTTCATAAACAAACAAATTCTGTAGTACTTATATTTAGTATCAGTATTGCACCTGTGCGAAGTCGGGGCGGGTAGCTACCTATTTATGATATATTAGCAAAGTTGGTATATAAAATAATAGCTTGAATTATCAACTTCATTATGTACATCATAATCGCTTTACATTAACAGTTTCGTATTAATGCTACACAGATACAAAATTAAAAAAAAAAAACTAAAATATTTGTTATTTATCATAGACAATATAATTATAGGGTTTCGAAATAAATTTATGGCTTTTTATCATATGTTTGAAATCAGGGTCCACTTAACAATATGAGACCCTAATAAGAACCATAAAGCACATTTTTTTTGGCATTGTTTCAAAACGATCACGCGATAGTTAGCCGCAGGGAAGGCGCGAAACAATCGAATTCTGGCAATTCTTATTTTGAATTTGGAAGCACGTTCGGGCTGCGTTCATATCGCACGCGACTTCATGACATTATAAAAATTAAAATTAATATCGTATAATAAGTTTTTAAATAATATTATTGTATTTTGTTTTTGTTCATAAAGGTGTTTTAAAATAAAGGGTTTATATAGGTTATCTACTGCGTTATTTGTGATATTTTTATAGGTATGATTTTTAGACAGTTTAATTAAATTGGTATGTAACCCGACTTGGTAGTAAAACTGTCAAATGTAAATAAATGTTTAAAAAATGCGAATGAATATGAAAGGTATATCATCATAATTAAATTCTTAAAATTTACTTTAAAACAAAAATACATTAAAAAAATGATGTGTATAATTAATTCAATAAAAATGTGATAACGTAATTATGTGTAGGTTACCTACATTATAATTACCAACTTTCATATGAAGTAGTTAAAGTTGACGACTGTTAAGTACAGTGAAAGCGACACCTGCCTAGGAAGCAGCGGGGCCGTTCTCGCGCAAAAGGGATTAAATAATAGGTCGGTAAAAATACCTTGGAATATTAGGTTAAAGAGCCGAGATGGTCCAGTGGTTAGAACGCATGCATCTTAACCAATGATTGCGAGTTCAAACCCAGACAAGTACCTCTGAATATTCATGTGCTTAATTTGTGTTTACAATTCATCACGTGCTCGGCGGTCAAGGAAAACATCGTGAGGAGACGTACGTGTGTCTAATTTCTTAGAAGTTCTGCATCACATGAGTAATCCACCAACCCGCATTGGAACAGCGTGGTGGAATATGTTCCAAAAATCTTCTCCTCAAAGTGAAACGAGGCCTTAACCCAGCAGTGGATTTAGAGGCTGTTGTTGTTGACGAGGTTAAACAAAAGTTCTACCATAAAGACAAATAAATTAGTTTCGAAAAAGAAAGACTGCTTCCCAACAAAACGTTAAAGAAAATGGATACTTAGTTCGAACCTGAAATCAAAATTCTTAAGTGACAAGCTGTGAGAAAAGAATTCGACGATTTCGAAAAGAAATTTAAATTCAGAACGATTTTTGAAATCCTACCGAATTCCGATCATTTGAAAGTCTATTGTAATAAAATGTGCAATTTAAATGCATAAATCAGCTGTATTTAAAGCCAGGAGCGTAAACATATTTAAAATTCCATGTCATTTACTATCATTATCGAATTAAAAACGAATTCAAATCGATTCACGTGATATAATCGCAACTGAAGTGCGCCAGTAAGCTACCCAATAATGCTCTTGGCTACAATTTAAAAAAATATTTGAAAATTTAGTTCCAAAAATTTGAATAATTCAATAAAAATATTCAAATTATTCGAATCAAGTAGGAACGCGCCTAAAGCGCTTGACAAACCGTGAGAATCTGTTGTCGTGTTCCAATATTTAAATTAAAAAAAAAAACTATTTTTTTTTATTTCAAACCAACCATTAATTCGAAAAGTATTCTTATGTTGCTAAGTGATTATTTTATTTGCTACACATGCGTACCTATTTGATATATACATTTTAATTTAACTTTATCAAATTGGTAATGATTTAGGTAGACCTGTAATTACAGAGTTTGTTAATTATGTATCTATAATGCTTTTCTAAAATTTGCCAGGGGTATCTACATACCAAGAAGTTCCTAGCTTTGTAGTCGTCTGTTAGGTATCAAATAGATTTTAGTCATAGATTTAATTGACTGTAAAAATACGAAATAGGCGAACCAATAGTCTTTAGACTGCAACTACTAATCTTTTATTCATATTCGATTCAGTAAACTTTTCCTACTATAATGAAAAACAACAAATCCATGCAGTATCATGATTTCATATGATCTAAGTACATATATGAAAAAATCCAAGTAGGTAGGTACATCATTATTATTTTATGTACATAGTATAAAACAAAATCGCTTATCGCTGTCTGTCCCTATATATTCTTAGATCTTTAAATTTACGAAACGGATTTTGATGCGGTTTTTTCAATAGATAGAGTATAAATATATTCTTGTTTCTTTATGTATATACATAAAGAAACAAGAATAATTCTTCAGTATATTAAGTATCAGCCATTTGAAGCCAGTTTGTACAATCAGAGTAAGAAAACCTTCGTCAATTTTCAAATTCATTTCTTTAACAAGCCTTAAACTCTTAGTACCTTTTGAATCTAAACATCAAATAATTGCGACGCAATATGTCATTCTCGATGGGTAAAGCAGATTATCGCTCATACTGAGCACACGAAAATGGATCTTAAGGTGACGAACCCTTTCTTACCCCGACTGAACATAATTTTATTCTTGACATAATATTTAAATATATATGCGACGCCAATGATATTCTAATAAACAGATATGTTATATCCATACTAAACAACAGAAAAAAGTGTGCCGCGCCGAGGACCGTTTATTTTAGTTTATTTTTACATTTCGTTAAAAGTAAAAAGGATAGCTTGATAAAAACAATAAGTAAAAGGGATAACTAGATGTTTTAATTACGCAAAACGTATTACTACGTAATTATGATGTATTATAACGTATTACTACGTAGAAACGACTAAAGGAAAACGTCCCAATTAGGACGTTTTCTAGTCTTCACTTTTTACGCGTTAATAACATATCTGTTTACTACAACATCATTGTGCGACGCAGTATTGTTCCTGTGAGGTAACCAAAAGCACCGAACTTTCAAAATATTCACCACCGACACGAACCCTTGAGGGACTTCGTGATTTCGCAATAATGCCTATTATCTGTGTTTTGTTTGTTAAAAAAAAATATCATATATTTTATTCACTATTCAGTGGCTCGTATTCATCGTGACTGTCTTCATTCCAAGAAAATACTTATGAGTAAAAATGTAGGTTACGTATTGTAAGGGGAGCGCATTCCGTAGACTTGTGGGTATTATACCTAGCCAGATATGCAAATAAATTATTTCATAGCAGATATATACAACAACAACAACAGCCTGTTAATTTCCCACCGCTGGGCTAAGCCCTCCCTTTGGGGAGAAAGTTAGAAACATATCCCACCACACTGTTCCAATGCGGGTTGGTGGAATACACATGTGGCAGAATTTCGATGAAATTGCACAGAATATTTAGTGGTGCTCGCCTGTTTTTGAACCCGTAATCATAGATAAGATAGATAAGATAGTACCTAGTTAGGTATATAGGTACTATATTATAGATATAAAAATGTAGGTATTGATCATGCGAACAGTTCAACACATTAAAATAAAACATCGAGCCTGCCTAATCAACTTGCACGCAAAAATTCCCACACGGAAGCCGAATTGTAAATTTAGTCCAATTTCGATATCGATTTTAATCAGAAGCACGAGCCCAGATAGTCAAATTGATCTCAATTTGATAAATTTCTGAACACGCTCCCCTATTCACGCAATTTTATATATTTTTTTATCCCG
This sequence comes from Vanessa cardui, assembly GCF_905220365.1. NCBI lineage: Eukaryota > Metazoa > Arthropoda > Insecta > Lepidoptera > Nymphalidae > Vanessa > Vanessa cardui. The sequence continues at coordinate 5,083,993 of NC_061135.1, forward strand.
TCAAATATTTTTCAACGTATAAACATCAACCGTTTCAGTGTTCAAATTGATGTTCCATTTTTAAATTATATTATCGTTTCGGACTTTGTGGTTTTTTTTTAATTATTTCGAAAATGATAGTATAAAATATTTGTCCCTAATATTAAAGTAAGCAGGATAGATTAATCCTAATTAATCTTTTCTTTATTAACGATCAATTAATTAAAATTGAAGTTATCAAGCGTTATTTAATGAAAAAAAACTACTAAAATTATGTATACCTATATTTGTCGTTAGTACGTAATATAAAATTACCTGCTTAATAATAAATCCAAACGATTAATGCCGTCTATGATTTTAAAAAAGGAAGTTAACGTTAATAAAAATTCTTCGTCAGTAAATAAATATGAGAAGCTTAAAGTGTATAGATTAAAATAGCTAAAAAAAATGAGTATTGGTATGTAGATATACGTTTACCTTACACGCTGTTTTAGACCGACGATTTGATTCAGCGTTCAGAAACAAAAGAATTGTAGTAATGGATTGTGACGTGTGACAAACAGTGTCACCTAGTTGACATTGTTGCGTCTAGCCAATGACAGCAGCGCTCGCTTCCATTGGTTGAAAGTGTCACATTGACATTTACATTGTGTGAGCTAATTAAGTACTTTTTTATTTATTAACGAGCAACAGTCGATATAAAAAATCCCAAATCTTCACTTTAACTGATCTGAATTACCAACGTAAAATTAATTTTCAATAGTTGTGTGAATAATAAGAATCTTAGTCTATACCCGCCAACTTTTATGAGACAGATAGAAAACAGTACGTACATGTCTAATACTTAGTGTAAATATTTTTTCCGTGCTTTCTGCGTCAACAATCCGAATAAGGTTATGGAAATATTTTGATACTGCCAAAAATAAGAGTTTCTGTAAGTATACCTCGATATGTAGATATAGGTACTATTTCATAGGCATATTTGTTGACGGTTATTATTTTAAACTCTAAGATGTTTTAGTAGGTCATTTAATAATGTAACCATACACCTACCTAGGTAGATATTTAACTATATATTTAATATTAATAACGTATAAAACGAATACGTAGATATATCATAAGTTTTTATAGAGAGCTGATACATTTTTTCGAGGATGATATTCATGTTATATATTTTTCTTCTCGTCTGAAAAACTCCCACTTTCCGTATTCTATTCACGAATGCTCATTCTAATTCAAATGTCGTGGGCGGGCGACCGTCGGTTGGTTGGAAATGTCACCGCCAACTTCCCGCGCTTACGCCATTGGTCGTAAATGTCACCGTGTCGCAGTGCGTGACATTCCCGATTGGTCCGGCCACGCCCATACGCGTGTTCTAATTTTAAATTTAAGAATCTCTTATCAGTCATTGGGAAGCTGCGTCGTTATCTTAGATTGTATAACGTATTCGAATATAAGCTCTAATAACCTAGTAAATGTAAAGTCAACAAAGCGTATCCAATCCTGCGTTTATAAGTACATAACAGAATAATCTAGTTTTAGATAGATTATATAGGTATCTAACTAAAACTATGATAAAATATAAAAGATTCCTTTTTTAAATTTTGTGAAATATGCTCTTAGAACGATGTTACGATTTAGAGAGTTAATCGTGAATTTTTCAAATAAAGAAATCATTTGTTTTAAAAATCGAACGTCTTCAAAGATAAACGTACTTATTTATGTGAAGTTTTTGTAAGATTACTTGTGTCTAGCTCAGTATAGAATGGATGACCTAATAACGCGAATTAGCCGGGACATTTGTCACCGAGTGCGGGCGTGCCGCGTCCAATCAATAGTTCCGCGCACGCCGCGCACGCTGCTCACTGCGACACTGAAAACCTTCGTAATGCCATTATCTCGATTTTAGAACCTTTTCATAATCATAGATGCTACTCTAATTTTTGCACCTTACACCTGTTTATACGTAATTTATTCATTCAAATATCTAATTACCTATGTAGATTAAATGAAATTCTTATTTAGGCTTATGAACTTAGGTAACATCTAAAATATATGATATGAATATTGTAAGGAAATAAATGTACATACTTATAATCGCGATTCAGTTCAAAATTATTAAAAAACATATACTTACTTATACATATATTTGGTAGGTACCGATATAGGTCGGTACTTAGGTACCTACCTACAGAATAATTCTTGCAATATAGCAAAAATTAAAACATTTTTGGTTATAAGTGCAACTTAGGTAAGTAATTAGATGTTTATCTAGGTTCCCAGTGAGAGTGGCAATAGAATAATTTGGTACTAACGTTATTGTTATTTCTTATTATTTACCTCAACTCTATCTGTAGCTATGATAATAGCCAACTATAAAGTTTTGGTTAGACGCGTCCAATAACTGACACGTACCGAAATGTTTTTATCATTCGTCTGGAGGAGAATACCCACCAAAAGCAATGGGAAAATAAATAAATAAAAATAATTTAAACAGTAGCAATTTATTTTCTCACTACTGCGCTGGGCTTTGCGGGCTAAGCCAAGTATCCACCTTTGTCTTAGTTTTTATATAATATGATAGATAGGTACCTATATACCTAAAGGGGCCACGAGGAGCGAATTGTCTAGATGGCCTGATATGATCATTCGGGTCCAGTAACTACAAACTACATCTACTTAGGTATATAGTTTCAATATCAAATATAAGTACGAGTAGGTACATGTCCTCTGTTACAGTATTCCTAAATAAATAAAACAAAATCTCGGTACACGTTACGTATATATAATAGCATGAGGTAGTTACTAGCCTAACCTCTTCACGGAAACTCTGAATCCGGCAGAACTAATTACGTACTTACATTTGAAGCACCCGAAACAAATTGTCGTAACTCAGCGCAACTCCAATTAACCAACAAACATTAACTTCGGAGGGAACAAGTGCAAAAAATCACCGCTTATTAATAGCCAACGAAAAAATTTTCCAACTCGAATCAATACTTCAAACTTTAACTCACTATATTTATTCACGAAAATCGACTTTAATTAAAGCAATTGAATGAATGAATGGTTTGATTGTTTAGCAAAAAAAGAGAAAAGGTCAATGTCATTCATTTTAATAAAAAAAAATAAGAAATGCTAATTTTAATGTACCTACCTATTCGTGAATGATTTTTATTTTTGGGAATATAAAATTGATTAGAGACAATTTAAATAATTGATAATACATCAAATATAGTTAATAAAATTATATATTAACCAAGTTGGATTTTAGTCTTTATTTTAGATAAATCGTCATTACTTCATGAGTTCGGTCTAACATACAGTATGACTAAATCATATTATGAAAAGGTATCATAATTACAATAAGTACGTATTTAGGTTAATTTGTTTAGGTACTAATTACCGATTTCCATTAAATATGCTGAGGTTTAAAATATATTTATTATCACATATTAAAACACGTGTGTGATAGGTAGGTACGTATCTATTTATCTCTCTATCTACATATACGTACATACATACACAGGTAGAGGATATGATTTTACACCTCGTTACATTTTATAGCGTTAATGATTGACTTAACAACAAAATGTTATAATTACACAATTATAAATTTAATAATGGGTGCTTAATACATAATTATATGTATAGAAAGTATCTTATAGTCGTAGAGTATCAATAACATGGGGCCCCATATAGACATAGGTCATTGTATTATACAGTCCTTATAGAATTCGCAAACCATTAAAATTAAGATGATACATTTTTTGTCTGTAAATACACTGAATCACAGACCATTCCAAACCATAAAAATTATACTAAAAATGCTCATGGAAATACCTAATGCAAATGGATAGTAAATACTCAGACGAACTTCTATTAGATAGTTTACGAGTATTTTCTTCCTGCAAATTGACAAAACAACTCCTTTTTTTAATTAAACATTCAAGAAAACTGATTATTTTCTTTAATTCAATTAATTTTCTAGAATGTTGCATTAACGCATGCAGTAATACATTTGAACCTAATGTACTTATAGCCCGTCCTTATTGGCGCATAAAATTTTATACTGAACACTATCTCTTAAGTACATCAACCCTCTTTCGGTTTATTTTCATTTGAATTGAACGTGTTTATTGTAAACAGTTAAAGAATACGTGGATAATTTACTTAAATTAAATTAAAAAGTTAAGTTGTTTTTGTAAGCTTTGTAGAAAATTTTGTAAGCTGTTAGATATGTATCTAGTTGACAAAGATCTATATTACTACAAAAATAACAACTATAGTCTATTCTCACAAGCGGACAATAGCCATATAAACAACATACGAAATTGAAACATCATTGGTAGCTTGAATATTCATTAAGGATTTGCGGATAAATGGCGCTTGAAAAGTCTCCGAAACTGTTATCGGAACTCTGGAAGTTAAATTAAAGTGGATATAAGTAGTTATGTATGTATTAAGTGTTACAGTTTATATTATAAGCAAAACTATATTGACCAAAGATTTTTGATAGTAGGTGCACAATATATCAGAGCTAGGTAAACTGTTTACCTACTAGCAAACATAGCTGTTATTTCCTATAAGACGACCAACACCTATACACACTAGAAGAAAAATTGACCATCCTAATAGCTAATACGCCACCAACCTTGGTAACTACGTTGTCATACCCTTTATGGCTTTGGTTTGCCTATCTCATTCTCCCTTCAAACCGGAACTACTTAGTATGCCTACCTAATAGGTAATATCTATAAATCGAATTCATTATTTATGAAGAAAACGATAAGTATTACACGAGATTTCACATAAAACTTAATCACACAGTTTCACAGATTTCAATGCAAATAGTACGATTAATTTAATTTATAAATATAAAAACTCTTTGGTAACTTAAATATTCACATTCGAATAAAAGTCACTCGACTGACACGTGCTGTTGACCGTTGTATCGTTTAAGCGATTGGTCCTTAGGCAACAAATCTAAGACCCCTACCATCGTAACTAACCGAAGTGGCTACTTCACGTACCCGGCTTATTTATTTCATTCACATTTGCATTCCATTTCATTTCAACTCCCGGACACTTTTATACCTCTTTTTATTGTCGTTTTATTTTTATTATGCCGAGGGTTAACTTTGGTAAGGGTTGCTCAGTTTGTTTTTTGGGGTTTATGAGCTCGGGATAACAGTGGTGTTATAAAAAGAGAAATAAAGATTTTTTTTCGTTCTAACTTTCGATTTAAATGAGATAACTTTTGCTTATTTTTTTAAGTAACTAACGCATTTTTTTATGGTATATGTTGGCGGACGTGCATATGGGCCACCTGATGGTATGTGGTTACCATTGTCCATTCCCTATTCGCCCAAAAAATATTAACTATTCCTTACATCGTCAATGTGCCACCAACCTTGGGAACTAAAATGTTATGTCCCTTGTGCCTGTAGTTACATTGGCTCACTCACCCTTCAGACCGGAACACAACAATATTGAGTACTGCTATTTGGCGGTAGAATAACTGATGATTATCTACCCAGACGGGCTTGCACAAAGCCCAACCACCAAGTATTTTTTTTATTTCAACGTCAGTCTTTAAATCTGTGTCATCGATTTATAAAATTTAGGTTCAAGGCAGTATGCAGTCAAAAAAATGCCTGAAAAATATTTTTTAGAAGAAATAATACTTTTTTCCTTTTAATGAGATTTAATTTACTTGTACCTATTTTAGGTACTATAACAAATATCTTAAAAATAAAATTATTATAGAGTATAATATATAAAAAATAATATGGGTACGTTTAAATGTAAAAAAACCATAAATGAATCTACCTACTTAAATATTCGCAAAAAGGTTGTGATTATAAAAAAACATGATAATGTCGTCCTGACAGGACAATCTCAAGGAGGACTTAATGACTTCGTAGCACATACTATAGTGCGCAATTGTGTGTGCCAACGCACTTCTCTTCCTTCACTGATCATTCTAATAGGTTGGGGAAAAAGTTTCTTCGTATTTTATATGAAAATTCAAAAAAATTTTTTTATAGTTTATTTACATTTGACTAAAGTATGTAGGTGCCATTTTGTTCCATAACTTTTTGCCATCTTGTTGGTAGTGACATGATCCCATTGCTGTAAAAATTTTGGGGCTTCTGATCGAAAAACTGCGACAAGTGGTTTTGGCAGTCCTCTCTCACACCCCTTCTGTTGATCAATTCTGGCCGCTTTCTCTCAATTTCTTGCTTCAATCTCATCAATTGTTCGCAATACAGTTCTGAATCGATGGTCCTGCCGGGCGGTAACAGCTCATAATGAATGATGCCCTTCCAATCCCACCATACACACAGCATTACCTTGTTGCGAGTTAATCCGGGTTTTGCCACAGTCTGTGAAGCTTGACCGGCCTTTGACCACGATCTTTTTCGCACGTTCTTGTCGTATGTGATCCACTTTTCATCACCAGTTATCATCTTCTTTAAAAATGGTTCGGTTTCATTACGTCGTAATAAAGACTCACAAATGAGTACACGGTTCATTAGGTTTCTTTCAGTGAGTTCATGAGGCACCCATATATCGAGCTTTTTTGTGTACCCAGCTTTATTCAAATGAGTCAAAACCGTTTTGTGGTCAATTGCCAGTTCTTCAGCTACATCGTAACTACTAATATGCCGATCTTGCTCCACTTTTTCAAAAATGGCATCAATTTTGTCCGTAACAGGGCGACCAGAGCGAGATGCATCTTTGATATCAAAATTTCCGGCTTGAAAACGCTTAAACCAAACTTGCGCTACTCTCACAGATACTGCATTAGGTCCATAAACATCACAAATTTTTTTCGCGGCTTGAGTTGCATTTTTACCTTTTTTATAGTAAAATTTTAAAATGTATCGAATTTCTTCTTTAGATTCACTCATTTTAACAACAACAAAAACAAATGAAAATCACACAAATTCCTAATTTGAATTTGAAAGTGCCTTCTTTAAAATTAAAACTTTTTAATGATACCAAAACCAGCCAGATACAAATGGTATAGCCAAAGAGATTTTTATTACAAGTTCATACATACTATATGCGAAAAGACTTTTTCCCCAACCTAATATTTTCAAATGATTCCGAGGCAAGAGTGTGCTCTTCCAATATCCCGACTCCTGGCTGTTACTTAGAATTATTCGATAGATAAACCCAATAACTTTTTATCGATCAGTTCTGGTCCTAAAACCTAGAACCTAGGATCTCGAGATCTACAGCTGTGTATAGCCTTCTGACCTATTTCGTAAGATACAAGAAATATAATGTGAACAATAGGCTATTTGAGTGGTTTTTAAAATCCATTTTATATTATTTAGTATAGGTTAAGGAACCCAGTAAAGGTTGATTTTTTTAATTCTAGTACATATTTGCCGAAAAATATCATATTAAAAATTCAATATTTAAATAACGCGTGAAAACGCTACTTAGACAATATGGCGCTGCAATGGGGTCGGTGACGTCACTTTGCTGTATTTTCATCTGTGGTACATATGAATAGTAGAAAAGCAAGGTTTACAAGAAAGTGACTTCATCATAAGCCCGGCCAATCAGGAGCGTTTTGTGTCACGTGACAAACGTTTGAAAAATGCATTTCTATTTATTGATTTTTGAATAAATCAAGTATTATTTTCAAGTTTCGTTTGTAAATAACCATTTTTAAACTCATAATCTACACTGCCTATTGAATAAGTCCATAATAGGTAAAGCCAAAACTTCAGCTGGATAAGTGTTCAGTAAATGTCTTAATTAAACCGATTTAAAACCAGATTCTATTACAAATAACAGTTATCAACGAGTTAATCTAAGTTTCTAGTTATCTTACCTAATTTGCCTGTCCGTCGGTTCTGCTGCGTATCTAACACGCTTCCCGCTGCGAACGAGATAACCTTGTTGCTATTTTAATGTGACTTTGAAAGGGTCAGGATACTCCAACTACCAAACAGATCTAAGAAATCGTACTATTCAATATAGCTAGGCTTTATTTTCCATGAAACCTTTTTGCTTTAGATTCTATTCAATTTAATGCAACCGAAATTTGGGATAACTGTATTGTTTTCAAGACCTGATTTAGCCAAGGATACCTGTCAAAAAATTTCAAAAAAGGTAAAATTTTAACAGATACATTAACAGAACATTATTTGGCAAAAAATAGGTATGTTTCATTCTTACATATATAATTAAAAAAAACAGACGATTTGATAACTTCCTTTTTGAAGTCGGTGAAAATAACGATGATGACGAATAGACCTAGGGAACAATTTCAGTTAAAGAGTTTTGTCGTTTATTTTTAAAATAAATCTCAAGGCAAAGGAATACGGTCGTTCAGCCTTGCAAATTTGTAAGTCACTGGCAGGTTTGCGCAGGAACGCTTCCATAAACAATGCCATTAACACGAGCGTTACGCGGCAGATTTTAAATTTGGAACGTTCGGCGGCCATTCGTCATGTCGCCGCCGCGCCCGCGACATTCAGCCGCCGATACTCTGTGGTATAGCGCGAAAAAAAGTTTTGATATTTTTGCAAATTTTAAAATAATATAGAAATAGATAAGTATTAAAGCCTTTCAGTATTTAGCTTTATTGTTTTATTATTTTACTAGTCAGCTTTAAACCCTTGAATTTTCTAAAATCTTTCTATGTGTTTAGTTGAGTTTTCTTAATTCTTATTCCTTTCTAGTTCGAAAAAGGGATAAACTTACTAAATTCCTAGTCAATCAGAACAATATTTTCGATGCCCTGGGGAAGAGTCAGCCAATGGTATTTCGTAACTATAAACTGTACCATTCTGTAACACATAGATACAAATAATTAGGTATGAATCGTAGAAGAACGATTTTAGTCTGTGTAAATTATGATCTTAAAGAATTCAGCAATATCCATGCAATAGTTGTTTTAGATTTATTTTTTACTTGGGTTATTATTAATATTATTTTTAGGTTTATTTTGTAGATAGAAACCTAAATAATTTTACTGATAAGAAAATATTTTCTTAAGTAGTTACTATTATTAGAATATCAAGGGATTAAATTATTAGTTCTTCTTTATCAAAATGTAACGTTCGCTCAATACCGCCTTGACTAATGACGTCATGTGTCCCGCGCAGCGCAATCGCAAACGGCAAAAGCAAATGACTCGCGATGAATTTAAAATTTGAACTCGGAACAGAACACTAACGAGGGAGGCGGCAATGTCATGAGTTATTGTTAAACTGTCGATGTCGTTGAGAACCCGGCTTTTACGTTTGAATGAAGAATGCGTTGTCGTAACTTGGCGCTGTAGATAAGTGTTCTATACATTTTATTGGATGCCAGTGACAATTTAAAACATTCATACCACCAGACAAACAATACGTAATTTAGTTTATACACATTTTCATTCCAAGTAGGTACTATATTTGATGAACTTTGTAAAGTAAGGTATAGGTTTTATTATCGAATTCTGGACATTTTTTCAATATTAAAATAAGGTAATGCAATTGCTTTCATGTGTAGCTATCGGGCATAGAAAAAAAACTAAGTATTTGTAATTGTTATATACTTACTTAAAATCAATGTAACAATTATAAAGTCAAAACAAATAAGATAGTTATTTACAACTTTAAAGTTCATAAAAGTGAAACAGAACACTCAAAAAAGAATGCACAAACACAATATATACGTTTTATGGCATTCTTTTCCGTAATCCTAAAACCGACAACAGTGGTTTCTGTACTTGCTTCTAAAAATACATACGACGCGGGTGGCCCTCGCTAGATCAATTATTACCAATTAGCACGTGAGCAGGAAACTACTGTGACTAGTGGATGGGATGGGAATCGTTGGGTTTTGTAGGTGCAGAGGTAGCTAATGTACCATTGTGGGCTCTGTGAGACTTGCGGATTTAGAGAAGTGAAGGTAATTGATAGAGATTAGATAATTGAGGCCGAGAAGGTTGTAAATCCTCATAATTGTAGATCACCTACTATTGTATTATCTTGTATTTTATTTCGTAAGGATGTTTCTTTCGCTATGCGCATGCACATGCATAAATATCAATTATCCACAAATCGTGAAACATTGACTATATACATATTGTATAAATATAATTAAGTACCTATGTTTTGTTACAAATGATTCAAAATGTATTAATTGATAACATTTTTATTTATAGATTGCATGTGCATGAAAATGTTTATCACACGCGGTAAAAGTTTCATACTTAATTAATTTTTGTCTTTTTGTCGTGACTAATTTTCGTTTAGTTCAGTTAATATATATCACAACGATTCATATAAACTTTCACTTCAAATCTGTACTGTATACCTGTATTTGGTTTAATCCGCAATGCGTTTATATTCTAATAATTAACACAGCGCATACAAATGCATCTAATGGAATGAATGCCTCATAACTATTATCTTAATATGATTCTTGTAACATACTTAGATTAATTAAACATACAATATTTTACTACATCACTGTATATCGGCTTAAATCAAAACAAAAATCAAAGTATACTTAATTCAAGTATACTTTTGAAGCACTTTTGTGTCGTCATTTTACAGAACAATATCAAAAGTAAAGGCATTACGGGTTCAAAATATATATTTAGGTTGAAAGAAAGTGATGGTTGGACTGTTATTTCTGCATTCATTAAACTTAATTTAATATCTAGTAATTTAAACATTTCATAATGATACTCAATTAATTTATTTATTTCTAATTTATATTGACGGAAATGAACTTATTAATGCCACGCTTTTAAAATAATCGACATTTCAAGGCTTAAGAAAGACAACTCCAACATTCATTAAAAAGAAAAAACAAAACAGATATAAAATTTACCGCTCTACCAAGCGCTCAACACACAACGCTAATGAATTTTAATTGCGCTTTTGCAACCTTAGAGCTGCCAATTTAGAAAAGATCCCCTATCTGTACACATATACAAGACGGTCGTTCAATGTAACGGTTCAAGATCGGCTGGTCGCACTCATGTCACGTTGAGTCATTGTGGCCCGAATATGGCATTTCCACGCTAATGGCACTCATTGGCCGCCAATCAGTTTAGCAGCAGACATTTGCTCAATGTATTATACAGCGATGTGCTAACACGGCCGTCCGCCGCCATCTTGGCACGCGTCTAATGGACGCGTTCCAAATTTGATTGCATTGACTCAGTGACGGCTTTGACAAACAACGGTTCGGATGGGCGATTATCGCTCCGGTTACTTGCCAATGTATAGCAACTACGAAATTATCGTTGAATCGTTAGAGCGATTACTTTCATTATTCACATATAGTTTTATTATAATATAGATCCAGACTTAATCCATAATGCAGGTGGTACACAAAACCGTCGGTGAGGCTCTCTACAAAATCGTTTCAATTTTCTTAGTGAACGTTTTGTACACGGCACAACAACCCCTAAGTAACTAGCACTGCTTTATTAGGCTGAGAGGCTATAGATATTTTATATATTTGTACTATATAACATTTAATTTACATACCCACTGTCCGTACACTACACTCAAACTTTACTTGGATGGAATCGCTTTTAGCAATAAGGGTTATAAGCCTACTATATTCTATTACCTAAGTATTTGCTTACCTATATACAATAAGGATTTAATGCAATTAACAATTCGATTGTTTGATATTGTATAGATTATAAAATATAATAAATAATAACAATACATTTAAGTACCTATGAATAAATGCTTAAGCAATTACTTTTCAAAGGATACTTAAGTAAATTTAATTTTACTACTTGCAACACTGACTATTCTATTCCTTTGTCAAAATGTTAATTGTATGAAAAAAAAAAGATTGCAACATTGTTTTAAACTTATTCAGATTGCATACCTATAGCTACACTTAGGCATGTTAAGACATGATAAAGGAATCTCTACCAAGAATTAGTTGCAAAACTTTGAATAGGAAAATCCTGATAGCATAATTCAACAAGTTCGTAAATTTCAACTCCGACATTGCTAAGGTTTTGAACACTATAGACAACAACAACAGCCTGTAAATTCCCACTGCTGGGCTAAAGGCCTCCTCTCCCTTTGAGGAGAAGGTTTGGAACATATTCCACCACGCTGTTCCAATGCGGGTTGGTGGAATACACATGTGGCAGAATTTCTATGAAATTTGTCACGTGCAGGTTTCCTCACGATGTTTTCCTTCACCGCTGAGCACGAAATGAATTATAAAGACAAATTAAGCACATGAATCAGCGGTGCTTGCCTGGGTTCGAACCCGCAATCATCGGTTAAGATGCACGCGTTCTCACCACTGGGCCATCTCGACTCCTTGAACACTATAGGATGTTGCCCAATTCGGCCGTCTATCATTTATCCTTGATTGTATAAAAATGTTGTTTGTAACGAACAATTAAAGCAATTACAAAAATTACATACAAAAACCGGGCAGTCGTTTAAGTGCCGGATATTAATGAGTAATGATTTTTGTGCGTGCTCCGGTACATACGAACGATCCGAGACGCCTCTGAAACCTTCTGCTAGAATTGCGTAACCTAATTGCATCTTTAGTCTCATGTAATAGATGATAGATTGGCATACATCATTTTGACAGACGGGATACATTACCGTGTTACGTCGTACCTATTGACAGCCTCGTTGGTCCAGTGGCTCTTATGCGGATGTTGAGGTTCTGGGTTCAAACATTAGGTCGGGCAAACACAATATTACAGGGCTTTTTACTGTGTAGTAGTTCGTTTTATACTAACAGTGATGTTTTTTTTTTTTTTATTTAATATTAAGAATCGACCAAACATTCGTCGTAATGCTAGCAAACACTATAATATGAAAATAATGTGTTGATGTCTAAAATTATTTATTTTCCAGCTCACCGTAAAAGTAACTATCCACTAGAGGAATAGGAACTTACCTACAAAACATATTATTATATTACAATTTTTCGTACTCTATAAAGTATTAGGCTAGAACCTTGTTAGTTTTATATTGATCCCGGAAGTTGTAATTCATACTCAAAAAACATCATCAAAATCGGTCCATCAGTTTAGGGAGAGTATAGACACACAGGAAAATTATGTAGGTATGTATAAGATATAAGACTAGGGCATATACAGGTATATCAAAGAGAATAACTATAAAAATAAACTTAGTTTATATTTCATATTATATGACGGGGAGCCGGCAAGATTGTTTGGTTCGGGGTCATCATCTCCGTCATATGTATTCACTACAACAAATTAATAGCTGGATTATCGTATATTGATTTTTACATTATTTCATAAGCGGTGACAACATCTGTCATCTCTTTCTTGACAGGTGACATTTTTTGTTTTTCTAACATGACAAAGAGCGTGACCTCACTGGCTATTCAGAATCAAATATCTAAACTAAGTGATTACAATCAAAGTATTTATTTATCATATAAATGATATATAGTATCAAAACCTATCCTTATTCAGATAAAAACTCTTTTCAAGTACTTACTACAAAACCTCACACCCAGACTCTCGCTGTTAAAAGTCCCTAGCACCAACCACAGATTTAAAAAAACGCGAAATATAAATCGCAAAAAACGATACGTTTTCCTTAGCTCTGTGTTTTTTTAAAACCAGACGTGCTAATGGGTCATTATGGTAAGATGTTTATACCCATTAAACATTGTTGAGGCTCTAGCTATTCCCTATAACGCCATAATACTCGTATCTATAATTATGCTGGTTCACTCACCCTTCACATCGGGATAGAAAATCTGTATTCGATACTGAAATAGCTTTTCTCGGTGAAGGGTGACTTAGCTAGTGTAATTACAAGCAGAGCCATATATCTCAGATGCTGTCGTATTGATGGCTAAAGAAAATGTAAGTACCTTAGAAATGTAGGTGCCATAGATACTTCTCACATTGTCGATGTCTTTAGATCAAACTATAGCCAGAATAAATAAAATACACACAGCTTAAGAAACAAACACAAAATAATCCTAGAACGAAATACGGTAATAGAAGCATTCTGTTTAACGGGGTAAAATTATATAATAGTTTGCCGAATAGTACAAAAGAGTGTACAATTATAGCTAACTTTAAAAAGAAACTAAAAATATTTATAAGCGAAAATATATATGAATAAAATTAATAAACAATATTTCTATATTTAAAATATAATTAAAAAAAAATTAAATGTTACTAAAATTTTAACCATTTACTACATCATTTTTTCATTGTTTTTATTTATCTTTTTTGGGTCAATGTGGATATGTACTGCCGCGGATTATACCATAGAAACAATCTTTGTATATAAGATATATGTATTGATCATTGTAAAGTGAACTGTAAGGTTATTTATGGGTAATAAAGTTCTTTAACCTGAAATAATAATAGGCTATTTGACAATGCGAAAATAAAGTATCAATTATTGTAATCAGTATATATTAGGTATGAGTTTAAAAAGGAATTTGTAATTTGATATTTTTCGGTATATATGTACTAGAAATTAAAAAAACAACTTTTACTGGGTCCTCAATCTAATAATTTCAAATGGATTTTAAAAAACATTAAAATAGTCTATTCTTAATATTATCCAATTAATACGTTTAAAAAATACTAGTAATGTCCAAAAGTTCATTAATAATTGCCAATATGACTAATATGACTCTCTTTTAAAGCTTATTACTTGGGTCAGGAGACCACAATAGCCCAAGGGTTCAGGATAGGTCCTGCGATTTTGACATAGCTAAGCGGCCCGTAAACTATAGCACTATTGACGTGTTAAAGAATAATAATACTATTAGATTTGAGAGTACTTAAAAGTGAATGAATAGAGACAAAATAAACCCACCTATACAGAGGCGATAATCCAATATCATATTATAGGTATATCAAATTGACAAAACTATTGTTTGTTATTATTTTCCATTTAAGTAAATATTTTTAGATAATTATTATTTTGTTATAATTAAGTTTAACTTAGGTAAATATAATTTTTTGTGGCTAATATTTTACTATTCTTACACACTGGGTGGTGTGATCAAATAGGGCATTAGGTACTTTACTTAGGGCTAAACATACTTTTGTTCATTTGGGGGACACCATAACAAACACTTTTTGGGGCATTAAACGTACATTGATGACAATAATTACTCTACTATGACTCGTGTAATGTCCATTATAATATTAATGTTTTTTTACTTTATTTATTTATAATAAAAGTCTTTTTCTTATACCGACTCTTAATTTTGCGAAAATGATGTGGGGTTTATTGTGATTCTGATATCATATTTTAGTAAAGGCTTAAATACATGTCGGTAATGCTGGATATACATTAAATGACTTAAAGCAAAAATACATTCCATATAACCAAAGCGTGTAAAACTTAAATCATTAACTAGACCGTTGGAGTTAGTAAGCAGGTAAGTTAGTTAACTGCGTCTTAAAATCACCTTAACAACAACAATTTTGTTTCGTTCAGAAGACAGTAAAATATTAACGTAATCCTTTATATTATTAAAAGTTGACAAGAGCGCATGGAACGGAAATTATCGTTTCAAACAATCGGGATTCTTTTTTCAAAACGTTCGAAGTTCCCGCCCTCGGCCGCGATTGGCCGATAGCGGCGCGTACGTGCCGAATGCTGATGCGCAGATATCGCGACCGTTTTGAAATATTACATTCCATTGTCTGTTTCAGCTGTTTATTACATTGCTTTTGTTATATTTTGTAAATGTATGAGCATATTTATTACAAACAATTAAATACTTAAGTAGTTGCGATTTGGTTCACCGTTTAATGTTTTCTTATACAATAGTTGCTGTGTTGTACTTTAAAAATCTATTGAATTCCTTCTTATGATGACAGCTCTCTGCCTGGCCGGCAAAACTCTCTCTAAAATTTTATTTTTAATATTTTACGTAGGTAACAGATGAATAGGTATGTAGAAACCATTATGAAGATCTTTAAAATCATAATACAGATTAACAACTAAAAAAATAAGTCAATCCTTGCAAGTAGATGTTCAACCTCTATTTGTAACTTATAAAATGTATGCACAGACACATTTTCTTTTAAGGATAAAACTTAAAAATACGATACGCTATACTAATACGCTATACGCTACGATTGTTTTACGACAAAAAAAGGGTTGCCTTTGGTACCGCGGAACCTTAAAAAGGTTATTGACGAAACTTTTATAACAAAAGACTATCAATTTTTCCAGCGATCCATCGTAATATATCCACGTCAATACAATAAAATCGCTACGAAATTAAAGTTTGTAGAAAAACTGCTATCATCGTAACGACCTGAGGTCTCTGGTATATCTAATTAGATATATGATTTATGATGGCCAAAGTGGGAGCAATTACTGACGGAGATTAAGAACGCTGACCGTCGTTAGAGACGAGACTGTAGGGCGGACACACTTGCCGCGCTTCTGTGGACGTCGCATTATAAATAATAACATTTCTTGGAACACGCGAACATAGCTCGGTTAAATAGTATTAGTAATACTATTGTTCTTGGCAAACTGAATAAAATAATCTTTCGAATCTTATGGAATCGAAGGTTCAAATCCTGTCAAATTTTCTTACTGGTTATCGCTCAATAAGGAAACCTCGAGAGGAAACATACATACTCACCAGAGACAGGCAAACAATAAATTGAAATGCTTAAGACTGCAACATTTGTAGCCCTTTAGCAGCTGAACATTTAAATAGTAAGTACATAAATAAATAGAATCAATCTTTTGATTAATATATTGTTAAATGATAATATTATCATAGTGCTTAATACACTTTTTTTTAATTATTTTTTAATTTTAATTTATTTCATACAAGCAATTCATCCTATCAATTTTTCATGTATCTAATTTGTGAAGTGGTAATACGGACTCGTAAAAGAAATCTTGATCATTTTAAATTAAGCATTTACGTTACTCTATATTAAAGCAAATAAATGAATCCAGTCTATTTTAATGTAATATCGTGGTCACCCTGTATAAAAATATATGATACCAGCAAGCAATCTTCTCGTGGCATATGGATTCGCTACTTTATGGTCCACTATCTACCCTCCACAACCCCTTATTACAAACAAGGAATTATCTAAAACGAACATTAAATTGAGTAAAAAATGCCAACTTAAAAACAGCGCGTGCTAGATATAGCACAGAAAATAACAGTAATTTCAACCTTTATTTTATTTAATGTCTACAATTATTTCATTAAAATATATTATTTGCTATTTTCCAAGTATTAGAAACTGCTATTAAAGCGAGTTTAGTATTTTTTTTTGTAATATTACGCACACGCTTAAATGTGCTACCTGGTGATAATAAGTCACCTTGTTCTATAGATCTTAGTGCTGTTTTAGGTTGGTATAACCTATTCTGTACACCGTCAATGCTCTATTGACTATGGAATCTATCTTGTGTCTGTAATTACCAAGATTTAAAGTATGTTAGGTAACGCAACAAATCCGATCAAGCGAGCTCGAAGTTTGTGCCATACAAACATTGACTTGACCTACCAATATAGTTTATAAAAATACCTTATTAAAAATTACTGTTAATGGTTTCAATTCATTGGAATTTAATAAAGTTTGACTGAGATATTTCAGAGATGCTGCCTTCCTTCTACAGAATAAATATAACATAATTAATCTTATAAGGTCATTTTACAGTGCCATTGATGATAGCTATAAGATAATAACAAGATATAAAACCTTCTTAATACATGTTTTCGGCACCAAAATTTCAGTTACGAACATACATTAATTAATATTCGAAAAAAGAACAAGCGAAATCTCTTACGCCTTAATTTTTGGCGGTTCAATATAGCGTGTCGAGTATTTTAAGCGACTTTACTTTTTTTTTTATTTCGTACAAAAGGCAAATGCTGTTCAGTGATCAGCCGTAATGACCGTGTGTCGGGTTCCCACGCGGGGAGCAACCTGGCCAGATTAATACTCACGCATGTCATAGCGTTTACCGCGATTACGTCGTACGAAATTGCACTGTTCCGCTGTTCTTTTCGAGACATTGCTTTTTTTTAATTTGTTTTACTTTAAGCAAGAGGCTGTTCAAGGAGGGTTTTTGTCTCATTTTATATCAAAAAATATATTTTACCTTTCATGGTAACAATCCAATTGAATGCCGATTAATGTTACCTTTATAATATTGTTTTAACAAAAATACTTAGTTCATTAACTTTCAAGTAGGTACCAAATATTTTACAATTAATAAATATATATGAAACTACTTTAGTCGATCAAACTGCTTGCGATCATTTTAGCAAAGAAATTAAAATTATATTAACGATAAGCGATCCATACTATGACATAGTAGGTACCTATAATAAAACTAAAGGATATTGACGACTTTTTCATTTAGTCAGGTATAATAAAAGCCATATAACGAACATTGGGTTTACATCAAATTTACTGCCTTCTAATAAGTAAGAGAATAATTGTTAGTTTGCTTGACAGAACGAAATCCGATTATCAGCTGACAAATGACATTCGTGTAATAATTAAGTAATAACATCTAAATTTTATTAAAGGACGACTATTTAAATCATGTTGCTTTTTTCCATCGATTGCTTAATTAATGGTGTTAGAAAGAGATAGATGATTGACTACTGAACACACTAAAAATTCATAATAAATACACAAGTAGCTAAATGCAAAAACACTCCCTAAAACTACCAAATGTCGTATGTTACAATACTATACAATAACTTCAACATTTATAAAAGGATAAACATTATTGATGCGTGAAATTTCGTTCCACAGAACCTTAGCGCCACTTGCCTTTTATTGAATACGAAGCACTTATGACCATTGTCTTAAGGCTTACAATCGTGTAGCAGTTTCGTTGTCCAGCTAGGCAAGGCGGGAGGTCCTCTCGTCAAAGCTTGTCATATCTTCCATTGTGCTAAACATTTATTGTTCAGTGAATATCATAAAAATATAATTGCATCACAATGGTAAGTAATTGGTTTAGAGAAATGCAATTGATATATAATATTTTGTTGTATACCATTCTACGGTTACAAAGGCCGGTGTTTATGCGAGCTTGAATAAGGATTTGTACGATTAGATATCTCTTACAATTATATATAATTGGAAATGTTCTCTCTATTTATTTTTTTATCTTTAATAATGATTATTATATCTGTGGCATAATGACATTGGTATAGAATTAAAAAAAAATACAAATAGCAATTATTTAAAAATCGAACATCTTTTATTAAATTCATAAAGTTATAGACATATTATAGATTAATTATATTTTGTATATAGAACTTTGACTTTTTTAAGTAAACTGAAACTGTAAATCAGCAATTATTTTGGGTAATAAGAAAATCTATCCAGTAAATAAAATAGTGTTTAATATGTTAGTATCATCAAGATATATAGGAAAACAATATTTTAACGCGTAATCTTCGTATCGAGAGTTGACAAATCGTGTTAATTTATAGCTCAAGCGATAAAACGAAGCGTTTTTATCGTGCTCATCGCTCACGAATGCACTCTTGTACAAACCTTAATACAGCGACCATCCATAAAACGAATTTATAATATTACAATATTAAACATAAAATTTTAAATGTTTTCTAATTATTAATATATTAAAATTAAAACGTTCATGCTAGTAACCTTATATATTTTTTGGATTTTCTAAATTTTCATACATCTATAAAATTAGTCTGTACCTAGTTCTTTTCCCCACCGAAGGTATTAATTACTTAAAAAATACACTCAATTTTTTTTCTGTTTTTTTTTTTTTTTATCACGTTATACAATATTATGTAATACCATCGTACAATAAAATATTGTTTATTGTATAACCACCGCCTGGATAAATTGAACTAACGATAGATAGGTCCTCTCTTACCTGAAGAATAGTCTCTATAATACTAAATGAGTGGATTGTTTTTATATCCATTCATTTTTATGAGCTTGTTCTGACAAAAGAACAGAAGTGCGTGCAAAATTTCAGTTGAATAGGTCGATTGGAACTTACTTTAATCTAGATAGATGGAGCCGAGATGGCCCAGTGGTTAGAACGCGTGCATCTTAACCGATGATTTCGGGTTCAAACCCATGCAATCACCACTATATATATGTGCTTAATTTGTGTTTATAATTCATCTCGTGCTCGGCGGTGAATGAAAACATCGTGAGGAAACCTGCATGTGTCTAATTTCATCGAAATTCTGCCACATGTGCATTCCACCAACCCGCATTGGAACAGCGTGGTGGAATATGTTCCAAACCCTCTCCTAAATGGGAGAGGAGGTCATTAGCCCAGCAGTGGGAAATTTACAGGCTGTTACTTTACTACTTTTAAATCTAGATTTGATACCACTTAAAAAGTACCTACAGTATAATCGACACTTATAAAAAGTCTTTACGTGGAAATATATAAAATACAGATAAATTGTCATCGACATTTAGTTTTATAGCATAAAAAAAAACAATAAAAACATACGTTGTACGGCATGTCGCGATGATCTCAGTAGCAGAGCGTGTGGTTCCGACACGCGAGCTATATCCTAGGATTCCTTCGAAAGTTAAGACTTACACTTTGTATTATATTTCAATAATTAATAATAAATGCAAGACTTACTCAACGATGCACTACAAACAGCTGTAGATTAATATATTAAAATAAAATTAAAATAATATCTATTTTTATCTTACTTCTAAAGTTCCGATACAAAATATCGTAATTATTTTACGAATACATAGAGGATATGGTGGTAATGTGACCCCTACTTTATTTTTAGGCCTCATGTAAAAAATCCACGCTTACAAATAAAATAAATACGTCATAGTGTTCCTTACTATTAAGTAACTTACTATCGATGAGTTGATATGGCCCAGTGGTTAGAACGCGTGTATCTTAACCGATGATTGCGGGTTCAAACCCAGGCAAGCACCGCTGTTT
Source organism: Vanessa cardui (assembly GCF_905220365.1). Lineage (NCBI taxonomy): Eukaryota > Metazoa > Arthropoda > Insecta > Lepidoptera > Nymphalidae > Vanessa > Vanessa cardui. The sequence continues at coordinate 5,104,920 of NC_061135.1, forward strand.
CATGTGCTTAATTTGTCGTTATAATTCATCTCGTGCTCAGCGGTGAAGGAAAACATCGTGTGGAAACCTGCATGTGACAAATTTCATAGAAATTCGGCCACATGAGTATTCCACCAACCCGCATTGAATCCGCGTGGTGGAATATGTTCCAAACCTTCTCCTCAAAGGGAGAGGAGGCCTTTAGCGCAGCAGTGGGAATTTACAGGCTGTTGTTGTTAAAACGTAAGAGCTTAATAAATATTAAACGCAAGCATTTAATACGGAACCCGTTTAATATAAGTACATTCGTACTTGTATCGCCGTTTGGTACGAGTAGATATAATCGCGAGTTGACAAATCGTATTAGCACTAAGCTCGTGTCTGCGATGTGGAACAACTGATTGTTGTTCATATTTTAATTACTTTTATTTCTTTCGATGCAATTATATATGTATACAAATTTATACAAATATACTAGCTGCGCCCGCGAATTTGAATTTAACAAAAAAAATATTCTTGTAGTCTAAGTTACTCCTTATTCTATTAGTTATAGCCAGTGAAAGTTCCGTCAAAATCGGTCCAGCCGTTCCAGAGATTAGCCGGAACAAACAGACCGACAGACAGATAGACAGACAAAAATTGTAAGACAATATTTTGGTATATCTATGGTGTATAGATATTATAACGACACATGCATTGAGTAAAAAAGGCCTATTTTAATATTACAAACAGACACTCCAATTTTATTAAATGTATAAATTATAACTACGTAACTCTGTCTTTACCTCTTTACGCTTAAAGTGCTGAACCGATTTAGATTAAAGGTTTGTAAAAATGATTTGAATCTCGGTGAATGACATTGGCTAATTTCTTTATTCACCCCTCGAGGGGGTAAAATTTTAGTTTGCACTTCTGAACTTCTTTCAACTTTATTGAATGGTGTATGGGTATTAGAGAATCTTATCTGCTTACTATAGTCTTCAGAATGCGGTTTGATCGTAATCATTATAGTGACCAAAGGAAATATTATAGTACTCAAGTGTGTGTACATACATGAATACAGAATAAATGCATAATAAATCCGACACAGCCGGAAAGAATTATAGCAGGACCGCTTTCCGAAGCCACTTAGAATTTATCGACGAAAGAACTCAATAACCTAAAACTGAATCCAGGAATTTGAACCCAAAGTTCCCACGAAACCTTATAAACTAGACCAAGATTTAGTAGAAGAACAATCATATGAGTATCTATTAGATAATTTCTTGGCATGCGTTCCTTGGTATGTGTTATGCGCAAAAATACAGACGAATTGATAACTTCAAAAAGGAGCCTCCTCCTTTTTGAAGTCGGTTGAAAATAGGTACGTCACTTGATTTCATTATCTACTTATTTTATATAGAAAGAAAAAAATGTTTATTTATTACACGGCACAATTATAAAAGTATAGCATAATATAAAAAAAAATTCAAAATAAATTCTGTACGTAACCCAAGTACTTAATCTACAAAACAATATGTAATGACAATCTGTAAAACGTTGCTATACAAGTATTTTAAACACACACACATGTGTCTGTTGATCGAACAGTGTCGAACTCTATTAATATCTTACAGGCAAGAGCGTTTTACATTTTCTTATTTAACGCCACATAACCTCAGCAAGGACACGTAAGTACGAGGTGTCTACTTACGGGCGCAGTATCGATTCTATGGGAACTCGAGTGTTGCGTGCCGCCGTCCTATAAACCTTGTAAACGTCTACCTTATCTTACCTGCCCGTGCTACAGATGCTAAAACCGAGCCAGATAATCTGAAAAGGGCTTTAGGTGTAGATAGCAAGTGTACGCTGCGAAAATATTGCCTTGCCTCAAATCATGATAGGTTTTTTGGTTTGGAAAAACATTGGACGTTGAACTTGACCGGAGTATAGGAAAAGACAATTAAAAAATTTGAAAACCAATAAGTATCCTACTCAAAGCAGAATTCATAATTCCATTGTTACAAAACTGCAATTAAGGATTGCAGCTTTGTGTACGCACTTACAAGCTAGCGAATACCCCGGAATACGTTGTAGTTGTGTGAAAACATAGGTCATATGTCAACCTATATCTATCAGATAGACTGACAAGGCGACAATTGTACATATAGTTGTAGATGGGCCCGATTCGATTTAACAAGTGTGAATATTTAAAAATATAATTTTTAATAATTTAAATAAAATATGATTTTTTTTATAAAAAAGTTTTTTTATAACTATGCCTAATTTGGTAGCGTAGCTTTGAAACGACATAGCCTGAAAGAATAATAAATGGCAGTATTCCTACGCTAAGCATCTATATGCTCATCAAACAATTCTATTCCAATGTGAATAGGAAAAAACAGCAGAAGGTCCTGATGTAAAATGGCGAGATAAATAAGACTAAAACAATAAAGATATCTAAGTCTGTATGACGTAGAAAAATTTATTAAACCTATCAAGATCTGACCGACAAATTCAATACATAATATTTTAACAAAAATTAAAATAAAATTATCACTCAATATTGTTCTGTTCTGGCCTATATAAATCGATTTCTAAAAAAACGACAATGTGAATTGCAGTTTTATTAAAGGATACAGAAAAACATATATTATTAGGAATATGTACTATATGTTAAGTACTAGATATATTCATTTTAACAATATTTAGGAATCCTTTCAATGTAATCGCGACCTTTGCATATTACTAAACATTATTTTACAAATTATTATATAGTCTGTGGCGACTTTAATAACCTTTTAACTATCAGTATGATAACAAACGCATTAATTACGTAAAACACCTTCCTCGTAATTCGAGAAAATGTGACTCTCCTTATGACCTAAGAGCTAGACCCACCTGACCACTGGTATCTTCCTATTGTAACTTAAAACTTTCAATTATTTAAAAAAAAAGTATTAGTAGTTTTTGAAAAGAGAACATATTACTGAGTATTAGTATACTAAGTATCTTGACAGTTGTAAATTGCAGAGCGTGACAACGCTTCACGATTTAAGACCTATGTATATAAAGTTTATTGATGTAATTATATTTAATTTGAATATAGAATTGTAAATAATCATAATAAAGAAAATTACAATTGGTCAGTGCATTTATAATTAAATAATTTATAATATATTCTCTTGTCAAATAAAACAAAAAAAAAAGCAAATAGATTTTCAAGTGTACATATGAAAGTAGATTACAATCAAGTAAGATAATGGAACGAATAATTAATGAATGAATGAATTGACATTAAGCCGAAATATGTTCTTCGATAGAGCGAATGGGAGTGTATCTAGACCAACGCGGTCGCGACAGATATAGCACGATTTACTGCTCTATTGGACGATACATCGCGACTGCCGTGCGAACAACGACGGCAGCACAGAGAAGTGGAGTCGATGTTGTGACTAAATATTTAATTAAAGTAAGAAAATCTCTATCGACGAGGGCATATTGACATACATATAAAGATAGTTCTGAAATTATAGCTTTTTAATAGTAGTCGCCCAAGGCTTCGCTCGCGTCTTAGAAAAATCCTATTAGTTCTCTATGTTGTCTTGGGTCTGGGTATTTGTGGTAGGTATCGTCGTTACTTCTGATTTTCCATAACACATGTGCTTTAGCTACTTACATTGGGATCAGAATAATGTATGTGATGTTGTCCAATATTTAACAACAACAACCTGTAAATTCCCGCTGCTGCGCTAAAGGTCTCCTCTCCCTTTAAGGTGAAGGTTTGGAACATATTCCACCACTCTGTTCCAATGCCGTTTGATGGAATACAGATGTGGCAGAATTTCTATGAAATTTGTCTCTTGTAGATTTCCTCGCGATGTTTTCCTTCACCGCTGAGCATGAGATGAATTATAAAGACAAATTAAGCACATGAATCAGCGGTGCTTGCCTGGGTTTGAACCCGCAATCATCGGTTAAGAAGCACGCGTTCTAACCACTGGGCCATCTTGACTCCAATATTTATTTATTTAAAATAACCAATCAAATGCTAGGATAACTAAAGTCGTCTCCACACTCGGCGATTTGCGATCGTCTTCCAAGCGGTAACGTTAGTAGGGGACGGTCGCGCGTAAATTGAAAAACCTCGTGACCGCCCGTGTCGGGACCTGGTGCTGAGATAATGGACACTGTTTGTTGAGAATTTTAATTATATAAGACGGCCGGGGCTCCGCTGGCGAATGCGTTGATATTGCTAAGTTTCTGTTCATCAGGATACTTATTTCCCGAGATATACATCATCATTACAGAGTATAAAACAAAGTCGCTTGCCGCTCTGTTCCTATGTATGCTTAGATCTTGAAAATGACACAACGGATTTTGATGCGATTTTTAAAAAGAGATAGATTGATTTAAGAGGAAGGTTTATATATATAATACATGCAAAATATAGTAGAGAAACAATGACCATTTTTGAGGTTTCTAAAGTGATGTTGTATATAAACGCTTTTGTGCTTACGTTGCAAACTCTACGAGAGAGATTAAAATAACATTATTAAGAAGGTCTTCAAAGAAGTCAGTCAGACATTCTGTAGTACATTTTGTATCAGCATTGCACCCGTGCGAAGCCAGGGTCGCTAGTAATGTATAAACTCTTTGTACCTTTTCATAAATGATCACTTTTCCTGTTTCGTCAAAACAAAACTTAATTATATTACTATAAAATAAAATTCTTCTATATAACCTACAGTTTATGAAGCTTGCTAGTCACAATTATATAATGAATAAATAAATTGCTTTCCGTTTTCATTTAAATATCAACAAATTTCTAAATACGTTTTGTTAGCTTTGTTCATATATAACCAAAAAGGTTTATGATTATGTAAACAAATCTAGAAAGTCTATTTTATAATTCAAAGTCATTATAAGTAATTTAGATGACAATTCAATATTTTCGTACCATTGACCTAATAAAATGAAGTACTTTGAACATCAATGGTGAAAATACGAGTACTTACATTGCTTTTATTGGTGGCTCATTTGAAATAATTGGATAGTTATAACGAATCAATTTTCCAATTTACGCAATAAAACGCACTGACTAAATACATTTTATTTGTAGTATATTATATTACAAACATTTTTTTAATTGTGAAACGAAATTAAATTAATATCAAATATTTGTAATGGCACTGCAAAGGTCACGATAATCGAACTCAGACTTCTTCCCCCAGAAAGTTGACCACTGCGCCAGGTGACAGTTAATATAATTTAATTATAAAGGGGCAGCCATATTGCAAATGAATGTCAGTTATATATTAAATTTTCTCTGAGCCACGACTTCGTTTAACCCTACGATCGCTCCCGTCACACACAAGCTTACCTCCACGAAATAATTTCATTAAACAACACAGCAGATGCCCTAGCTTTGCTTCCTACACGGTGACGGGTTGACAGGTTACCTTTACAAAATTTAATCTCAACAAAAACAAGCAAAAGTTAACCTTGTCCCGTTGTGTTAAGGTAATTGAAGTTTATTTTAACAGTGGTAAGTTGATAAGATGGAGGTCAAAAGTTAACCACTGCTTAGGAGTCGAATCACGATTCTGTTGACTTTGATTTTATCGTGTAAGTAAGCAACGTTCGGTTGACAAGGTCGCTAAAAACTATAACTGGCAATAACGACGGCGAATAAATACCTCCAACTATCTAGTAAAATTGAACTATATTATAAAGAGGTCTCTACGTTAAAGGTTACCAACTTTTGGGGTAGGTACTTTTATTAAAAGAACGAAATTTATCCTTCAATATTATGTAACATTTAAGACTTCGCTACTAATAAATTGTCTTCCGCGGAAGATTAATAAAAATGTTTATTTCAACGGACTACTAAAGGGAAGGAAAGTACCTATGAAATGCAAATATTCCTCCATATGATCTCTCTCGACGTAGGTACCAGATTGTTGTTCCATGCTGTTAAATCACAGAGCTCATCTTTGTTAGCGCGCATACGTACTGATACTAATTATATCTCTTTCACGGTTAACTTGAATACGCATTTTCATTTTTATATCGTTATTGAAGCAATAGTTCTTTATTTCAAAAAGGTTTCTCAAACGGCAAGACATTTTTTAGACTAGTGGCAATGGAAAGTGTGTGCTTGGTAGTTGTACATTTTCCAGTTCAATTTATTGTGTAATATTTCCATCGTCCCAAAAATATTTATTTTTATGATTATAGTTATTTATTACTGGATATTTACCATGTTTTTTTATTTTTAGTTGGTGGAGCTCGATATTTCGACAATATCTATTTACGAATGTCTTGTTCACGAGAACAAGAAATAACTGTAATATAATATTTGTGTACTATTTAATATCGATATTGATCACAGAAGTATTTCCGAAGTTAATATGACGTAACGAGAGGTCGTTAATCGGCAGCTGTAATTTCTGAATCAGTTCAATCGATGCAGCGAAGATCTTGAGAATGATTACCGACCGTATCGCATTCACCTTTAACACTGTGTTTTAATATTTCATACGAAATTAACTATTATTTTTGTATTTGTTACAAATTGCAGACATTGAATTTTAATGGCCATGTAAGTTACACAATGCATGGAAATTGAAATTTCACATAAAATACACTTCTGGCATCGTAAAATTGGATAGATAGCTTATACAGCTACTATATTGGGTTCATATCCCGAGTATCAATTGAATGGATGAATGAATTTTTTCTCATCAAATTCTCAGGAATCTCAGCTAATTTTCGAGGTCACTCTGTTTATATATCCATACTTTGAAAACCACATACAGCCATTGGTACGACACTGTGTCAGTTTCGATTAGTAACAAAGAAAGAGTGCATTTCTGTCTGTGGAAAAACATAGGTAAAGTCACTTGATGATAAACGTAACACAATATCATTTGTTTGCATTGTGAGAAACTTAGACAATAGTCCTTGTTCACGTTGTCAATGTCGGATTAACTAAATTGAACCTGTAATTATTTTAAATCATTGAAAATATAAATCAAATACAATACTGAAATGAATATGACCAATTATTACTACATGGCCTAGCATTAACCTCTACTATCAAATTTATGAAATGGATTCGGTTACGTCAATGTGGGTTATTTTATACAATAAATAAGCTTCCATAGACATTATCCAAATATACTAAAAGGTCATGTCAATTATTTCGTATATAACCTTATTAATAAGAAATGCCTAATCATTTTTGCCTAAAACCTGCCCAAATATGACCATTTAACTTAGAAGTGTAGGTATATAATATCGAAACTAATTAAAATTCATTAATATTTCCCACAAATAAATTAAAATTCCCATCTTCAAAGCATCGCGTGCGTTTAATAAAGTACAAAGGCAAAAAGAGTATCGGTCTCAGAGTACGTACGGCGAATGGTCCTCTAATGTCAGGCTGAGCGAGGGCGGGGCGCAGCGCATCTCTTACGACTGCCGGACGAAAGTGAGTCGAACTACACTATACTACATTCCAATCAACACGACGTATTAACAGTGCAATATATCACTATTAAAGTTATGACTGCTTCATTGATCTAATACCTAGTTTATAAAGCTGTAGATCCTAAATTCCTGCCTTTAAACTCTAAGTCGCGGCGGATAAATTTTATTGGTTTTTCTATCGACAGATTTAAAAGTTTACAGTGCGTATCCTTATCCTTACATAGTATAAAACAAAGTCGCATACCCCTGTCTGTCACTATGTACTCTTAGATCTTCTAAATTACGCCACGGATTTTGAAGCGGTTTTTTTTAATAGATAGAGTGATAACTTATGGACAATATAGTAAAGAAACACTGATTCTGTAGTATCTCTTTTGCAACCGTGCAAAGCCGGGGCGGGTCGCTAGTACAAGTATAACAAATACGCCATTCTGAACTTACTCCGGCCGCAACAGATCTATCTACAAGTCTATCGGATTATACGAGTACGAAAATAGAGAGTGCACCTGTGTTTATGCACTAAAATACCTATGTCTGGATTATCGTGGTATACGAATAACATCACGAAACGTAAAAAACAGATATCAGGTAAATTTTATACTATTACGAAACGTGATTGTAAATATTAACCATCCTTGATACCGTCAACACGCCACCAACCTTAGGAACTAAAATGTTATGGCCTATAGTTACACTGGCTCACTCGCTTGTCATACCCCACAATAACATTAATAAGGTATTGCTTACTAATATTAGGATGTTTGTAGTTAAGAATAGGTATGTGAGAGTGTGGAACCTTCCCAGAGCGGCTTGCAGCTTTCAAGTAATTAAATAATTCATATATCAAAAAGCGCCTCGTGTAAACGCGTCATATGTACAACGCACGGTGCGTTATTGTGCGAATTAAAAAGGGCATCGCAATCCGGCATCGGCAGCCGGCGGGCGGGTCACGAAACGGCGCGTGTGTGCGAGCCTTAATGACGAGCGCGCGTGTGTGAACGGGACTTATTAACGTAAGAATTGTGGATGAAATTGCTTTGTCTTTTAATAACGAAATTGCTTTAAGCAGGTATCGTGAAAAAAAGCTCTCTTCTGATGTGTCATTAGTACCTATAGCTATGCGTGGACTGGATGTTTATGGGGTTAGTAATTATGGGTACTTTCGAGAAAGGCTAAATTTCTATTTATGTTAATGATACATTCTAGTTGAACGAATTTTAAAACATGATACTTACACGTGTTTATAAAACTTAGAACATAAAAACGTAACAGTGAACTAATTTTGACAAAGCCTGTATATGTTTAAAAAAATTAATTAGGTATAAATTTTCCTTTCGCAACTATAAAATATACCTACACACAGAAAAATACAATACTATGAACATAAATGTAAAATAGGTATACATACTTAAATAAAATAGAATCACATGAAACGCTACGAAAGCTTTTCTCGAAATTAAAATATTATTTATTCAAGTAGGCACATAAAACCACTTTTAAATCTCCATATTAGCGTTGAATTAAATTTAACTACCACCGGATCGGAAAGCAGATACTACCTAAGAACCGGAAAAAAGCTTAGTAGATACTCTTTTGTACTACTAAGTCGGTGGCAATAAGAAAAGCTATTTATTGGTACCCTATTACTTTGCTAGCTCATTGAGAAAAATTACCTATACTATTCCTTGATATGAAAAGAGCTTCAATCTATTTTTCAGGAGATGGTTTCACTTCATACCACCTATGGAGCTCATAGCAGATGAGACATATTTTTTCACAAGCTGAATATGTAGTTAGACTGCTAAAGCAGATATCATCATCAGAAACTACAGATATAGGACAAGGAACCTAACCCTGTTATAATAATATAATACCTAACTTCGCTAATGTTCAGTAGCGGAGAAGATCCAAAGTTGAAAAGACAAATGACGGAAATATTGAAACGCAAAAATCTTACTTGACGTATCAGTATTGTTATTCTGTAAAAGCAAACGCGAACGTCTACATGGTCTCAACATCGTGAAATGTCACCAAGTGATAACTAAAGTTAAGCAACAGTGATTATGATATTTAAACGATACACACAATTGGCTTATCACTTTCTTAAGTCGATTTTACCATATTACAGAATGGGAGCGTAGCAATGATGTTGTAGTAAACAGATATGTTATTAACGCGCAAAAAGTGAACAATACAAAACGTCCTAATTGGGACGTTTTCCTGTAGTTGTTTTACGTAGTAATACGTTATAATACATCATAATTACGTAGTAATACGTTTTGCGTAATTAAAACATCTAGTTATCCCTTTTACTTATTGTTTTTATCAAGCTATCCTTTTTACTTTTAACGAAATGTAAAAATAAACTGAAATAAACGGTCCCCGGCGCGGCACACTTTTTTCTGTTGTTTAGTATGGATATAACTTATCTGTTTATTAGAATATCATTGCGTAGGTACAGATACTGCAATAAATTAATTACTTCCAACTAATTCTCTCAACTAATTAAAAAAATATCAAACTCAAGTCATTCGGAATTTCACTAAAATGCTTCTTTCAATTTCAATAGATGTTTGATCCGCGGGTTAATTGTAAAAATAAATAAGTTCACAAATAGCATAATCACGATTACGTTTAGACTCAAATAATGGAACACAGTTTATCTGTGGTGAGCGCAGCGGACAATCGGCACGATCCTTCACGCCATCTTGCTCGGTTTTCGCGCCATTTTATTGGGATTCCTTTTTTTCGAAATTAATCAACAGATTAAAAAATTGAATGAGAAAAAGAATTAATAACGATTTTTAATATTTTATCTATATCATATGGAAAATTATAGGACTTTTAATATTAGAAGTTTATTTAAAAATATTGTTTGAAATCTAGGTAGGTTAAAATTTACCTAATACGCTAAAATTTAAAAGGTTTTTAAAATAACTTTAACTAACTTTTTCCCTAATAGTATATCATGCGCTAATTATAAATAATTTTAGTAAAGTTTATTTTAATTTGTTTAAATATAAAAATGTCTAACAACATTATAAGATCTCTGCACATTAAATAATTGTCTTTGATACGGAACACTAGCATAGAAGAACAAAATATAATATACCTACTTTGAAAGTTTTAATTTTATCAGCGCAATGGTACAAGTTCGTGACTCGTCTTCGTTCAGAAGCGTTGTTCGACTTGTTGTTAAAATGACTGTTCGGAAATAGATTATAGGAGAGATAATTTTCATGGAGTTTTATAATTTATTAGCTTAATAACAGTTACCGTTAAACCTGTGAATAAATTGTGAGAACGAAAAATTCCTAAAACTATTTTAAAAATAATTGCTGCTTCTAAACATATCTGTTTTTAAAATAAAAAATAAAACTAAAAAACTATATTAAAACACTGGCAACAAAAAAAAAATATATTTAAAATATTTTTTTTTTTATAATTACTTAAAGGGAGATTAGATGAAATATTCATGAAATGTTAGGATGTAGTATGTGAATATTGCCTAAAATAATAATAAAAAGACAATATAATTGCTAGAAGAAGGTTGTCAATGTGATACGACTCATCAATTACACATTTTATTTCAGGCTATTTATAAATAAAGCAAATATCGTTTTTTTAAGTGCATTTTTATTTACACGCGTTTTTGTGCTTCAATATTTCAACAGGCGTTAAATATAACGTCTGTTTACATTTCTCACATTCATACTCCTTAGTGTTAGGCTTATTTTCCCTTATCACTTTCGTCTGTACTTCCTTCTTTTCGGTTCTAGAAGAGCACGTGAATTCCTTATGCTGTATCCTCTCTAGCGGTGATAAACAGAGTGATATCTCGCAATCGGGACAGGTCCATGGGAGGCTGTAGGTTTCTTGATAACTTTGGTAGCTCCAGTCCGTATCTACAACGCTGTAAATATTATTTTATAAGTTTTGTGGAATGTTATTGGTTGTAACTTCTGCAAGCAAGCAAGTGCGCAATATAAAAGCAACTTAAGTGACAAGACAGAAGCAATTTATTTATTTTTCTTTGGCGACTTAGACCATTAATAAAAAAATAAATATCATTTTGGCGCCATAGATAGATAAGTGTTTTAGAGATTACAATAAAAAAAATCAAAATAGAACATGTCTTATCTTTCGAAATTCCTAACTAATATTTTGAATATAGTTTCAGGCGACTGTGAATTCCACTCAGCAGAGTATGAAGGTTTAATTAATACATGCGTAACTTTTTTGTGGGCACCCTGATGTTACATATGTAGTTAATATTATATCACTTACCAATTAAAAACAATATTATCCGTAACATACACCCCGCCTTTCTTCTCGTGTGCACGGCATTCGAACCCTTGATCGAAGGGATTAGGGTCTATACTTGGGTGCACCTCGTCCGCGCCCACATACATAACTTTGAGATCTCCAGGCAGGCACCTCTTTATCGTATAATATATATCACTGTTTATATAAGTACTTATATCACATGATAATTCGTACTGTTCTTCTTCGTATGATGATTTAGTTTGATTCGATTTTTGAAGTTCGCTTTCAACGGACTTGTTAGGATTTGCATCTGAAAGTATAATAAAATAATCTACGTAAAAATATATTTATAAATAAAATTGTAAAACAAGGAATGACCCCGACGTGATTTGAACACGCAACCTTCTGATCTGGAGTCAGACGCGCTACCGTTGCGCCACGGAGTCGATACACTACTTAGTGAAATATCTAATATGTATGTAATTTTCATAATATTATTCTATTAAAAAATATTCAAAAAGAAATAGTTCTTTCTTTTTACCATTAAATACCAAAAATATTTTTTTATTTATTTCGTATAGTTACGTACAATAATTAAAAGGCTATTTTTAATTTAATAGAATGTGTTTTTTTTAATAATAATGATATTTAAAATAATATTAGGGACATTTATGCCAACCGGATGAGTACGTACACATTCACACCTTTGACATTAATTATAATGTTAACAGACATGGGAAGTTCAAAAAATTTAAATAAGTAGCCAAATGAAAAAATAGTATTATATTATAAGAAAAGATATATTACACGAGTACTATTTGTAGTGCATGATATAGTAGAGATATCCTGCCATTTTTTTTTTTATTATAGGTTGACAGACGAGCATATGGGCCAACTGATGGTAAGTGGTCACCACCCATAAACAATGACGCTGTAAGAAATATTAACTATTCCTTACATCGTCAATGTGCCACCAACCTTGGGAACTAAGATGTTATGTCCCTTGTTCCTGTAGTTACACTGGCTCACTCACCCTTCAAACCGGAACACAACAATACTGAGTACTGTTATTTGGCGGTAGAATAACTGATGAGTGGGTGGTACCTACCCAGACGGGCTTGCACAAAGCCCTACCACCAAGTAAAACTACCTTTCAAAGATCATTTTATATGTACATCTTCGATCGGAATATGCCATAGATACCATACCTTGAAGTCGCCTGTTGATAAGTGCGTCCCAGCGCTGCCTTAACTTAACGGCTTTCATTAGTAAAGTCAATCCGGTATCGGGATACGGAAACTCCAATAAAAGCCAAGAGTCACAAAGTATTCTGAAAATTATAAAAAATATTCATCACAATTTGAAAGAAATTATATTATGAGTGCTTATGTATTGCACTGAGCCTTTAAAGGTCTGAGATATGTATGACATGAAAAAATTCTACAAATAATAACTATGTTATATCCGCCCTTTGTACACGTAGATCTATTAAAGTACAGAACGGATTTTTGTGCATTTTTACCATAAACAGAATAATTTAAGAGGACGGTTTGTAAACATAATACATGCATTTTACAGTAGAGAAACGCCGAGACTTAAAAAAACAAGAACTTTTCTTTATATCAATGTCCTTCAATTTAAAGGTAGTTTATAGGTCCTTATTGTATCCAGGTGAAGCTTGTATGGGTAACTAGTAAAGTATAATAAAGTGTTATGTTATTGTTCACTTGACAAAAACCTACTTAACTACTTGTCTTAAATTTTCGCGATTATTACACATTTTAATGAAACTAGTTATAACGGTTCGAACGCTGTAAAGGGATGTCCAAAATAATTAATATACGCGATTAAAATCCGTTATAACTAGTTTTATTTAAAAAGATACAGTTTTTCTCAATTTTTGGAGGAGCTAGCCTCCCAAAATTAAGAAACACCGTATCTTACGAGTCAGTAACTTCTTACATTTGTTACACATAGTATTAGGTAAGGCTAGTCAATCAAGAGAATATTTAAAATTACCCAACCCTCAGTTTAAAATTAATAAAATAAGTTAAGGATAAATTATATTGTTCTCAATACCTTGTGAAACCAATATTCGTGTCTATAGAATGTGCTAGAAGCAGCAATGTTTGAGCAGCTGGCATTCGCATTGAGTTCACTATGTAGGGTTTTGTCGTCTCTAACAGCGATCTGAAATACAATTAATTAATATCACGGTTACTTATATACAATTTATGTAATCAATATTGTTAATCTGTTTTTATCATGTAACGTCATTATAGACTTAATTCTAGAATTTTAATAATGTTCAATATTTCTTTTGTTTAATATCATTGCGTATAGTATGCGCTACTAAGAACGCATTTTAGTTTTGTAGACATATTGGATAATATGCCATATCGTGGTATCGTGATGGTAGCAAGATAAGAAATATTAACAGTAATTTACATCATCACTACATAGTATAAACCAAAGTAGATTTATCTGTTTCTATATTCCTATTGAAGCATAAATCTTTAAAACTACGCAACGGGTTTTGATGCGGTATTTATTTTATATATAGAGTGATTCAAGAGGAAGGTTTTTGTATACAATACATGGACAATATAGTAAAGAAACACTGATAATTTTAGATGTTTGTAATGTGATGTCATAAATAAACAAATTATGTATAATATTTAGTATCAGTATAGCACCCTTGCGAAGCCGGGGCGGGTCGCTAGTCACCAATATAACTTAAGTACCCTGGCAGATTGACCCTTCAAACAACAGTTTAGTTTTAAACTTTGTCAAAGCAAAATCCTTTTAAACACACTAAGAGGCTCACTGGTACAGATTGCAGAAACATTACATCCACTAGCTATGTAATTATCGTTGCCCAATCAACTATATAAATAATAAATAAAACAAATAAACTACTACTTTAAAATAATAAGATTTGTAATTTGTAATTTGAATATCAACTAAGAGTTTAATAAATAACTTACAAATAACACAGTATCTGATGTTTTGCTGATAACGGTAGCCTGTTCTTATAGCCATTCGGTAATTCCGTCTGTATGTCCGCTTCAGTGAGCTGTAGGAGTCTCGGATTCTTGCCGAAGATAGACGTAGGGTGCAGGAACACGAAGGGCTTGCTCCACGTGTGGAACAACTGTTCGGACACAGACTGGAATACGAGGAATATTTATGTATAAAAAATAGCTAACCTAACAACTTTTGCACTGAATTTAGATGATAGCATTGCATCAATCATTAATCGTATTCATTATGTATTATTAAGAACATTGCGTTTTGTTTAACGACGAAATTATTATCCAAACTTTGGAAGTACAATAAATGTGGATGCACATAAGAAACACATTTTATTTTATAGGCAAAATATATTCAGGATATTTTTATATGTATAGTACCTAATACAGTACATCTAACAGGAAATCGCGTGGAGTATCAAAAGGTATTGTTACTTCGTTAACATTTTAAATTTGCGTTGGGATGGATTACCGGATCCCTTAAAATATAGATAACTTGAATGAATGAATCAATGAATGAATGAGCAAGTATCTTTACACCAAGAATAAATTAAAATGCGAACATTTCATTTCATTAAATCATTCGTATACTAAGTTACAGGACGGTCACAATTATATTAATAAAAATACAGATAAAAAAATATATTTAACGCTATATAAAGAAATTATTTTGTTGTCTGTACCTTGCAATGATTGTATTCATCTGCTACGGCAACTTGTGGATACAAAGCTCTGCAGAGTATCAACTGGAAGAATATACAAACATAATATTAAATAATAATCAAAATATAGAATAGAATTAAATGCAAATTGTCATTTTCATTATAAAACCACCCACATCTTCGTTCAGAAAATATTTAGCGAATATCGATCGAAACGATCGAAAATAGGATGTTTCATATATCAGGTCTATATGGTCAGATCCGATCAGATCAGACAAAGGTAAAGTGTTTTGTTTGAAGCATATGAGGCATAATTTTTCAGCTATCTTTATTTTATATCTATGTATTTTTGATCGATTTAGTCACGGCGTAGAATCTACAGCGAAGCCAACAGGACATTATAGGGCACATTTTAAATCCTGGAAGATAGATATAGATAGATATAAGGCTAAGATATCTAACAGCTAAATTGTCGAGGCAAATCATCCCATCTATACAAATATAATAAAACTGAAGTTTTTTTTTTTTGTTTCTTTCACTATCTTATAGACAGTCTGTTATAGATTATTATTTTGTATTAAATAGCTAATTTGTTAATAAACATAGAGATAATAATTTTTGATAATTATCTAGATTCGATAGAGTCGAGATGGCCCAATGGTTAGAATGCGTGGCATCTTAACCGATGATTGCGGGTTGAAACCCAGGCAAGCACCGCTGATTCATGTGCTTAATTTGTCTTTATAATTCATCTCGTGCTCAGCGGTGACGGAAAACATCGTGAGGAAACCTGCATGTGACAAATTTCATAGAAATTCACCAACCCGCATTGGAACATATTCCAAACCTTCTTCTCAAAGGGAGGGGAGGCCTTTAGCCCAGCTGTGAGAATTTACAGGCTGTTGTTATTGTTGATAATAAACTAGCTGTTACAATTTAACAAAAGCGTTATTGGTGTAGCCTAAGTTACTCCTTATTATGTCAACTGTCTGTCAGTGAAAATCGGTCCAGCTGTTCCAGAGAAACAGACTGACATACAAAAATTCATACATGTGCATTCCTTATTATTTCAACTGTCTGCCAGAAAGAAAGCCGGAACAAACAGACTGACACACAAAAATTCATACACACACTTACCTTCAGCATGATAAGATCCCGGCCGCTGTTGGTGCTGGCGCCGTTGATGAGCGCGCGCATCCGGCCCGCGTCGTTCGTGAGTCGGAACTCTATGTCGCGGATGTCGACGGCGCCGTCCTCGTCTTTGTCGTCGACTATCTCCCACGAGTCGACTTTGAGGCGCTTACGACGTTTCGATTCTTCGGCCGCTTTTTGCTTATATTGCCTGCAATAAAAAAGTCGCTGGTAAGTCTTTGTGAAAAGTCACTCAAAATATCACAAAATCTGACACCAAACTGATACTTTATTGATAGGTTTGAAAGCTGAGGGTACCAGTGTAACTACAGGCATTAAGGAGATCATAATCCTAATACTCTAACTAAAGTAGAGTAAAGTAGATAAAACTCTTTATAGTGGTCGTAAACATGAAGGGGGGGGGGGGGGGGGCAGTTGTAAGTCTACTAACCATTTAATAAAAGTAAGAGTAAAATACATTTGTTTATGTGAACGTTTATAATGATGATATAATGTAATAAAGGTACCTTCTCATGTCTTTCAATTGTTTCATCTGCCCGTGTCGCAGGGCTCTCTCCGCTGACGACATCGTTTCCGGTTCAGGAGCCTCTGTTAGGTTATTATCCTGTAAACAATATCTTGATTTTTATTAAAAATTTACCATGCCTTAATGACGAATTTTTACTCCTTACATACTAAGAATTTCATTCGATTGGATTAAGATTTTAACTCTAGCATAAGTATTTACATTAAGTATTACCATTACCCATAAGCACCAATTGCTCTTTAAGATTTGTTTACTAATTAAAAGATTTGACTTGTTATTTAGTACTTAAAAGATTGAGAATAGTCGAGTACTCTACTATTATGATAAGTATTAAATTTGCATCTGTAACGACAGTGCCCTTTGTCAACAAAATATTTTTAATCAAATACAAATTGTGAATCATCATGTGACATACAAATAACACAAATATATACCTACAAACGGTTCTGCCATTGCAATTCCCTATTTAAACAAATTACAAATATTCCCATTTACCCCTCCAATTAAGAATTACGCTTTTGATAAGAGTGGGGGTCAACAATAGGCCAAGTCTTTTTGATCGTTTCCATTAAAAATCAAAATCAAAATATACTTTATTCAAGTGGACTTTTACAAGCACTTTTGAATCGTCATTTAACAATTAAGTGAAGCTACCACCGGTTCGGAAAGTAGATTCTACCGAGAAGAACCGTCAAGAAATTCAGTAGTTACTCTTTTTTAACATTTCAAAAAATACAGTCATGTTAGTTAATACAATTATTTAAATTAATATATCCTGCCTGGAAGTCAATAGGTATTAATTCCACGCTTTTTTATCATCACATTCCCCTTGAGGGTTGAATAAACTCCGATAGGCTCCTTATCGACGAAATGAAACACTTAGTACTGTATAAGCTTCCATTTACTTCTTGAGACGATTCACACAAAACAATAATTATCACAATGTCTTATATATAAAGAATAACAAAACGATTGCGCGATAAAAAACTTATAAAAATTGAACAACGCCATCTAGGCGTCAACTATGAACTAAACATGACAACTTAAGGAATAATCTACACTAATATTATAAAGAGGAAAACTTTGTTTGTTTGGTTGTAATGAATAGGCTCAAAAACTACTGGACCGATTTTAAAAATTCTTTCACCATTCGAAAGCTAAATTAATCCCGCATAACATAGGTTAAATTTTATTTTGAAAAAAATAGGGTTCCGTAAGATATTTTGGGTTTTTCGGACAAAAAAGGAAAAAATCTACCAAAAAAGTTGACTTTTTGCGTATGATGCCTAAACTATAAAATGTTTTAACTCCGGTCCTTAGAGGGCATAATGGCCTCCGACCCTAAGAACCTCATCAGATTCGTGGCTGATGTTGGTCTGGCTGAGGTGTTGTGATCACGAATTTGAGTCATAATAGATCCAAGCGCCGGTTGCAGTAATTTTTCAAATGTGACCGTGCCTCAGCAGTAGGGATATGAGAAGACTGATTATGAATCGTTGTCTACGCGGGCGAAGCCGCGGGCGACCGCTAGTTCAAATATAAAGAAAAGTAATAAATACAAAGGAGGTTTTAAGGTGTGCATGTTTAATCCTGACAGGGGTATCGGAGTTACCTGCAGCAGGTTGTGGAGCTGGGCTGCCAGCTTGGTGAGCTCGTAGAGGCGCTGCTCCTCGAGGCCGCGGCGCCGGCACCACGCGCGCCCGCCGCCGCGCGCCTTCTCGCGCAGCCACGCGCTGTACAGCGCCAGCAGCGACACCGGGTCGCCGTGCTCCGACTCGTCGCCGCGACGAGCGTTCTGACCACGAACACCGAATCGCAATTACAACACCTAACTTAGATTATACATACTATCCAATTGAATTATCAGCGTGACGGATTATATTTTAATTATTAGATTTTGACTATCCGTTGTCCAGTAGTGGGTACGGATTTCAAGGATACGCCACTCCGAGGTTCGATTCACGGTTGAGTCGATATAGAAAAAGTTCATCAGTGTTCTATTTTGTCTTGGGTCTGGGTGGTTATGGTAAAGTCGTCACTTCTGATTTTCTATAATACAAGTATAGTATGACACAAATTAGATCTAGCATCGGAAAATGCAATGGAATGAAACTAAAACCGATTACTGCCGATTTACACAACCAATAGAAATAGCTCTCTATCGCGCCATTCGACGCTATTCGTCGCTATAGATTCACGCGTCAGAGAAAGCATATGATTTTACAAGTTATTACGTTGGTGCAAAGATCATATTCGCATAAGAAATAAATATTGATAATTTGGGATAGCGTACTTAATTCGGATGTGATCGGTTTTACGAATTTTGCCGATGCGACATCAAAGTTGTGTCGTACTATTCTTTAGCTAATTACATTGGGTTTAGATTAATGTATGTGATGGTGTCCAATATTTATTTATTATTAAATACTACAGCTTTCAATATCAATGTCGATGGAGTAAAAGTTATGTAAATTTTATTGATGAAATACAGTCATCAGAATCTTTTACTAAGAAAAAAGCGTTTCACAAGGATCAATTTTAAGTCCATTTTCACCTTTGATATACATTACAAGACAAATTTATGGACATCAAAAATTTGTTTTTAAAGTTTGCAGAAGAATTAATAAGACCATATTATAAATAATGGACTGCGTAAAATTCATTTACTATCAGTAGTTTGTTTAAAAAAAACGCAAATAACAGCATTGAGAGCATTGTAAAAGAAATTGAATACTGAATATAGTATAATATAATTAAACAAAGGTTATTTAAGAATAAAGTTTTTGTTAAGATTATATAGATGACGTGTATAATAAGTTTTTTTGAAACTTTTAAAATACAACCTCTGGAGTTCTTTTATAGACAAAACAAATTTTAATTAAAATCACTCAAAACCAAAGGAAATAATTGTTAAAGTCTGAGTAAAATTTTATCATAAAAGAAGGCAAAATGAAACCGAACATTGTCTTTTGACCCCGACGTGATTTGAACACGCAACCTTCTGATCTGGAGTCAGACGCGCTACCGTTGCGCCACGGAGTCGATGCACTTTGGGGCGAAATAACTAAACACAAAGGTAGGTAAACTTTTAAAAGTAAATTTAGAAGATTATTTTTGAAATATGAATTACTCACTATCATTCCATATCATTCAAATTAAAAAAAAAACATTCATGACGTATTTAAAAAAATATCTTTTCTCTGCCATCTTAACAGTTGTAGGAAGGTATTGCCAGTTTGGAAAATGCAATCTATTGAGTTGACACAACAAGAAACTATGTTATTTTGAAAACTCATTTATTACGTATGCACTAACTTAAAATACTTTTTCTTTAAATAAAATCAAAGATAAAATTGTACATCAGACAACGAGTGAGATGTAATTTTGACTAAAGTTTTTATGTAACAAAGTTTTTTTTGTTTATAGATAAATCAAAAATCCTCCTTATCTTTAAAGTCATATTCGAAGCGATTTATGTTGGAAGCCCAAACAGTATACGTAATTTATAATAATAGGTTTTAAAAATCAAATTAAATTATTTGATATTAAGGCATTCCATATATATATATATATATATATATATATATATATATATATATATATATATATATATATATAGTATGACACAACTTAGATGCAGCATCGGCATAATTCGTAAAACCGATCACATCCGAATTAAGTACGCTATTCCAATATATTCATATCTTATGTAAATATGATCTTTACACAAACGTAATAACTTGTAATATCATATGACCTAATATATTCGTCAATTTGACTCGTCGATTTACATGCCTTTGCTTTTTCGAGTTGAACTGACGCGAGAATCTATAGCGACGAATAGCGCGATAGGGAGCTATTTCTATTTGTTGTATAAACCGGCATCATATGGTTTTATTGAATTTGCCGATGCTACATCGAAGTTGTGTCATACTATAGATGATTTTATGACAGTCAATGAAAAAGCAACAAATAATCAAGAAGTAATAATAATTAACAATTATATCGATTCTTAAAAAACTTTAGCGATGCCTGTACTATTTATCTCGTATAATAAATAATACATTTCACTTGTAGTTTATCAAAGTAAATTTTATTATCATTACACATTTCACCCGATGGAGTATCGACTCCGTGGCGCAACGGTAGCGCGTCTGACTCCAGATCAGAAGGTTGCGTGTTCAAATCACGTCGGGGTCAAAACTACTCAAATGGCTGAGTCATTTCAAGCCAATTATTTTACTTACACGTACATATATATTATAATATGTAATTGTCACAAAAATTGCTTTCCAACTGCTTTTATTTAAAATAGACACTTATGTATTATGTTAACGGTACTAATTTTTTTTTATGGTATAGGTTGGCGGACGAGCATATGGGTCACCTGATGGTAAGTGGTCACCATCGCCCATAGACAATGACGCTGTAAGAGATGTTAACTATTCCTTACATCGTTAATGTGCCACCAACCTTGGGAACTAAGATGTTATGTCCCTTGTGCCTGGAGTTACATTGGCTCACTCACCCTTCAAACCGGAACAAAACAATATTGAGTACTATTATTTGGCGGTAGAATAACTGCTGAATGGGTGGTACCTACCCAGACGGGCTTGCACAAAGCTATACCACCAAGTAATGCGCGGTCCTATAAAAACATCATCACCAAATGTGATACTATTGAATATTACCAATACTGAGAACAGTTGTTTTACAACTATGATCGTGGCAGGGCTTCGTGTAAGAACGTGTACATGTAATACCTACTCCATATAAATTCTACCCCCAAACAACAGTACCTCGTATTGTTGGGTTCCAAGTGGAAGGGTGAATAAGCCAGGCATAACAAAGGGCACAATATCAAAGGCCCCGAGGTTTTTGCTATGACCGGATCTCTAAGAGTCCAAAGGGTCCAATAACAAGCACGAGTGACACAGTGGAGGGCATACCTCGCAGTCGAAGTCCCGGTGCGCGCGCGCCGTGTAGACGGAACGCAGGCCCAGCGCGGCGGCCAGCGCCAGCGCGGCTGGCAGCCGGTCTGCCGGCAGCGTGGCCGCGCCCGCCACCAGCGCCTTAGCCAGCGACACCTCTACCGGCAGCTTGGCCAACGCCGCGCCCAAAGCCGTCAGCTTCTCATTGGACGACAGCGCGCCCTGGCGAAACCAGTTAAGTTATTATACAGGGTTATTGGTGACTCGACGTATATCCGTTAGGAGGTGATAGGCGTGACTATTTGCAATAATTTTAACACCCATATGCATAATCCAAAAGTGAACCAATTTTGAGTTATCGCGTTTTTTAGCATTTTTCGAAATTTGTCAAAAATACAACTTCAGAAATTTATTTAAAAAAAATTATCAATTAAAATCTATTTTTTTCTTCTGGTTAAAATTATTGCAAATAGTCACCCCTATCACCTCCTAACAGATATACGTCGAGTTACCAACAACCCTGTATATGTATTACGCAATAGATATAAAATTCCGAACTTCAGTGTGGCTCAGTGTGTGCGCAATGTGCACACAGAACGGCGTTGATAATAATTATTAAATCCGAATCAAAGTATGAACCTAGGATTAAATAATAATTCAGTAGTTAGTCAAATAAGTAAAATGATTTGTTGAACAATTGTTTAAATACCTAGAAGTAACATCACAATAAAAAATAATTACAGAAAACGCCATCCTACTATCATCCAACTCTATATGGATACATATTTTTACAATACGTTGCGAAACGAAAAGAAGAGCGTAAGCGCCATGAATATCTGTCTCGGCGCTTACGACGTTTTGATCGCGAATGCGTAATGCTTGTCTTACATAAATGTGTGCGTGTGATGACTAAGAGTAGAGACAACAAAAAAAAACAAATCAGATTACATTTTATTATTTTATTTAGTAAATGAAACTTAAAAATATTATAGTTTCAAAAATGTTACTAACATGTTGTTTAAGTTCTAATAGCGCGTCCTCTATGGCCTCTTCGGGTGGCGAATCAATGAACGGGAACCTTCTGACGTCATTGACGCCGAGCGAACTCATCAAGAGTAGCAGCGACGCGAGCGGCACTTTCGACACTTCCGGGGTACTGAACTCTTCCAAATCCGAGTACTGCTCTTCAGAATATACGCGGTAACAGACTCCAGGACCTAGATTCAACCAGCTCGTATATGTCAGATACAAGGTCACCTGGTGGTAAGCGGTCACCACTGCCCATATACAAATATTGAGCATTTCTTAAATCGCCATTGTTCCATCAACCTTAGAGACTAAGATGTTATGTCCCTTTTGTCTGTTGCAGTGTCTCTTTGGTAAGGTATTCTAGTAAGCAAGTTTCTTATAGGTGTTTTCTATTACTGACATCATCATCATCTATCACTAAATCAGACATGAAAAAGTTTGTCCACTCGAATTCACAATTAATCAATGGCAATATTATGATTTACACACCTGTGATAACACTTGTAAATATCCTGACATTTAAATCTATTACATAAGAATTTTGACTTTTAATCCAAATTATATTGCCAGTTCCCATATATGAGTGTAAATAAAGCAGAATACAAAATATGAAAACAGATTATAGCCCTTTTCCGGAGGCGCGTGGAATATCAAGACTAATGAAAAAACTTCAAATGACGATACCTGTTCGCCCAGCTCTCCCCTTCCTCTGATCGGCGCTTGCCTTTGATATCCAAAACTCTTTCAGTCTCTGCATTTTCGTTGACGAATCGTAGCTCATCTCTTTTACCTTTAAAATAAATCTACATTTGTCATAAATTACCTTATAACATTTTGCACAACAAATTTTTAGTATGACACAACTTAGGTGTAGCATCGGAAAATTCAATAAAACCGATATAATTTATAAAACCAATAGAAACAGCTCACTATCGCGCCATTCGTCGCTATAGATTCTCACGTCAGTTCAACCCGAGAAAGAGAGTGCATGTAAATCAACGTGTCAAATTGACGAATATTTATGTTCTCATGACATTACAAGTTATTGCGTTTGCGTAAAGATCATATTCACATAAGAAATAAATGTTGATAATATGGGATAGCGAACTTTATGAATTTTACCGATGCTACATCGAAGTTGTGTCGTACTCTAAAAATTTCCCTCATTCAAAAGAGAGAAGGCCTTGGCATACCAGTGCGTCATTTGAGGGGTGTTATGACATTAAAATTCGTATTAATGATGGATAAGTGACAAATTCTAAAGAAAACTGATCCCTTTGACTTCATATGAAGTGGAAGGGATGATACTAACTGCGCCTGCGACTTCGTGCACGATCGAATTTAACGAAAAGGTTATTATTGTAGCCTAAGTTTAATTCTTAGTACATCACATTTCTGTCAGTGTAACAACAACAACAACAACAACAGCCTGTAAATTCCCACTGTTGGGCTAAAGGCCTCCTCTTCCTTTTTGAGGAGAAGGTATGGAACATATTCTACCTCGCTGTTCCAATGCGGGATGGTGGCATACACATGTGGCAGAATTTCTATGAAATTTGTCACATGCTGGTTACCTCACGATGTTTTCCTTTACCGCTGAGCACGAGATGAATTATAAAGACAAATTAAGCACATGAAGCAGCGATGCTTGCTTGGGTTTGAACCCGCAATCATCGGTTAAGATGCACGCGTTCTAACCACTGGGCCATCTCGACTCTCTCAGTGTAAATTCGGTAAAAATAGGTCTAGCTATTCGAGAATTTAGCCGGAACAAACAGGCACTCCAATTTTATAATAAGAATAGATGATTATAATTAACAAACGCATACCTTTCCGGAGTCGACGACGAATCTTATCCCATCTATTGTGACGGAGGTTTCCGCGATGTTCGTTGATACGATACACTTACGAATGCCCTCTGGTGGGTAGTCGAAAACCTACAACGTCATATAGAATCATTAAACGAAAATATTTTTAAACTTTGTATTGAGAACACAGGAGAAAGTAGGCCATGTTTGTGTGAATTATTGAGGAAGACAGATAATTAATCAAATCAAATCAAATCAAAATAATCTTTATTCAAGTGGCCTTTTATAAGCACTTTTGAATCGTCAATTAACAATTAAGTGAAGCTACCACCGGTAAAGTAGATTCTACCCAGAAGAACCGGCAAGAAACTCAGTAGTTACTCTTTTACAACATTTAAAAAATACAATGTCATGTTAGTTAATACAATTATTAAAATTAACATATCCTGCGTGGAAGTCAACAGGTATTAATTCCATGCTTTTTTATCATCTACATAAATCTTGTATCGAATAATACGCCTTTTTTACCAATGTATATTTATAAACGATTTGAATTTACGAAGAGGCAAATTTAAAAATGCGTGCGGAATTTATTATAAAAACGGATACCTTGCCCCAAGAAAGATTTAATGACTTTGCGGAGTCGGAAACTTGGCGTTATAAGCTTATCCTTACTCCTAGTGCATATACAATAATAATTTTGACACCTGATGACAACTTATGCGGTGACTTGTCAGTCTACCTATTTATTAAAAAAAAAAGTAACAACCTTATCTTGCTCAGCGAGTGACAGTGCACTGTGCAATGGTAAAATGATCCAACTCTTTGCTTTTTCGTTATACTGTTGAGCGGCGTCACATATCGCTGTAATTTCCTTTACTCCAGACATGAAAATGAGGAGATCACCTCTTTCGCCACCTGAAACATCAAATATATCATACTGTTAACAGCTTAAAATGTCCCACTGCTGACCCTTCTCTCTTTCAATTGAATAGTCAAGCAGAAAAACAACAACAACTGCAACAACCTGTAAATTACCCACTGCTGGGCTGATGTCTCCTCTCCCTTTGAGGAGAAGGTTTGGAACATATTCCAACACGCTCTTCCAATACGGGTTGGTGGAATGTAGCAGATATTCTATGAAATTAGACACATGCAGGTTTCTTCACAATATTTTCCTTCAACGCCGAGCTCGAGATGAATTATAAACATAAATTAAGCACATGAATATTCCGTGGTGTATGGCTGGGTTTGAACCCGCGATAATCGGTTAAGGTGCACGCTTTCTAACCAGTGGGCCATCTAGGTTCTTCACCATGCTTCACCAAAATCCAACAGGAGTTTGTAATTACACACGTGGCATTTGTGATCATACCGAAATGCTACAATGCACTTAGCATATTACTTCTTGACGGTATTATATGTGTGGGTACCCAAGCGGACTCGCGCCAAATCCGACCATTAAATAATGCGTTAAATTACCATACAACCATATAGCCTTTAATTTTTATACTCTATTCCGAACATAACAGAAAAAAGCCAAATAAACAATATTTGACAGCAAATTCACGCTATATCATTGGTCGAGAGCTTGATTCACTTTGGGTTTACAAAAAAATTGTGTTCTGAGCGTTGACGAAGGTATCGGAATTTCGGATGTGAAATTAAAGAGCATATAATTAGTTAAGTGTTAAAGTATATAAATAAAGCTATATTAATCAATAATTTTACAGCGGTATTCATGGCTACACTACTCCGAGGTATCGGGTTCGATTCCCGGCCGAGTCGATGTAGATTATCATTAGTTTTCTATGTTGTCTTGGATCTGGATGTTTGTGGTACCATCGTTACTTTGGATTTTCCATAACACAAGTGCTTTAGCTACTTACATTGGGATCAGAGTAAAGTATGTGATGTTGTTTCATGTTTAAAAAATATATATAAATAATTAAATCATAAACTCTTAGCAGTGCACAATATAGCTATTTTCCTAGCAATTCTTATTTTATATTATAGCATGATAAACGTAAATAAAAGGTTTGTTTACCTTTTTTCCTACTATCATTGAAATAAACTACATTTACGTATTATATGTGTCGTTTATTGTAAAAGTGAATTATCTCCATATTCATTAGTATTGAGATAATTAGCCTTTTGCAAATTAATGTATAGGAAAATAAATAAAAGTATTTAGGTAGTTTTTTCTATTTTTAATTGTTCATTACAAAGTAAAGTTTATAATAATTTTAGTAATTTAGAAAACAATACAATAACTAATTTAATAAATGCACTTAAATTTATTTTTTTGGACTTACTTCACTATTATGCTGACATTTTTCTATTAGTCGTAAGTAATTTCGTCGTCGGATGAACGCTCATCGGCATTTCGTGTGCTTGAACGAGTTGGCATATCCACGGGAAGGTTTTTATAGTAATGGTGGTAAATTGGTGGAATATACGGCAAAAGATCAAGCATGTCTTTCTTCTTTGCGTTGCACTGGTCTTCGTGATGCATAAAGAGGGTCTTGTCGAATATTGAACAAGTAGGGCTGTCGTCCTTGTTTATTTTTATGCAAATTCACTTTATAAAAGGGGATGTCGGGATTCAATGTTTCTTTAAATTGAAACTCTGAAGGATTATTTTTTTCAAATCTTAGCCATCTAATATTAAGCCAGTTGAACTTGTAGCCACAAGTTGTTTTTTTTCTATTAGTAATAGCTTTTTCTAGGGCAGCAGTGCTTAAAAATCCAGGATTTTTCATTTCTGTAACAATAAAGTAAGGTTCCTTGCATTTGGTTTTATTATTTCGATCCACTGGTTTGGGCCATAAATTTGTCCATAACGGCGGCTAGCACTTTCTATTATTCCAAATTCTCCGTCATTGGGAAGGTATGAATGTCCTGAAACCAAAAACTTGTGGTCTATCGTGTCAATATTAGTATCAGAATCTTGTACAAGTTTTAAAAGAGAAAGGGTTGTCTTGATGTTCCTATTTTGTCCTGTACAAGAATCTGAATACATTATAACGTGCTTATGTAGTGCCGCATGTCTTTTTAAATGTTTAGTCAGACATACAGCAATATCTTGAGAACCTTTCCCACCTTCAACTTCATCCCAGACATTCATGTATGCTGTATTATTCTTAAAACAATGTATTCCAAAATTGTATAAATAAAGATTTCTTTTATAGTATGCTACTGAGGTACTTAATTTCGGGTAGGCTAAAGCTTTCTGTAGATCAAAAGTAAGAATGTATGCTTCATCAACTTTTTTAGAATCTATCTGAAGGTTTTCTCTAGCTGATTCTGCTTTTCGTTGATGAAGTTCTATTTGAACCTTAAACTGTTTCTTAATATTTTCATCATCGGTTCCTTGTATTTTCAAATTTAAGTCGTCACAAGTCTTGCATGTGTCTTGTCGCGGTGTTTTAAAATGGAGATTAAACTTGGTGTTAAATATTTTCATATAATATTTTAATTTCTTAGGTTCAATCATTTCAGTCTGACATTTTTCTTTATAAAGATCATACATCTTACGTATAGTTAGTCCAGGATTTAAATATTTTCTGTTGGGATTATTTTTTCGTGTATAATGGCTTTGATAAGCAGGAAAACTTTGAATATGGGCAACGATATCGGAATCATCAAGTTTTCGCGAACTAGTTGTACCACGCTTATCCTTACATTGAGAGACATCATCTTTCGAAATACAGCGATACAACCTCCCATCACTAATTTGAAACGTTTTTAGGAAATATTTCTTACACACTAACAGTGTTTTGTTACTAGACTTTAAAAAATACTGAAAGGTCACATTTTTCCCTGCACGTGATTGATCTTTTGGGCGTTTTCTGTTTACTGTAGTTTTCTGAATCAATGCATATAGATATGAATTTTGCAAAGTAAAATCTTTTAAATTCCAAAATGAGTCAAATATACTTTGCCTTTTATTTACGGTAAATAGTGTAGAACATTTTTTAGGACACCCGCAGTCAACATTTTCGAACTTCTTTTCATTTATTCTTACACCGGTTTTTGTCAAATAATGTTTTCCACTGTTACGTAGCATCTTTCTTTTATTAACTGCCCAATTTTCTATGTTAAGTGACCTTTTCCTAGATCTAGATGGCCCAGGTTCAAGTTGAAGATTTGGTTGGGCTTTTTCTTCATTAAAATTATCATTATCGTCTATATGTGTATCTAGAACAAGTGTGAAATACAAAAGTTTAGTTTAGACATGTCACGCAATACACTAATAAAATCAGAAAACAAAATAATGGAACAGGAAAAAAGAAATTAAAGTCAACAATTTTTTGTGGGTAGAAAAACAATGAATTAAAACTTACCAGATTCAGAATTACTTTCTTCGGCTGATATTCAGACCCAGAATCATCAAAATCATTTGTATTCATCATGATAAGCAACCAAAACAATTTTTTTGAATATTTTTTCGATATAACGTGTTACAGTAGAAGTGAATCAACGTACTTACTTCACTATTAAAGTGACATGTGATTTACTTCACTTTTATAATGAATATTTTGCCGCCATTGTTCCCTATAAAAACAAGTAGCGCCATCTATTGCACTATGGTAGATACTATGGAGTTGTTTGACTTTTATAGTGACAGGTATTAATAAATGTGATTTAATCCAACAAAAAAATACATTTTTTTTAAATCTGGAGTTACACCACTTTTACAATGAGTGACATATATAAGTATTTGTATATTTTTAATTTTAGTTTTGGAATGTGGAAAAAAAAACTTAGTCTTCGCCTAGAGATCATAATTTTTTTCATAATTTTATTGAAAACTTTGAAGAAAACATAACTAAAATAAGGAATAAATTAAAAATATGCCTTACTTGAATATTTGCTATCTATTAGTTGCATGATCTGCACATAAGGCTGCGGATCGAGTCGGTCATCCCTGGTAGGTTTATCTTCTATCAAAATAGGTTTATACTTCAGTTCTATGGGATACAGTCGACCCGGTACCTGAAATATGACACTGATAAATTGCATTTGATTACATTAATTCCTTTGTTCAAAGATCATCCAGAAGCATCGGCATTGATTTATGTTGAGGAAGAAATGTTTAGGAGAAGTTCCATGACATAGACACACACATAAGATTTATTTTTATTTTCAATTTGGAGTTATTTATAATAATTTTTTCTTCTTAGAAATTGTTGTTCATATTTCTGTTTTAAAGATATATTAAGGTAGGTGTATAAGTGTTGTTATTTAAAACGTATAATGTAAACGCCTGCAAGTGTGGTGAAATAATTTGTTAATACTTTTATTTCAAAATTTGTAAATATACGAATGGCGTTTCAAAAATCTATAAATAACATACAAAACATACTAACTTGAATAACGACGGCGGATTCCGCTGAGAAATAATCCTCGAAAAGTTTAATATTGATCGTGGCTGACATGAGAACGAGCTTAATATCATCACGGGAGTGTATCAGACACTTGAGGACGCCCAGCAAGAAATCTCCCATCAAGTGTCTCTCGTGGATTTCATCGAGGATGATGACGTCATAGCTCGGTAAATTTTCCGACGACATCTGTAATTGCATGTATTTTATAAACATAAGAACATAACGAACAACTAATGGTCCGTAAACTTTATCTGTAGGACCAACTGCCGCTCTGCTCATACGAAGGACGAAAACTGACACATGCAGGTATCATGGCAATATTTTTCTTCAGAGCCAAGCACGGGTCAATTAAAATAAGATTTTTTTTTTTTTTATTGTATAGGTTGACGGACGAGCATATAGGCTACCTGATGGTAAGTGGTCACCATTACCCATAGACAATGACGCTGTAAGCTGTAATATTAACTATTCCTTAAATCGTCAATGCGCCACCAACCTTGGGAACTAAGAAATTATGTCCCTTGTGCCTGTAGTTACACTGGCTCACTCACCTTTCAAACCGGAACACAACAATAACTGAGTACTGTTGTTTGGCGGTAGAATAACTGATGAGTGGGTGGTACCTTCCCAGACGGGCTTGCACAAAGCCCTACCACCAATAAATTGCATTGATTCTTGCCTGCCTTCGTATCCGATAAACGTTTTTTTGCCAGAACATTATTGATTTAATTAATACAGAGAAGATGGTGGGAAGATACTTTACCAGGTGAAGGAGAGAATGTTAAGTCTAAAAGTTCATTTTTTTTAAAGACAGTTTATTTGATTAGTCAATGAAGGTAATATTACCTGCCTTAGCAATAATCCTTCAGTTATAAAGCAAATTTTCGTATCCGCCGTCTTGCTCTTTTCAAATCTAATCTGATAGCCAACTTTACTCTCGAATTGAGTCAACATTTCGAAAGACACTCGTTTCGATAGAGAAATACAAGCAATTCTTCTCGGCTGCGTACAAGCTGAAAAAAATAAAGTTAAACATAAATCTATTCTTTCATATTTCGGTTTCCTTAGAGATTTATTTATTTCCGCAGTAACCTTACAAGGGAATTTCCGGAAATTACTTTTACTAACTTAACTCTAAACCTCACTTGGTTTTTGACTACACAAATGATATACCTATACCACTATACCTAAAGCCAAGCAGTCTTACTTTAATATTTTTGTGTTTCGGTTTGAAGGGTCGGTGACTCAGTATAATTAAAGGCAAGGGACATAACATATTACTTCCCAGGGTTACTGCAAGAAACTGATTATATAAGAAATTATAAAAATTCATTTGGTGCTAATGTGTTTGGGCAATGATGAAAAAATATTGTCATTTATGATCTTGTTTAGTTACTATATATTGATAATTAATAGTGTCCAGATTTATAAAAACTACTCAAATGTAGATGATAATTATCTAAAGTTGGGACTTAGACACCGACAAATTTACTATTTTTACTAATATGTAATAATTCTAACTTTACCACAAACTCAGTAGTAATTGATATATACAGCTGCAATATTTATTTATGATATATACTTTTTTTTATAATAATAATAGATAGATAAGATGTATTAAAATATGATGTACCAATATTTTGAAAACCGGCTGTGTGTAGATATTGTGGGACTTGAGTTGATTTGCCGCAGCCTGTATCACCAGCAACAATGACTACCTTCTCATTTTGTACAGCTGATACTATTTCGTTCCTGAAAACAGTAGAGAAAACATTTTTTTTTAATTTAACATCAAAAAGGTTCCGAAACATATTTTAATTTAAAATATACAAACCTATATTTAGCGACAGGAAGTTCACTCTGTGCCTTTCTCAACTTTTTTAACTTTTCAAATTTCTCTTTATTTTTAAAATCTAAATAAATCGACACAATATTTAGAAATGCATCAAACATTTTTTTGTCCAGTTTTCTCTTTTCCCTTTCATCATAGACACTATCCATAAACTTCATTTTACTTAAAAAATTTATACAATGATGTTTGGAAAAATTTATTGGTATGCCAATATCATTGAGTTCAATTTCATTTTCATTATCTATAATTGATTTTCCCGCCTTTTTTAATGTCATTTCATATTTTTTAACAAACACCCAGAAATCGTCAAGATTGTTTATAATTGTGTTAGAATCATTACTGTATGTTATCATTTTGTTCAAATTTCTTTTGTAATCTAGAAAACTATACTCTACAGCATTTGATTGCTTTGGTGGACTTTGCTTTTGTAATTTATATCTTTCTCTAGAGGTATTTTCATGTGAATCTGATCGTCTTCTTTTTGAAGATGATTTGTGATGATCTCTCGGTTTGTGGTCCATAGTTAGTTATAGCTGAAACAGGTATTTCCAAATAATAATTTTAAATTTAATCAATAAATTGTATTTTTCTTTGATGATAATTGTAATAGATTGAAGCTTCATTTTAAAAAACTTATTGTGTTACATCCAATGTAAACAAATGATTGCAAAATTTCAATACATGTAATATGTAACTTTTGTTGATTGGCAAATAATGGTTAAATTTTATAATTTAATCAGTAACCAAATTCATTTGTAATATTTAGTTTAATGTTTTCAATATTCAAAAATGTAGATGTTATATAAATAATTATACATTGAATTAATAAAATGTAAACATTATGTTTGCCTTAAAATAATTAAAAAACTCTGTGCTAAGTTAATTAAGGTTTTCAAACCAATAATGAGATCAGAAGTTTTTAAAGTGGACATTCATTTAATATTTTAATTACTCAATGAAATATTATTTGAGGTAACTAGTGGATAATCAAATGAAAAAGAGTTAGTCTATTGTTAATTAATATTTTTAATTCATTTACGTACTGTATAAACTTGAAGATTAGACAAATTTTATACAAAATGTCCTAAGAGATTGACTATAAAATGTTTTAAACTAATGCAACTATACTTAAAATTTAACCTTATAACACAATTATATGTTAAGTAATTAAGTATAGTAACTTAATCTTTTATAATATGCATACAATAAAAATAGGTCAAAACTTTGTTATCAATACTTTGACGTTTGACATTGATATTGACATTTAAAAATGTGACATTTTCGGAACAATAACATTTGTTGACACAGCGAAAGAATCAATAAGTCCGATTTCAACAGAATCTGTAAAATGCTATGGAAGAAAATTATTTTTAAGTTTTTTCGTCATGAGACGAATGAAAATTGTTTTTCGTAAAAAATAAAGCACACAAAACGATTATTTTATACCATCTTAAAACTTACCTTACATAAAAATACAACGATTCTAAATTTAGAGGTGCTGAATTAAATATCAAATCAGAGTAAATTACATATACATTTGATAAATATGTACAGCTTATTGTTAAATATTTCTGGTTTTTATTTTATTCACGTGAAACATTAATATTCATATTTCACACGATAAAATGTGAATAAATAAATAGATAACAAACTGGATTTATATAATGTATACAGGTTTTTACGATAATTGCTTTCTATCGCATCCACTGTGTATGTAATAACGAACCAAATTAAATAAAAGACACAACTAATTTCTGTAAAAATTGGAGATTAAAATGTAGTGTTCAATGTTTTATTCTGTAAAATATGCATGTTCTAATATATCATCACTGAAATTGAATACCATTACCAAAATAAATTAATAATATTGAGTATTAAAATATAGATATAATAGTATATACAAAACAAGATAATAATTATTTTACAATAATTTTCTGATTATATATAATGCCTTTGTTTTGTAATAAATATTTTGCAAATCTAACATTACAACAGTTTCTATTTCATGATTTAGAACTATGAAGTAAATGAGAGGGAAGATAAATGTTATTTTTTAAGCGCCCTCTTTCGTCAATATTTGTATTTATAGATGTCCGCCATTGCGCTCCGCCATTTTGCTTGGTCCGGAGTGAACGTAAAACTATTTTTATGTATTCTAATGTGGCAAATAGTTATTTAGTTTAAAAATTAGTGTTTCAATACACTAATGGCTTGCTTAAATACCCTTAAGTTAGAAATAAAGACTCTAGAACAAGTGTTTCCAAAAAACCATGAGCGGTTTCAGATAATGTCAGCTAGTGTCGACGAACTGACCTGCAGATTCGTTGGCAAAAATGGAAAGAAATATGAAATACATGCAAATATCACGGTGAGTACAATAACTTGTTCAATAGAATTTTACTTTGGGATAAAAATAAGAAAGTGAAATTAATGATAGCTCGTATTGATTATCGTTGTTAGGACAAAGGGTCGTGTTTATGAGGGCAGGGCTGTCAACAAAAGGTTTACGGAAGTGATTATACTCCTAGTGAAATTGATTATAACGCGTGTTTTGCTTCTCAAAATACTGAAAAATAACAAAGTTGTTTATTTACGTTTTACGGTTAGCCATGTTTTCGCTGTACGCGCATGTTTTTATCATAATATGACATTTTATCTTAGATGATTTTACGGGTCCATGACGAATCATCGTATCGATTACTCAGGTTTCAGTCCTCTATTCGTGTTAGGTGAGACTACAGCTATATTTATTGAGGGTAACATCTGTTTTGTTTAAATAACGGTATTGATGCGCGATTTTGGGACAAAGGCTCTTAGTCATGCTTGCTACCTGCTTTTTGTGACAATTATACCTTTATTTATAATTCTTTAGATATGTCCAAGTACTTACTGTAAAATCATTATATGTTATTCAACTTTCTCTTTTTGTTTACTTATGAAATATTTATATTAATTTAAACATAATTTTCAATATTTATTTAATCATAAATTGGTCAATTTTTAATATTATATACATTTTAATTCATAAAGAATATATAGAGTGCAACAACCTCATTGCTGGCCATAACTATTATTATATGAAATTACTATTCAAATATTAACAAAATAAATTACTATTTATACATACCTATAGTAAATAAAAATAATCTACAATAACTTTACAATATCAATCAATTATAAGTTATTATGTAGATTCTTAACTGGCCATGTAATATTCTTTATAAAAATATTATTGAACTCATTTTTAATTCATAATACACAAAAACTGTACATCTTTTAGAACTAAAAAGTGATGTAGAAAAAACAAATATTTATTAATGAAGTCTATATGTCTTCAAAGGAAAAATAGATTTACATTAAATTCCTAGTTCACTGGTGATAATTTATAATACTACATATTTAATTATTTACATTGTATTATAGATTTGTTTTGTAAGAATTGAAGTAAGTCATTATATATTTAATAGTAGAACTTTCATTAATATTCACTTAGACATGAATGTATTAAACTCAACAGTAACTAATTAAAAAGTGGAAAATAAAAATAAAAGGTCTCACATGAATAGAGCACTGAGAGGTACTTACTACAACAAAACAGTTCTTGTTACATATTTAGGTTTATTTATTTTGCAGTTCGTGAAGACTTAGTCTTTATTGGGACATAAAAATTAAGTATATTGATATAGTATAACATAGATTTCCAAAAACTCTTGTCTTTTTTGCTATGCAAAAATATAAACAAATAGCAAGTATACAAACATATATGTTAAACAATTATATATTATAGTATAAAATCTCATTGTGAAATTACATGTCTTGAGCCTGGTTGCAATTCTTATATGTTTCCTTTTTTTTCACACTAGAAAAAAGGCCACCGTTAAGGCAACTTTTCACCTGATCCAGTTGATCTATAATAATCTGTGCATTGTGATTATCAAGAGTTGAAATGATAACATTTAAATATTAGACAAACATAAAATAATCATTATTATTATATGAGTAATTATTTTGATTCAACTATTTACTTGTTTTTTTAAAGATATTTTTAACGCAATATGGACTAGATAAATAAATATCTACTTACAAAAACCTTATTATTTTAATTTTTCATTAAATTTTTTTATTGCATTGTATTAAAAAAAATATACATAAGTTTTTTCACAGGAAATAACTACAATGACGTTAGCTTTATATTTCATTTAATTAATTCACTGCATAAATTGGTGATTGAAAAAATTGTTCAACAAATTATGTTATCACTGCATTCTTCATGCAATTTTTGTTGTAGTTGATTTTTTTATACCAACATACCTTATGTTTTCAAATAGATGACAATATATATTTAAGTTTTTGTATTTACTTGTATTGAAAATAATAATCAAAATATTGATTTATTATATTAGTACTAATTGCCCAGCCTGACTTTATATTAAGAAGAGATTCATTTTTTGACATAGCAAAACCTGTTTTGAAGAGATAGTTTCTTTTTAATTTGTATAATTTCTCATGTTAACTTTGTACATTCAGCCTATGGGATTTCATTGTTATATTTACTAGGTCAAGTAAAACATCTGTTCCTGACATCTTTCTTTTTACATATGGGCCATTCAGCTTTGTACGGTGACATGAAAGTGTATATAATTGGGACATTCATAAAAAACTGGGTTCTTTCAACTTATTAGTCTCTTATGTTGTGAATAATTTAAATGTCCAATGTTCTTATGCAGGTTTTTTTTTTTAACTTGTCAATGAAAATTTTTTTTTAACTCATTTTCATTACACTAAATTATACATTTTTCATAAAGTCGATATGTTACAGTATATTTAACTTTATTTATTCGACGATTTCTAACATTTTCGTAATCGATCGCTAATAATTCATTTCGTTGTATTTATTATGCATTTTTATATAAAATTTCTGCATGAAACATGCACATATTTATTTACCGTTTGAAGTTTTGCATCAAGTGTATAAAATGAATGCAGTTTGACCAACCAACCAACCTCCTTCGTTTACCAATAATAATCACGCAATTGCGCACATGTCAAATACGTACCTACGTGACTGCGCAAACAATTTTACCCGGAACCCTACAGCTTACCCTGATACGATATGCTACGATTTATAATATAATGTTAATGATGAAACGTTGGAAATACTGATATTAATATATTCATAATTGAATGTATGTAGCTCTACCTACTGTCTATGCATCATTTACTTAATTTAAGCGAACCACTGTAAACAATATTAATTCTAATTCTAAGTAAACGATTTTATAATAAATAGAGAACGTTACAGGCGAATGTAACTTCTAAAGATATATAAAAAACACGGTTGTTATAAATATTAAATTACATTTAATATGTTATATAAAAAATAACTTAATTTTAAGTATAATGCCAGGTATTTAATATCAAAACGCGTCGTAGAACTGCTTCTATTAATTGAAGCGGTAAATTTAAAAGATTATATATGTGTATAAGAAGTATATAGATAGCACCATTTTGAAGATGCTCAAATTGGTTCTAGTCTAGATTGCTGCACTTTACAAATGCATATTTCTATTGATCGCCTTATGTAATTGAGTACTTCGTAACAAAACACATACTACGTCAGACGCTTTGGACTTCAAAAACAAAACATGAATTATTTGGCTTGCTATGAATGAATATTTTTTTGAATTCTATGTGAGTGTTGCCAATTTTGTTATTCAATAATACGAATGAAATACGTAAAAAGCATTCGAAAATAAATATTGTAATACTTAGCAAATAGCTGCTGACAATGTTTGCAAATAATTAAGTAGATAGTGAAAAATATAAATTGTACTAAATACTCGGTAACTCGTTCATAAATTAATATACTTGCAATTCTTATAATTATCAGCACAAATGTACTACTTGTAATTAATTCAACTAACTCCTCTATGCAGTTGCACCCGATCTAGATGGGCCCGCTCATAGGCTACACAGCATAACGATAAAAAGCCTGTAACCGTCCTCAAGAACTGAGCTATCAAATATAAATACAATTTTTAGATCAGTTTAAGATACTATCACGATCGCAAACAAACTTGATTGTATTGGTATAAAAATTTGTTTTGTTTGAATGTATGCAATTTATATAATTAAAATAAACGTTCGATCGAAATTAAATTTTAAAAATCAGTATATAAGTGTGCAAATTGTATCGACGCTATTTACGCTCAAGCGACACAAAAAAAAAATGATTATGTTGAATGTTTATCTTTTTTAAATGAGCGTTTTTTAATTAACGATTGTTGGCCTGAGATGGTCCAATGAATAGAGTCCGTGATCTTAATCGATTATCGCGTGCTGAAATTCGGGCACGGAGTACTTAATGAGTTCATGTACCTAATTTATAATTCATTTCGTGGTCGGTGGCTTAGGAAGACTTAGTAAGGCAAACTTGTGAGAAAATAAGGCTCTGCCCAGTAGTAGTACGTTTGCGCATTCTCATATTAATTTTATGTTAAGTTTAGATGACTTCAATGCACACAATATGTTGGTTCTTAACATAATTATTAGACTTAAAATCGGACCAACTTAACTGGCTTAGGGTGAACTATTCATCTTGTGTTCTGCGGGGAAGGTAAACATCTTAAACCCCTGTGCCTTACAAACATTCTAGGACATTAACTCACATTCAGACATGATACAACTCATCATTCTCCTTTATATTTATGAATAAGGAATTTGTGTAAAAGAGCATAAACGAAAGTAGAAACGGGTTCTTATTTCTCTGTTATATTTTTTTACAGGAAACATACCCAAACACACCGCCCGTGTGGTTCGCAGACAGCGAAGATCCCATTGTGACAAACGCTGTCCAGATCCTAAGCAATACACAGGGAAGGGATAATCATGTTATAAATCAGGTAATTTCATATATACTATAATAGATCGATCAACAACAGACAACAGCAGCCTATAAATTTCCCACTGCTGGGCTAAGGGCATATAATAGATCGATCAATCAAATTGATTTTCCAAGATGTGGACATTAATTGTAATATTTCTGTATAGGGTCGATCGCTTGGTTATTGTTCTAATTTAGATAAGCCGGTGTTGTAAAACTATTCATACACTGTAATACTTTTATCTTTAACAAACGTATCAATTTTATTAAATGTTTGTCGTGAGAAATTTCTTTATCTTTCTTTCGAAATTATAAGACGACACTAGACGTCATATTACATTATAGTTAAAGATGCCTCCAGTTGATAAGCTCATTTTCAAATGTATGAAAAGTTTCCTATAGGAAGCATTACGTTTTCGAATGAGATATAATTTTTATTACTATATATGAATATTTTATTCAAAAGTCGTTTTTGTTTTTTTGTCAAGTGTATTCTCAATAGCTCGGGCTTTCGAAGTCGCCAGTGTTACACTCCAATGCTTCTGAAAGTCTTGTCGTGTCAGATTACGATAGCGTTTGTCGTTGTTTAGCCTTTTTTCGAGTATATACTTGCGTCCTCTTACTGCGTAGTTGGTTAGTGACTGTTAAGAAAAGTAGGTGTGTTTAAAATTCGGTCGGTATTTTTACCTCTAAAAGACCTGAGTTCTGAGTTTCCGTTTTATTGGTTTTTTATTTTCCCAAGAGGCGATGTATTAATTTTTGAAATATAATTTTTAACAGGTGGGAATTCTGCTGAGGGAGCTATGCAAATTACACGGCGTCCCCGAACCGCCAGACTTGGATTCTTTGTCGCTTCCCGTCCATCCAGCACCGCAGCAGAGGTAATGTCTGACATAAGTTACACACACATATCACACACACACACATCTGTTTATATTTGTATATCTGAGTAGATTTATAAGTATTGTCTATGCCTGCACAAAACAATTCGGACAGGTAAATGTGCCTTCTGATGGTAGGTGGTCAATACCGCTCAAACACATGGTGCTGTGAGAGTTATTCATTTCAAGGCAATGCGAGACCAAACTAGGGAGCTAAGATGTTGTGTCTCTTGTGCCTATAGTTAAATACCTTAAAATTATACCTTTAAATCGGAACACAAACAATACCTAATATTGCTGTTTGCCGGTAGAATATTTAATGAGTCGTATCATCATCATCAAGTAATTTTCATCAGGTTCTTAATGTTTGTGAGTGAATAGATACCACTCACTCATAATAATATTAATATATTGTTCCGATTTATGACGTCGACTGAGCAAGTGAAACTATAGCCATAATTGAGCGAGGTTCTGTGTCTTATGCCTTTCGTGCTGCATCCACTTAATAGCTTACGAATATCGTATAATAGTACTTACGCTTGCTGCGTGCTAAAAGATGCCCAATACATGACCAGGCCCGGGGAGCCTCTATATGGTTGGCTCCAGACAAGGCACATTTGTCCGTTACCCTATTTGCTAAACTACCAAATAAAAACCTACTGTTTCACATAGGTTCTGATAAATTATGTTTATTATATCCACAGAGTACCGAGCGTAACGTCAAATGGTGCGGAGTCAGGCACGGAGGAAGACGAGGAAATGGCCGCCGAGGAGGACGAATCGGAGGGAGAGGATGACTTGCCACTTGAAATGGTCGATGATGCCGGTCGTAGCAACAAAGTACGTATTGACCGTATAATTACAAGTAAGATAATTGATTGGTACATTTATGAAAGAAGGTTTTATATATGGCCCAGTGGTTAGAACACGTGCATCTTAACCGATGATTGCGGGTTCAAACCCAGGCAAGCACGGCTGATTCATGTGCTTAATTTGTCTTTATAATTCATCTCGTGCTCAGCGGTGAAGGGAAACATCGTGAGGAAACCTGCATGTGACAAATTTCATAGAAATTCTGCCACGTGTATTCCACCAACCCGCATTGAACAGCGTGGTGGAATATGTTTCAAACCTTCTCC
This sequence comes from Vanessa cardui, assembly GCF_905220365.1. Classification (NCBI taxonomy): domain Eukaryota; kingdom Metazoa; phylum Arthropoda; class Insecta; order Lepidoptera; family Nymphalidae; genus Vanessa; species Vanessa cardui. The sequence continues at coordinate 5,145,923 of NC_061135.1, forward strand.
TTAAAGGGAGAGCAGGCCTTTAGCCCAGCAATGGAAATTTACAGGCTATTGTTGTTGTTTTAGATATGTATATGTTACTTTTTGAATCAATTGTGAAAAACAATAATGTGAGCCAAACCAAAACAACTGAGATTATATTTACCTATTGGGTACCATTTTTAACTAGAGTCAAAACAGGCAGTGTCATTAATAAGTCACAAATTCAGTATGTTCTACAGTTTTTCAATATAAGTTGAAAGTTAAGTCTGTACGAGTAATCCGCCAAATATATTTTGAAAACAAAAATCCCAAACTAATTTAGTCCAATATGTTAATATATTAATAGTCAAATTCTTATGCTCCTTGATGAATATTCAAATGATAGTTAAATTGTAGCTTTACATTGAACTTAACCTTGTAAAATAATTTAAAAGTGCTTATAAGATAATACATGTATATATAGTTAATTCCAATTGAAAGGAAATCAATTAATAGAAATTCTTATTAACAAACCTTAGATTTATTTAATCCATGCAATTTACTAATAAGGCACTTATTTTGAAATAAAACTAGCTTTAACGGATTTAAGTCGCGTATATTAATTATTTTTATCATACCGACGTTTCGAGCGCTTTACAGCGTTCGTGGTCACGGGTAGACGCGACTTAAATCCGTTAAAACTAGTTTTATTTCAATGTGTAATAATCCCGAAAATCTAAGACATTATGTGAACAAGTACGCACTTATTTTGTACGCCTCTAACAGTTTTTCATTAATATGTCTTTATTTATAATAACACACTATACTCTACTTGAGCTGAGATGGCCCAGAGGTTAGAACGCGTGCATCTTAACCGATGATTGCGGGTTCCAACCCAGTCAGCTACTATACATTATAAGTGCTTAATTTGTGTTTATAATTCATCTCGTGCTCGGCGGTGAAGGAAAACATCGTGAGGAAACCAGCATGTCTAATTTCATATACATTCTGCCACATGTGCATTCCACTAAACCGCATTGGAACAGCGTGGTGGAATATATTCCAAACCGTCTCCTTAATGGAAGAGGAGGCCTTATCCCTGAGTGGGAAATTTGTAGGCTGCTACTTTACTTAATTACTTATATCCACTTTAATTTTGTTACGAAAGTTCCGATAACAATTTTGTGAATGTTAAAAACGCCATTTATTCGAAAATCCATATTGATTTTCATAGATTATTCAAGCTTCGACCCAATGATATTGCATCAAGATTTCAAATATTGGTTATTTTGCTGTTATACATTATGTCTTTGGAAAAAAATATAAACTAATATTATAATTAGGTAAAGAAAGTAATGATCCTATTCCAAAAATGTTTCACTGCAAGAAATCTATATTTTCCTGAGTGATAGTAGAGTATATATTCCTTTAATAAAACACAAATCTTTTCAGGATGATATGGAAACAGAGCATTTAGCGACACTAGAACGACTAAGGCAAAACCAGAGGCAAGATTACCTATCAGGCAGCGTGTCCGGAAGTCTACAGGCGACTGATCGTCTAATGAAGGAACTGCGTGATATATACCGTTCGCATTCCTTTAAAAATAATATGTATTCTATAGGTAAGATTTTATATATCATATCTAAAATGTATTTATATATTAATAACTAATTTTAGTAAGTGTGGTTTTATAAATTTGTATATTTTAATGTATGACAATATGCTGATATTTATTTATAATATTATTTTATGTTTTTTACAATTTATTTATCACTTTACAAATATCTCTTAATCAAAGTTAAACAAGCAATGAATCTACATATTGAGATAAGAGAGATTATGATGACGATTGTACTAGTTTTAACTATGATTCAGTCGAAAATATATCTGTGCTCTGATACTAAAATTTCAAAGTATAAGTTTGAGTAAAATGTATTAAAAATCAATTATTAATAACAATAATATTATTCAATAATGCCCATGTCATATAGAACAACCAACATTATTCATTGTTTTCTATTCTTATTATATAAAGTAAGTGTTATTGACATTGGACCTTTTTATACCAGGCAATATTATATGTTGTTTTATCAAAATGAAGAAATGCATAAATTAATTTTAATGTAAAATACATTTTTTGTTTTTACAGAGTTAGTTAATGATTCACTTTACGAGTGGAACATAACACTGCGATCTGTTGATCCAGACAGTCCCCTTCACAATGATCTGCTCCTGCTTAAAGAGAAGGAGGGCAAGGACTCTATCCTATTGAACATCATGTTCAAAGAGACATACCCCTTCGAGCCGCCGTTTGTACGTGTTGTATATCCTATTATATCAGGTGAGGTTTTATAGCCATATTCTGTCACCTTAAGCCATAATATCATTATTAATATTGTGTTCGAATGCTTTATCTTAAATGTTTTACATATGAGATAATAATGTGTACATGATATATTTTATTTACTCAAAAAAATACTACGTAGTCAACATTCTTAAAGTTTAGGTATTTAAAAAAATGCATTGTATGCGTGAATCTGCGCATGTCTTCACATACCACACATTTAGTTTAGTCAATCGTAACAATTCATAATAAGTTTTCCGAATTTTTTTGTAGTATTTAATATATAAAAAAAAAACATTTGAAACTTATATGGTTATTTTTCTAGGGTCGTAAAATTAAAAAAAGTAAAGTAAACGTAAAGTCTCTAATTTTGTCGAAATTTTAAAATGCTATCGGATTATTAAATTAAATTTAAGTAAGAACGGGCGAAGCGTTTAAGTTTCGTTAAGTTCAGAGTATACTACACTATTAAGTGCCTTTAAAGGTTCTATTTATTTATAATTCATTTAAATAAAAGAAGTTTTTTTATGATTTTCAGGTGGCTATGTTCTCGTTGGTGGAGCAATATGCATGGAGTTACTAACAAAGCAAGGCTGGTCATCAGCATACACAGTGGAAGCTGTGATTATGCAGATAGCCGCTACTCTTGTCAAAGGAAAAGCGAGGATCCAGTTTGGAGCGACCAAGGTTGTCTCACAGTCGCCGTACAGTTTGGCGCGCGCACAGCAAAGCTTCAAATGCTTGGTGCAGATACACGAGAAAAATGGTACAAAATTATCATCTAAAGTACTTCACTGATTTTGAAACTAGAATAATTTTTAATAGTTAGTTTTTTAAATGAGATTAGATTAGTTGATCGCGCGGATTTAACCAAATGAAATCTATGATACTTTACCTATAGTACACAAACCATCGCCCTCCATTTCCCTTTCGAAGACGATGATATGATTAGGCATAGTATCGTATGATCATCATACTTTCAACTGACACGAAATAGACATTCACAAACTATTTTTATTTCATCATCATCATCAGTCCGTTCCCGTCCACTGCTGGACATAGGCCTCTCCAAGTGCACGCCACTGTGGTCTTTCTATTATGTGGTCTGCTATTCGCATCCAGCTCCTGCCTGTCGCCTTGCGTAAATCGGCCGCCTTGAGTAAATCGTCACTCCACCGTGCCCGAGGACGCCCTACACTATGTTTGCCAAGACGCAAAAGACCAGCATAAAGTCGCTCAGCGTGCTATGGAAAGGGCTTTGCTCAGCGTTTTTCTGAGGGATCGCATCAGAAATGAGGTGATCCGTCAAAGAACTAAAGACATCGACATAGCCCACCTTATTAGTAAGCTGAAGTGGCAGTGGTCTGGTCATATTTGTCGCAGAACCGACAACCGTTGGGGAAAACTAAATATATATAGAAATTGTATTATAATAACATGTTGTTACTTGTTTAACAAAGTCATTTTTGCTTTCAGGCTGGTTCACACCGCCGAAGGAGGACGGCTAATCCAGGCCGCACTTGCCCTAAAATAAGACTAACGTGCAACATACGTCAGTAACGCCCAAATACAAACACTATCTTTCAAAATTTGACAAGTGACTTGATAAGTTCGCGTTGAACATAGTCTCTTATTCCATAAATGTTTGTATGATTGCGCGCATTAGGTATGTGTTGTGTATGGATGGACAACATGTGGAAGATTCGGTATAGTATTGTGTACTTTAATCGATATAATAAGTGCTATTAATGTTCTGAGTGCGACGGGCGACGAGAAACCTTATAAGACTTATAGGAAATGTTTAATGTGTAACGTTTTTTGTAATCATTAATTTCTCATAAAGTTATCCATATGGTAGCCCTAGACGTTACTGGAGTGTAAAGTTGGAAAATTCTTTGCATTTCTTTTTAGTTATTGAAATAAAAGAAAACCTGTGATTCGTAACGATATATGTTGTTTATATTTTATACCACTTTCCAAATATACTCAAACATCAGAATAAACTTTATTACACAATTAATGATGCCAAAATTTATATATCATAGTTTTGATTTCTGATTAATTTTATTATTTTCCATTAGAGCATTGAGTCCCGCAACATGTTGCTCTGCACCAGGTTGATTAATTTTTTTGCAAATTTCTTTTTCTGACATATTTATAAACCAATTCATCAACTTTGGATATCTGGAAAAAATTACAGAGTATAACAATATTAAAATTTTAATGGGCGTTGAATTTAATCAATTCATTAAAATCTACATTGAATAATTCATGATAACTTTTACTACATTTTCTTTAGTATTTATTATAAAAAAAAACATTGAAACTTTTGTCATTCAAATGAGTTGTATTAACAAATACGAATTTGCAAAAGATTCTAGTAAATTTTAAAATACTAACTTGGTACTATCTATAGGAACTAAACCATGCAAGGTCGACATAGTTGTAAACACACTCAAATCAGCTAATGTCATAACATCATCAGCCAAGTACATAGAATCAGACAAATATGTATCCAGCATCCTGTACCCGCTTTCTATATTCCTTATCATAGACTTTGATAATTCTGTCAGTCTTCCTGTATAAGTTAGTGCCTGGAATTGTGTCAAAATTTCATCAATATCTATGACTTAATTTTTTTTACTATTATAAATTACATATTACATTAAAGGTTTTAGATATTTAAAATATGGAATACAACATCACTACGACTTAAAAAAGTGTATGAATAATTTCTCACCATTATGGTTCTTAGATACGGAAATAAAATTCCACAATCAAAGAATAGTCGTTGATTTATTGTAGCTCTTTTCTGTTTATCAGTCGGATAAAGATATGAGTGTTCTGGCTTCCCATATTTATCCAGTAAATACAAAATAATTGCGTGACTAAAAAAACATGTGTAATGGAAATATAATTTTTCAATTTGTAAATATTTTACATAACTATGATACCTGTATATAACATTATATATCATACTTATTGATAGGATAAGTTTTATTTATATTTTTAGAATGCTTTGTTGCACAATAAAAAACTATAAAATAAACTCAAATTCAATACAACCTGCACTTTCTCAACCAATATTATGATAAGTAAGAAAAAATCATTATAGGTATGTAACGGCAAAAACAATTTATAACTCTAATTCTGTAATATTAACAATCTTTTTAAAAACTTATGATTAAACATTTTTAGTATTTAAAATATAATGGTGTAATAAAAAGATACAACTGGTCTATACAAATATCACAATAAACAGTAAGTAATGAAAATATTGTTTTAGTAAACAAAAACTCAATTAAGTAACATTGTTAGTTGAATGTATATTAAAAACAAATAGTTATTATAATCATGTGACATTCTTTTAATAGATTATTATTGTTGTGGGTTATATACAAACCTGTCACCTAAACAAAAACCGTCGTCTTCTATGAATGGAATAGTTCTCATAGGATTTTTCTGAAATTAAAGCATCCACAATAACAAATGACTTTTAGTAAAACATATTTTATAATAGCAACTATGATAAATATATTGTGTAACAAGTTATTTTATTTCAAAGTTTCACAACTTTGTTGGTTGGTTTGTAAAAATTTCAAAAAAGACGCTAAATTTTTTAAATCTATAAAATCTTAAAAGTATTAAATCTTATGCAAAAGAAGATCTCAAAATTTGTTGTTACACATGAGAGCTTACTCAGAGAAGACTCTTTTATCACTCAGTATAAGAAGGTACTTAAACCTTAAATTAAAACTTCAGTTATGCTTTCTAGTGCTTTTAGTTAACATTTTGTACTAATTGAGTTAAAATCAATACTTATTTGCTAAAACTAAACTTACCTTTGTCATATCTGGAGTGTCTTGTTCTCGTAAAATGGGGTTTATATCATATCCATTATATTTGATACCAAGGAGATCAGCAATCATCAACACAGTACGGGCTGGGGGACTAGCATCAGCTTTGTATATTGTTGTGGACATTTTACTGTGGCAGATTGTGGATAATTGACAAATGAATCAGTATTTCATGATTTTATGACAAAATATGTCACATATGCATCCTAAATGAAGGTGAGAAGGAATTTGAACATTTCTTCCAATTATTTTTTAGATGACATAAAAGATAGACACATCTATTGACTGGTCCGGAATTAAACTGAATTCAATTTATAATCATTATAAAAAAAAACACCAAAAATACCTCTAATTGTGTAATTAAAAGTCACAACTTGTTAATTTTTTCTTAAATTTAAAATTCTTCTTTAAAAGGCTTTATTCAGTTACCATTGCAGTGACGATAACAGGAATGTCATCTTTAAGCAAGCTTCGATTATTTCTTATTGTTGTTGTTATATTATCTTACATAATAGGGTCAAATCACAAGAAGTTAATTAATTGTTTACAACTTAGATTTTAGTAAATTAACAGGTCAGCAAGAATGCATCAATACTTTACAATAAGTTCAATAAAAACTAAAATATATGTAACTAAATTATTGAATATTTAATAATCAATTTTAATGAAGTACTACTATATTGATTAAAATTGAGACAGTTTTTAACTAAATCTCACTTATAATTTTGCTACATTATACAATTTCATCTAAACAAATATTATAAAAGAGAGAGTAACTGTGTCTGTTACTATTTTTCAGCAAACCATTGAACCATATACTTACACCTGACAACCAGCCCCTAAAACAAGTTAAACTCAAACACAAATAACTTTATTCAATATAGAAGTATAACACTTTCTTATTGAAAAGAATATACCCTGACCTGAGAAGAACCTCAGGTCTCATATATTATATAAACAATTTAATATGATATGAAATAGCCAGGAGGCGATCATTACACTGCCAAGGTGAACTGTGGTGTAAAACTGCAGGCAATACCCAGTATGATATAAAATGAAAAATAATTAAAAATCTTGCAAATATGTTTGATATCATATAATTATATCATCCATGTTTTCTTAACAAATTTAATGATGGAATTATCTTCTTTATACTAGAGCCTTGTTTGTGATAATACACTTGACGGAAAGAATTAGTAAAAAACTGAAGTAATTATCATCTCTTCTGATACTAATAAAGTGGCTAACATTCTGCCAGTGCAGTGATATCCAAAGAAAAACTAAATTACTAAAAAATAATTTCAAACGAAGTGCTTTGATGATTATCCTGCACTTTATTATACAAGAGTTGACATAAATTATTGACTTTTTAAACACTACTTCCATTTCATATTTTATCTAATCTATGTATCAATTACCTTAAAAAGTTTTTATATAATTTAGTGATTAGTGATTTAGTGATTATAATAATTTATATTAATGTATCAAAAGTAATTTAAAAACTTTTACTTACATATTTATTAAATTTAAATTTAATATTTGACGACGTTTATCAAACGTCGTTTTCAATAAATTTGATCGCAAAAGTAATCGCCAGGATAATATAGTAGGCATACTATAAGTAGATACGTAATACATATAAATCATTAAAATATGATAAAAAACATATTAGGTACTTACTTATTTTAGATTCGAATTTCGAACTGTCAGCGGTATGTCAACTGTCAACAAAATTTATATTTGGACATTAATTTATTCTCTAGTCTCTGGTAAGCCGTAGACTAAAGAATAAAGAAGTATTTTACACATGGTAACCGTCTTACTTGTGGTATCCGTCTTTTTTATATGGAGATTTATTGATTTTATTACCACAATAGTATGGAAACAGTACTTTTCAAAGGGGGATGTATAATTTTCTATCTCTGATTTCGTTTTACTCTATCGGAGTTACCGGGGTTAACACCCGATAGAGTAAAACGAAAACGGTTTCCATCAAATTTCATCTTTCAACTCCAGTAGCGTTATTTAAGTTTCATATATTTTGAGCTGCACTATTTATACTTATAGATACTTCCACACTCTCTGAGATTATGTTATGGAGAGGTGTTGCCGAGCTATCGATAGTATCGATAGCGTTCTGTGTGAGTAATACTATTGATCAGCCATATTGTCGTTGTATATGGTTTTGGACTATTCAGACTGCCCAAAACTGTCGAGAATATATATTTTTTGATAATATTACTTTTTTGACATAAGAAATTAAGTTTTTGCACGTTTAATATCAGCGTCCATGTTGCGCTTATTTTTTGTCAACTTTGTGGTTATTTAACAACAATAACGAGCAGTTGATCTGAACCTTAGATAGATATAATATATAGATTCAAAATATATATATAGATTCAAAATAGGCAATTTTTATTAATTGAATATTGTGTGAAAGTAAGAGCCTAAGCTTGACAAAATGGCGTGTTATTGAGAAAGTTCCGACTTTAAAATTGTAGATTTTGTAATTAATAGAAATTGTACGAAAAATCATAGATCGATCGATGAAACTACGTTATTAGTTTTTACAATTTCGGGTAAAATAGGCTATTTGACAATGCGAAAAATAAATTGTGAATTATTGTAATCAGTGTATATTATGAGTTTAAAAATGGTTTACTAACGAAACGTGAAAATAATATTTAATTTATTCAAAAATCAATAAATAAAAATGCTATTTTTCAAACGTTTGTCACGTGACACAAAACGCTCCTGATTGGCCGGGCTTATGATGAAGTCACTTTCTTGTAAACCTTGCCTTTCTACTATATGTACCACAGATTAAAATACAGCAAAGTGACGTCACCGACCCCATTGCAGCGCCATATTGTCCAAGTAGCGTTTTCGCGCTTTATTTAAATATGGAATTTTTAGTATGATATTTTTCGGCAAATATGTACTAGAAATAAAAAAAATCAACTTTTACTGGGTTCCTTAACCTCTACTAAATAATATAAAATGGATTTTAAAAAACAGTCAAATAGCCTATTATTTTATGGAAAGGATAATTAAGAAAATTCTCGATAGTGTTCCTTGAATCAAGGCCCTGATTTGTCATTGAATAGTATTGAAAAATCATTGGCTATCGATAGCGCAAAACCATCGATACTATTGATAATATCGATAGGTTTTGGTCAAAACTAATGATTTTTGCAATATTAGTTAGTAGCATAGTAACGTATATCAATAGGTTTGCTCGTGGGAAGCGATCCGTTGCGATGGCATTTACATATGATGATCGTACTATCGATAGACTATCGACACTATTGTTTACACTAGAGAATCGATTGCTTATCAATAGTGGACTATCGTTTGAGTATAGAGTTTACCATTATATTTGAAAACAAACCTCACTTATGATGCATAACAATACGAGTGATATAAAAATGTAATAAAACAGAAATGTAAATAATAACTCCTTTTTTGTCACTTATTATATGATGAGATGGTTCACATTAAAGCTATCAAGGTTTTGGTACTAGGCTACTTATATTTGATCGGATAACATATCTTGTATTACCTTAGTAACAACAATGTCGGTAAAATTAAGGATCTAGTGATGCGTATCGACCAGCCTAAACTGAAAACTTTTGTTACGTCTACACTTGGCCAGCGTTCATTTGGCTGGTATGACTGAGATGAAACTTTGAAAATTGTGTCTAACAAATAAGTAATATTATTGTAACCCTTAATAATGTGGTTGTAAGATTTAGTAATATATGTATAAAAAATATATTATATCCTGATTTATTTACCTATACTTTATTATTTGTATAATGTAATATTTATTATTTAGTTATTCGTCATGTTATTAAATTAACAGTAATTTAACCTTACTAGTTCGTCAATTGACTTCCAACTATTTTTATAATGAGATAGGACGCGCCAAAAGAGGCGCCATACTGTTTTTTAAAAAAAACCTGTACAGCGTTACGCTGCACTAGTATATAAAATTGAGAGTGTGTTAAGTTATAGATTTTGTTTTATTTTATTAAAACCCACAAGTGTTAACATATAACATGTATATTGATGAAGTAAAATATGAGTATTTACAGCATATTCCAAAGTAAGTAGCATAAAAGATGACCAAATGTTAGATTTACGTAGGTATTTCATGCGATTTGTTGATAACTTAGCTATATAGGGAACTAAGCAATTATGATAAATATATCAGTAATTTTATTCAATATAGAAGCATTACATTTACACATTTAATTCAACACTACTTATTTCCACTTTAATTTTACCTCAGAAATTCCGATAACAGTTTTGTATAAAATGCCATTTTGTGGCAAATCCGTAATGAATATCGTAGATTAACCACGCTCTCAACCAAGATATATAGTATAGTTTTATTAATTTTATATATATAATTATTGTTAAAATAATTGAATTTCTCACGCAATAAATTAGTGTATATTATTTGTGGGACTCCATTCCTTTGTTGTCTCAGGGTCTCCAGACCTCTTAATCCGGCCTTGGAGATAATTCCATTAAATTAACCATGTTTTGTTGATTAGTTTTTTGTCGAATTGTAGGTGTTGTAGTAGTGAAGTTGAACTAATGGCATTATAAAAAAATATCAACATGATTACAAAGCATAAAACAAGAATATATGAAATAATTTAAAAGTAGTAAAATTGACTATATATAAACCACATTGTTGTAAATGATAAAAATACAAAAACGTGTTTTCGAACAATATATAGCGACTTCAATTTTAAATAAATAGGTTAGGATTTATTACTAACAACAATTAAATTGACCATATTGAGGACAAGTAAATGAATTTAATTACTTTTAAAATTTGTAAACGGATTTTTTTTATTTCTAGAATATTATATATTAAGTAGCTATAGCTACATGTATATATTATATATACTTCGTGGAATTAGTCGTGATGATGGTAAGAGACCTGATGGATTAACATTGGGACACTACATGCTTTGACACGTTGCCCCCGTCTCATATCCGAGAAACAAAGAGAACATGTTAAGAGCCGGTGCCGTCGCGGAAAAAGTTGAAGCAAAAAATAGATCTAAATATTCGTGTCTCCATTATCTCCTTGGCTCTTGGAGTAGTGCTGCAAAAGCTTCATCAAAAGTATAACACCTCCTTCTGCTCCCACTGGTGACAGGAGAGCTGGTTCGTTTTTTGCCCAGAGGATCGGAATTTCGATTCAAGGTGGAAATGCTGCTAGCATTGATGCCAGCATTCCACTCGGTCAAGATTTATACAGTGACTAGTTTTAGTTCATATTTGTATATATTTAAGTATTTAAAGTAGCTATTGTAGGTTTAACTGCGGATCAAAATATACGTAACAGCAATTTCGTAGCGTTAAATTATTAACTATCTGAGTTAAAATTCGCACGTTTTATTATACTTAATTGACACGATTTTGTTATGTTAACCGAAAGAAAAAGGAGCAATATTACGTTTTGAAACAATTTTTATATGTATACAAAAAGTAATTAAAATCCGACCTACATATTTAATCAAATTTTAATATTTTGTTTATATCAAAGACTTCATTGAAACGGTAAATTATATAGTCTTGATTTTTTTAATTAATTTATGAAAAAGAATACATAGGTATGTTACCAATCTTTGAGGAGGTAAAAAAAGTAATGATTATTTATTTATGTAGAATATTTGTAGAGAGTCAACTTTACTACAAATATATAGATATTGATTACAAGGAGAACGCAAAGACGGTATTATTGCTTTCGGTATTTACTTCGAGACGATCTTTGATGAACGGGTTGTTGTCTGATAGCTAAGATTTTACTTTAACTAACTAAATACTGTATAAATATATGAACTTGAATTTTGAAATACTACATCTATATATTGCCTGCTTTCATTGCATATATTGCCTGTTTTCACTAATACACGTATCCTCTACAAAACAACAACAACAACAACAACAGCCTGTAAATTTCCCACTGCTGGGCTAAGGCCTTGAAGAGTAAGTTTGGAACATATTCCACCACGCCTTTCCAATGCGGGTTGGTAGAATACATATGTGGCAGAATGTCTATGAAATTAGACACATGCAGGTTTTCTTAAGATGTTTTGCTTCACCGCCGAGCACGAGATGAATTATAACAAACTGGGTTTGAACCCGCAATCCTCGGTTAGGATGTACGTTCGTTTTACGTTTACGTTTAGGATGGACGTACGTTCTAACCACTGGGCTATCTTGGGTCATCCTTTACACTTAAAGTTATTTGTTTCCAGATATGAATAAACTTAGTTCACTGTGATCTTACGTACATACGCAACCCTTTATCTGGTCTTGACGTATTGATTTATAACCTATTGTTTGTTTGTTAACTTTTCCGTTATTTAGGGAGCATTAGAAAGTTTAATAATTTAAAATAATTACATCAGATTTCATCGGTTAAATGAAGTGTTGAATAATGATTAAAGAATAAAATTACCACTTTAATTTGTAATCAAATGTATTTGTTTATTAAAATATATCTTTGAATCATACAAAAATTATTTGGCATGTCAAAAATCTGGAAGATTACAAGTAATGAAGCTCCTTATAATAGTTACGAACAGTTAGTTATTTTTATTTAAAATTAATAGGGTACGTTTGTAAAAAGATATGAAACCGACTCCGCGTAATGGGTTCTTCGTATAGCCTCAGCTAACATCACTGATATGTCCATCGTCTGCAATTTAGGGCACAGTTTCATATTTTTATCCTGAGGTATCGTATTTGTCACCACCAAAGCTTCCAAGCATGAATTGTTTATTTTGTCAATAGCGTTGCCAGCAAGAACGCCGTGAGTCAATATAGCGTAAATTTTACTAGCACCAGCTTCGCGTAACTTCTCAGCTCCTTTGACGATGGTATCACAAGTATCGGCCATATCATCGACCATGATAGCCGTTCTATTTCTTACGTCACCAACTAAAACAGTTGAGTCCACCTCGTTCTCTCTTTGTCTTTCTTTATGAATAATGGCAAAGTCGATATCAAGTCTGTCTGCTATGGATGTCATGCGCTTTACGCCACCAGCGTCAGGTGAAACCATAACGCTGCTTTTCCATTCTGGAATATTATCTTTGATCCACTTGGTGATAGCTGGCTCAGCGTATAAGTTGTCAACAGGAATGTTAAAGAAACCTTGAATTTGAAACGCGTGTAAGTCAATTGTAATAACGTGATCAGCTCCGGCAACTGATATAAGATTAGCAAGAAGCTTAGCTGTGATCGGGGCACGACTTTTTTCTTTCTTGTCTTGCCGCGAGTAGGGGAAACATGGAATAACTGCTGTTACTCGGGAAGCTGATGCGATTTTACAGGCGTTAATCATAATCAGGAGTTCCATGAGGTTATCGTTAATTTCACCGCATCCACTTTGCACGATATACACATCTTCGCCGCGGACAGATTCACCAATTTCAACATTTGTTTCCTTATTGCTGAACTTTTTGGTCGTAGCTCTGCTTAAATCTAGACCAAGGCGCGTGACGATTCTCTTCGCTAAATCTGGATGCGAACTTCCAGTAAATACTTTGATGTTTGGCATTCTGGGAGTCTGTTCTGTGCTTGTTTCGTTTTGTTTCTGTTTCAAGTCCACTGTTTTTCCGTTATTTACGTCTGATGTCATTAGCCTGACTGATGCAAGTAAAGTATGCCGAAACTAGTGATCGCGATAGTATATGAACTGTTATTTGCCACAAACAGATTTATCAGAGTTCAAGATGAGGTCGAGTCATATCTCAGCATCCCCGCAATGGAATACTGTTTGTTATCAACAAGTGAATAACGATATAGACAAACAAAATTACATCATATGAAATATTTATATAACAAGCTAAAATTATCGTTACTAATTACTTTTACTTTTAATCGCACTGGTTTGTTGTTCGTGAGCAAATCGAAATAAGAAAAATGATATTATAATATACTTCCTAACGGCTAAATTAAAGATTTATAAGAATTAACAACTATGACACATTTTTCTCTCATTAAAAATTTTATGTGGTTAAAAATGAAATAATTAAATATTAAGCGCATTGCTTATAATTTCACAGTGTGTTCTTAAACAGCTCAATTTAAATATAACCCAACTGAGAGGGAAATTAAATATTCAGTGTTAATTTAATTTGTATTTATACATTACAGGCACAAATTTGACGTCGAAATAATTAACTCAAGGCGCTATATTGTTAAATAATTGTATAATTAAAAATTAATTGTGTAGTAAAATTTCGTTAAAAAACCCTTAATAAGGTAAAAGCTTAACAGGATTTTTATTTACACGTTTATTTGTTATTTAACATTTATAAATATTGAATTTAAGTTATTTTCGTTAATCGCATTTAATTTACAAACTAGCGACGCCGCCCCGGCCTCGCACTGGTGCAATACTGATTGTGTTGTGTGTTGTGAATGATGAAGACATTCTGATGTCTTAACAGATTTTCAATCAATAGACAATACAAAACGCTATGACCCTGTGTTTTAAATATCTTCGAAAATCTTCATTTTAATTACAAGCACAATGTATTTAAGGTACAGGTATATAAGGATTAATACTGAATTGCTTAAAATTTTTTCGAAATTTTTAGCCAATTAAGCCATTACTTCTCGTAAAAGTAAAGAGATCCCTTTGATTTATTGATTTACTTTAAATGTTTGGTGGGACGTTATGCAAGCCTGTCTGTGTAGGTACTACAAACTATTCATAGAAAATGAAAACCTCAAAACGGAAATGCCTAGAATTGTTGTGGTTGTGGTTACAAGGGACATAACATCTATGTTATGTTGTTTTGTTACAAATAGATACAACATACAAATAAACAAGATCACATACATTACTCTGATCCCAATGTGTTATGGAAAATCAGGTACCACACGACGGTACCACAAATACTCAGACCAAAGACAACATAGAAAACTAATGATAATCTATATCGACTCGGCCGGAATCGAAGCCGGGACCTCGCAGGAGCGTACCCATGAATACCGGTAGATATGTTTATAATTATTTTTTCATTGACATCATTTTAACGTAGTTTTAAAAGTAAGAAGATACAATTATTTAAACACATTTATTGTTTTCTTCTTGCGCATGTTGTGTTCTTCTCGAATGCAATTTGACTCTTAATATATTATATTATTTTAATCAGTGTTCCTACCAAAATTTGTGTCACAGTAAGAGATGGTTGATATCTCATATCACTCATAATGCCAATGTTTCTGGGCGCTGTCGACCATTTGCGATGGCGTGATCTGTTTGCCGCTTATTTATAAGAAATTAATAATCATTATCATTACATAGTATTAAAAGTCGCTTACCGTTGTCTGTCCCTATGTTTGTTTAGGTCTTTAATTTTACTCAACGGATTTCAATGCAGTTTTTTTAATAAATACAGTGACTCGAGAGGAAGGTGTTTGTATAATGCTTGGACAATAAAGTAGAGAAACACTCATAATTTTCGATGTTTCTAATGAGATGTCGAAAAAAAGACAAATTTTTCAGTATATTTAGTATAAGCATTGCATCCGTGCGATGCCGGGGCGGGTCGCTAGTTAACAATATAATTTATATTATTGTTTCGTAAGTTTCGGTCAGACTAAGGTGTATACGAGCGATGAACTCAGTCGTTTTCCTATAATTAATATTTAAATAAAAATAAGTATGAGGTGTTATTCGTACATCATTATTTAGATCTCATATATTTTACTCAAGTGCACGATTGTCATCTGTTATTTTAATTTGAAGTAGTGAGTAAGTAGAAGAAGAGTTTAGTGTGATTATTATTAAATCATTAATTCTGAGAAATCGAAATCCGTGCACGTATTCTGAAATCTGATATTCTAGTTTTATTTTTGTGTAGTAATGAATTGCTTTAAGATAAATTAAAAGCATTAGTATATTTGTTATTGTAGTACTCTTATGACCTTTTAAAACCTTTGGCAGGGGTCAATAATTGCAATTAAATATTTATTACAAGTATTTCATTAAAACCGTGTGGGCGAAATGCATGCTTATATTGTTATTTAATTAATTTGGTTAGTTGTTAAAACTGAAAAGCGTGTTCATAAAATATAGCTAGCTGTGTCCGAGATTTCGAGCGTGTTTGAATTTAAACGAAAAGTTATTGTTCATTTCGTATATACCTATAAATTATGAATTCTGTATTAGGCAGATTTTGTGATGTTAGGTCGTTTGTGTACTGGACAGTATTTGGACCTTGCAGGGTGGTCGGCAAAATGGTCCAGCCGTTCCAGAGATAGTTGAAACAAAGAGACAAAAAGTGTGAAAAAATGTTATATTGGTATCATGTATATTGACACATGTGCATTCAGTCAAAATACTCCAATTTTATTATATGTACAGAAAATGATATTATTTCTGTATAAGCATATTTTTATTTAACTGTCATAATTAAAATTTTTCATAATTTGCTCTTTCAATAATGAAATGAACGAATTGGCTCTTTTGATTGGGAAGTGAATGAAGCAAAACCAAGTCAAAATAATTTAATAAATAAACAATATTATTGCATGTTTAATACTACAAAATTAAACAAAATAAAATGTTTGTGTGCATAATATGTACTAAAAAAAGTAGATCTAATCGGTTATGACAGCAAATTAATGACAATTTCGCTATTATTTTCTAAAATACACAAATCGGTAAATCTTCTGATCTCTCTATAGTTATCATAATTATTGTACTCCTCATACAAACCATAGACTTTATAATATTCAAAATCGTAAGCCCAGGTTCCCGTGTTGATGTCACAAATGGGATCGAAGTCGTTACCTTCCGCTGTTATTGTTATATTCTTTTCGTTTGCCTCAAAGAATAACGTCATGCCGGGCGTGACATAAAGCTTTCCAGACGCGTGACAATTTTCAGTTTCATTCGTTTTTATACATTCCAAAGCAATTATTGCTGAGAATGGAATAAATAGTCGAGTGTCTTCTGCTGTTAATCGAGCTTCCTGAAATTTGAAATTGTAATCATTGTAGGCATACATGGTGTTATAAGGATGTACATAATTGTTTGATTTTCCAAATGAGTCCATCGTGACTTCATATTATGAATGAGGAGATAGATCATAGCGTTCGTTAATATACTATACATTTATTTAAAAAACAGCTTGATACATTTTGTGACGAATTTGTATGTCAAGACGAGTCCGAATATCTAATGAATGTGATATATTAGATAAAAGTTTGTTATCATTCGAAGCGGAAGTCCTTATTTGTTACTAGAATCTTACTACTTTTGAACATCTTTATGAAAATTAATAATATAATAAATGAGACTAAAATAATGAATGCTTTATTGAAGCAGGCTGCTACAAGCACATGTGAATCGTAATTTACAGGATTCATTTCAATATCACACTACCTAAAAGAGCAAGCAAAAACTCACAAATAAACATATACTTATGTAATTACATTTATCTATGTATCATATACAGAATATTAATACCAGGTGTTTCTATCATTTATTTAAAACAATACAGTATAAAGTGCTTGATTTATATTTTTTATTTTAACATATGTTTTAAATTTAGCTATAGATATATGTTATCCGTTCTGCAGAATTTTATTAAATCAGGAAGGATGTAATAAATTTGTCAAGTCGAAATTATTGAGTAATCAGTTTATCTTACTTCTCGGATTTATACAATATTTGTTGATGATTCTATCGAAATCATTGATCTTGTTATATACACGATATTATTGTAAATTTCCTTTCCTTTTTAAGAAGAAACATTCCGAATGAATTTTCAGAGTTAGAAAGCTATTATTTGAATTTCCAACTGTCAAACTATGCTGGACATCATTATAACTGAAGTTCATTTCAAGTTTTGTGAGATGCTAATTTTACACACGTGTGAATCAAAGTGGCTATTAAACTCGGAAGACATTATTTATAAAACTGGAGAAGCAGCGATGAATAGTATATAAGGTTTACAGTTTTAATATATACTGTTTTAAATATACTTATAACATATATTTTTATAAATAAATAAACTTAGTACGTGACAAAACATACTCATATACAATAACCATATATTTATAAAGCAAAAATAAATAAGTCTTCTTACCCTTTGATAAATTAATATTGATCCACCTCTGATGAAAGTTAAAAAATCGGCTTCTGTTGTTGTCATGGTAACGGGATCCCCTTCATTTCCTTCTAATTTAAGGCCGCCCCAAAGTTCATACCACGTACCGGGAGGCAGCCAGATGTGAACATGACTTTGGAAAGGTTGCAAATTGGGAGCGATCAGCAAGTTTTCTCCAACGCTAAATTGTGTATTGATATCATGAAGCGCTACTGAAGATGGAAATTGGTAGAACATTGGTCGAAGTAGCGGTCCTTCTTGTAGTGTGGTGTAAAAGTAAGGCAATAAACCCAATCTTCGATTTAGTGCTTGAGTAACTATGGATCTATGAGTACCATTAAAGGCTAACGGGTACCTTGGAATATATTTCGAATGAATTTTTAGTAATGGAAAATATGTCGCAGCCAAGTACCATTTGATGCAGAGACTCGTCTGTGTTTCTGGGTCATAATTATTGGTATCACCGCAGATCGGAGATGACCAAAGCCAGGATCCAGATATTCCTCCAATTGCAGCTGCAATTAGCTCACGATGGAGATTGGTCCATGAAACATCAATATTTTGCCTATTTACTGCAAAGCGGCCGTTCATCCATAAGCTACTTGATAAAATGGGTGTTTTGTTTGTTTTTTTACTAAAAGCATTGGCAAAATTGTTTCCGTATTTTATATGCTCGAATAAGTATAACTCGCTGCTGTTGACAAGCGATAAGTTCCATTGTGGTATATTTTCAAACGCTTTTTCGAACTTCTGTGAATGTCAATATAAATAGAAATAAATGGAATATAATAGGACAATATTCGTAAAATAATCATTTAAATTAAGAAATACAAACCTCATTAAAGTATGGTAAATACGAGTCGATGTCATCATAAGTCTTATTTGTGTGATCTAATGGCCAATTATTTTCCAAAATAATGCCATCTAATTTTGTATCATAAGCCCATAGAATGTCCATAAATTTTTCAGAACTCGCATCGTAACTTGGGTATAACACTTCGTAGTCATTGACAATTCCTTTATACAAATCGGAATTATTTTGCGAACGATACATGATGTCTTTGAATGTGGGTATAATTTTACAACTTTCTATAATTTCTTCTTCGTTTATTTCAAGGTTTTCTGTGTCTCCAGGCATTGTTTCATTAGTTTCTTCATTAATATACCGAATCTGCAGGGTATTTGATAAGTAATATATTTATTTTTATAATTTGTTTATTTATTAATTTTATAAAGCCACGCATTTTAAAACAAAAGCGTTTCACGTTATTCCATTGTTTAAAATACTTTGGTAATAAAATATGAGTTTCGAAATATGTCTAATAAAAACAACCTTATCCAACCAATATCAGTAAGCTTCTTTTTGAATGTCATATAATACTTTAACAAATCATAGTTCTTCAAATTCATTATTATTCAAATTATAAATCATTTCTCTTAGGATATTAGACTTTGACGAGGGTAGCGATTTGGGCGGTATTTTATTTGGAAAATAAACTATTATTCTGATCCTTAACAAATTCTCTGTTATACTTGAGTAAAACCAACAATATTTTTGAAAGTAATAATTTAATGGTTTTTGCGCTTGTCCAGGCTCATATATAGGTCTAGAGACCCGAGATAGCCCTGTGGTTAGAACGCGTGCATCTTAACCGATTTTTGCGGGTTCAAACTCAGGCAACCTTTGAATATTTACGTTTTGTGTTTATTATTGATCACTTTCGGTGATGGAAAACATCTTGAGGAAACGTGCTTGTGTCTAATTTCATCAAAATTCAACCACATGTGTATTCCACCAACCGGCATTGAAACAGTGAGGTGAAATATATTTCAAACCTGCTCCTCAAATTTGTCTTTATAATTCATCTCGTGCTGAGTGGTGAAGGAAAACATCGTGAGGAAAGCTGCATGTGACAAATTTCATAGAAATTCTGCCACATGTGCATTACACCAACCCGCATTCGCAATTTGTTCCAAAACCACCTTCTCAAAGGGAGAGGAGGCCTTTAGCCCAGCAGTGGGAATTTACAGGCTGTTGTTGTTGTCTTTTTATCCGACCATAAGTTTCGTAAGCAAATTTTCAGCAAGATACTTTAATTGATAATATTTGTAAGATAGACAAAAGATAAATTAAAAATATAAATTACACCGGAAATACTTACGTAAGGTGATACGTGGGGTACAAATTTCTTTCTAGCACCCCTAACTAAAGAAGCGCCAGCGTTCACACGATCGATGTTACTTATCTCGCTATTTTTACATTGATTGCTATTGAAGACTATTGGTTCATGCCCACAATGGCTGTCATATGGCATATTCGTGGCGTTTGAGATGAAACTAGACAAATCCATCTCAGGAAGTTCACTGCAAAAATAAGAAGAAATAAATGTCGCGAAATAATTAATATTAAACATCATGATATGTATAATATGTAAATCTTACTTGCATATATGTATACCCAACATCCAATATTCTAATTGTTTGTTATGTCCTATTAATTTCATAACGTCCTGCATAATTTTTTTGGGTTCTGGTCCAACAAACAAATGAAATTTGAAACCGAAATTCGTTATACTTCTTACAACAATTTGATTATCAGCTCTTATAGAAATTTCTGTAGGATCGCTCACATCAATCAATAGACCATGAAAATTATTGTTTATTTTCGCATAAATTAATGGAATTGAACTGAAGCTTTTGTCATTGTTGTATAAAACTTTTGTAGTATTTATTTTCAAAGGTATCTCTCCCAATCCGTACATAGACTCGTTGGTTAACTTGAACGCTATCTCCCAAATGTTATCAGATGCAATTAGAGGTCCTCTCGCCATATCAAAAATGGTTCTTTGCGTGGCGTTCACTATTACATTTAATTCTGGGGAAGATACTTCGTACGAATATTCCGTGTTAAACGTTCTATTTCCGATAATGGAAAAGTTTCTGGAATTGTAGAAAGTTAAGACCATGTGCGTAGTTGATTGTTCATTTATGGATAGTTTAATTTTTGGTAAACTATTCTGGAATTTAAACGGTACTGTTGCAATTCTAGGTTGTAATGCAATGTATTCAGTCCAAGGCTGGGCCATTATGTAGGAGAATCTTGACGGTATGCGATGATAGCACATGTGTGAATTGCGGTCGAAACAGCAATGACTGTGGCATTGTGATTCTGTCATAAAACCTACACCACAAGGCAGTCTTGCCTCTCTTGATATTACACAGGAACCAACAGAGTATCCATCTGATGGCGGGAGGCTTAGACTTGTGAAAAATATAAAGCGATACAGTACTATAGGTGACACTATGGTTAGAAGTAAAAAGACGATAGCAAGTTTAAGGGGCCTGTTCAATAGAATGTTATGGTACCATTTTATTTCTGGAAAGAAAATGTTTTATTTATTAAAATAACAGTTTAAGTTTGTAAGATAAAATATTTGTTACGATTGTCTTAATTATATTCCAAATCTTACTTCTCACTTGTTGGTATTGATAATTTAACTCCGCGTCGTCCCACTCGTTTTGGGGTTCTTTAATATGAGGAATCATAACTAATGTTATTTAAATCCTTTGAAATATTGATGTAATAATATCACTGTCAGACATCACTTGAAATTCTAAAAACACGGAAAAAGAATTAATAACTTTTTAATTTGTCAAAATACATCGAATATTTATATTGACGAATGTATTACTAATTCGTCTTATTAATTTAAACAAAGGTAGTCAAAATCACAAGGAACTTGCACAACATTTGATCATAAGAATAATAAGGTATTAATATAAAATATACACACACATAATAACGTTTTTTGGTACTCAAAACGCACTTATCACTATTATTCGGATTTTTTTAAATAAAATAAAACGAGGTTATTGTGCACTGATGTTATTAATTATAACGCATCTATTGTTTTTCTTATCAATAAAATTATTCAACGTATTGACGTTCTGTGAATACCGATAATCAGTAAACAAATTCTGATTTAATTGTTAAGATAAAATTTTAAGATAAGATAAAAACTTCAATACAAAACGAAAAGATAATAGGACTTAAAATATATTTAAAGTGTGACGGCGTCTACTATCTGATTGCCTAAAGTATTGAATATCGGAGAAAATCCATAGCAACTATCAGAATTTAAATTATAAAAAAAAAAACAAGCATGCCATTACTAAAATATAATTTAAGAAAAAATGCCTATTCGTGAATATTTATTACTCATATGAATGGATATTTTAATTTTAGGGTAAAACAAATAGACCTTTTTTCTTTTTAATATAGAATTTGAACATAAATTTACTACGTAATTTGATTTAAAAAATATTATCAATAAATTGTATAGAAAGTAAATTGCTCTAAATAAATTACTAGGCGCTAGAATAAAAATACGAGTTGAACTAGTGGTTAAATTCAAAGGTTGTGTACATCCAAGTTTCAGAGTTTGAAAAGAGTTCTTTAAGAGCACCATGGTAGGTAAGTTTTGGATAATCCATGAGGAGCGCCATAAGCCTTTAAAAAAGTATTCAGTTGGAAGGTAAATCGCCTAAGTAAATCTCAACTTAACTTCAACACTGCGAATAAGTGAATTAACTTTATATTGCGTGTTTAAACAAAAGCATTTGTGTTCATAATAATTTATCTTGTTCTCGAGAGCGAAAGAAAACTTCGTAAAGAAAACGGCATTTGTCGGCTGTATATGCTTAGCGTATTTATACCTTTTTATTTACGCGCTTCTAACACGTGATGGAAAGTGGGAGGGACGAATCCCCGGTTTCCTGGACGCCGATTGTGCCCAGGTCCATCGGGTTTACCCACTAAAAACCAAAGTGCCCTCTCCGTCTTTCGGCGGGCGCCACGGGATCGCTTACGCATGCTACCGTGACGCCCTGACGATGCCGCGTTTATAGGTACCTATGATATATATAATTGTTATGATTTTAATAACGAGAAAACGATATATATTTAATTAATATAGAAGTTAATGTGATAATTTATTTGCTTTACATTTGTACGGTTTCTTTATTTAATTATCGTAGGTTTTTCTTCATTAATTACTGTTTCAGTACGCACCGCCCTTTGACGGCCTGACACACTGGTATAAATTTGCAACCACTGATCATTAGGTGACTCTTTGTCTGTCCAATTTTCAACAATTTTGTATATTCATAAAATATATATAATATTTTACGTTTTACACATACACTTAAATAGAATAACACATTGTATCTTAAATAACCTCGTTACGAGTAGAATTCAATTATTTCGGATTAGGTTGTTATTAAGTCTACCACACCAAACTATATTAACTTTAAACTATTATGGTACCACCCATACTTGACTTCATATAATAGTTATAGTAGTATATTATTAAAAACCATTAATTAAAATAATTGGTTGATGATAATGACACGGGGCTTTTAATAAAACTGATATTGAGTGCTTATTAATGATTACTCAAGGTATATAAGCGAAACAGATAAATATATACAGATAAATATATACTCATATTACCTCACGCTAATAAAAATCTCCATATTAGACTACCACCCATTATAACAACTATTAGAGTAAGACAAATTCGCTTTTATAAGGATTAGAATCTATTGTACTCTTGATATTGCGTTTAGTATTTCAAATCATAATAGTTTTAATTTTTTTTAGACAAAGTTCGAAATTATCAATGAAAATAAAAGTAAAATCGGTAAGGAAATTTTAAAACAAATGTTCTTAATTGAATAGAAAGTTTGCTCAGCTGCCGGACTAATTGTTTCGTGTCAAGCTTTTTTCAAACAATTCTGCTACGCAAATATTTGATTGGAGGTTTGAATTTATTTTCGATAAATTTGTTAAGATTTTAATATCATTTTTATCACAAACGGAATGGTAGACTTGATTATTCAAAGCGTCTATCCGGCACAGTTGGCTACGACGCTACGCAGAACGCACGTTTCATTCCGTAGCACTACATGTCGCTACGATGTTTTGAATACATCGGCATAGTTAAAAGCTGAATTTTGTTTTATATTCAGATAATTGTGTTATTAAAATATCATTATAATTAAACTGTAAAAACTTAATATTAATAATAAAAAAAAGTGAATGTGAAATGATTAAAAATGTGCTAAACACTAATAAATTGAAGAATAATCAAATACTGCCAATTTGACATAGTATAAATGCTTGTTTAAATAAAGTGTTAAAAAAAACAACATTTAGTTATAAATACAAATATGTCTATAAGTATGCAAAATATAACATCAAACATATCACTCGATAATAAATTTTGGGACTATTTTAATGATGTTCGAAACGCAACCGATGCCGTCGACACCGTGCCAGCTTCCGACCAGGGTTTCGTCGTTGGTATATACAGCACGCTGTTTGTTGTGGGTGCAGTTGGGAATGCGTGTGTGTTTGTGGCTTTAGTGCGTTCACGGAGGCGGAAATCACGGGTTAATCTCCTAATGACACATCTAGTGGTTGCGGACTTGATTGTGATCTTCATTGTGATTCCACTCGAGGTAATCTTTTTTTTATTTTTAATTGTCATCACTATTACACCCTAAATGTAGTCTTGCCTTTATGTCATTTATACGGCAAAAGATAAGGACCATAGCAAAATGAGATTACACAAAATATATTATTAAAAGTAGCATAATAATTATATAATTGTAACTATAGATGACTTCCAAAATACATCTCATAGCAACATGATTAAAATTTTGTACTATGATCCGTGTAACATATATAGAAAAGTTTAAAATCGATACGGCAATTAAAAGTGTTAAGGGTTCTGGTTTCACTGTAACAAGCGAAACAAAACTCAGTCAATATCTACCCGTATGCCTATACAAATATTCACTATCGAGGGTAAATCAGAAAGCAATTACATACTATATCAGTATAACAAGTCAAACTAAAGTATAATTTTATTTGGCTAAATTAGACTCATGAAACTTATCCATATTTAAGTATTGGTACAATAAACAATAAATAAATGAACTACAACACTATGATAATTAAAAGGGTTTCTGTTTGAAGTTTACTTAAATTAAGATTTTTTTCTAATATTTTATTTAGTTTACATATATATTAGATTAGATTAGATAGAGATTAATTACCTATCACACTTTCTACCACCAAGCAGCAGCTTGTGTTTCGGTTGGAAGGATGAGTGATCCAGTGTAACTTTTTTTGTTTGGTGACTCAGGGAGGTTAGACAAACCAGTAAGAAAGTATCAAGTGGCCCACTTTTCAGTCTGCCCACATAATGTAATAAAATAATAAGAATTTATTATTTTTGTAATACGAACAATTTTAATACAAGCTAAAAATACACAGGAAAATATTATTAATGTAATGGAGTTGATCTTTATTTATTACGAGTATTTCAATTTTAAAAATATTATATTGCAGTACAAATACTACGACACTTTTTCTGTATAAATGTAGTCTTTGTTATCTAATACATAATAGAGTTATTTACATCATCCATTATTAGCTGTTCAAAGTGTTAACAGAGGGACGGTTAAAATAGACTTCTATATTTTCTTTAGTACAATGAGTGTCTAGAAGTATGTAGGAGGTATCATATCATTTAAAAAAAAAGTGTTTTCATTTAAATAAAAATGATAACAAATGAGTTCTTATTTTACGAATAATGTAAAGAAAATATATCGTCAAATACTAAGTTTTTCTTTAATTCGTTAAACATTCACAAGAAATCAGAAATCATAAGACCTTTATAAATAACATTTATAACATTACAAACTTGGATACTTAGCTAAAGAACTTATTCGTTATTTAAAAGTCCCTTTAAGAAGGTTTTATAACAAGTTATTTTAGTAAAGTAACAGATTAAATAGATCAACAAAGACACGACGATTCAATAAACATAAAATATACGCATATTTATATTTTCATAAATATATAACTATATTAAATTTTGTTTCCCTGTTGCTGTCCACCTAAACTTAATCAAAAAAACTACCAAGAGTATTTTCACCTCACGCGTCTTCAGCTGTCAATTAATCAGTGAGATGACACATTTGTTGTCCCTTTCGCGCGAAAGCCTTATTCCATCTCTCTATTTCACTGGCTCACCCGTGTCGGGAATGACAAGCTGAAATCATTCCAAACCGAAACTGCCGTAATCATTCCCTTAAATGTGTAAATTACTTTTATATAAAAAAATAAAATTAAATAAATAAATAAAAAAGAGTTCATAAATTAATTAACCGCATGGTTGCGAGATAACTTACCATAAAAAGCATTACCAAGAAGGATTGGTATGACGGCTGTAAACTTTCCACTACTGGGCTAAGGCCTTCTCTCCCTATAAGGAGAAGTTTTGGAACATATTCCACCAAGCTGTTCCAATGCGGTTTGGTCAAATAGACATGTGGCAGAATTTTTATGAAATTTAAAACATGCGGATTTCCTCACGATGATTTCCTTCATCGCCGAGCACGAGATGAATTATAATCACAAATTAAACACATGAATATTCAGTGGTGCTTGGCTGGCTTTGAACCCACAATCATTTCGGCTTTCGAATTGTGTATTATAGTTACGGTTGTCTCAATTAGAGGGGCAGTATACTAATCCTATAAATTAAATAAGGGTATTATAATGATAATATCCTTATATATATTTTAAGTTACAGAAGTAAATTTCACTGTGAAAAATCGGAAAGTAGCTCCGTAGAATGTCTAATTTTCTAAGGTTTAACTTCGTTTGTTAGAACGTGTGGGTCCAATCTTGCAACTCAATTAAAGATCTAACCAACCGAATGAGCTGAAATTGTCGTCTCTCTTTTGGACTATTTGAAATGTCAATTTGATTTAAAAAAATAAACGTTCTTTGGAAAATTTTACACTTGTAATTATAGAATGTTTATTACTTAGGGTTTTTTTAAAATACTTCCTGGTTAGCTATTTATCGGTTGAGGAAACATTTAAAAATGTATTTAATTATTATCGAGATAAGAATCAAAATTTATTAATCGACTAATCAATGATATTGCATTATTCGCTTTAGTATTACGATTTAATCGATATATTAAATTTTATGACATCAAACAAACAGTTCTTGCATTTTAAAGAAAACTCATCATAATTATTGCAAACCAATGAAGCTATGTGTGTCGCAGTGGCTATAGATAGCTATAGCCCACGACAAATTAATTATTAAATACACTTAAACTTAAACTTGAACATACGTATTTTATAAAATTAAAACTACCACGCACTCCAGATACTTGTAATATATAATGGAATAGATTTTCTATCAGATACTTGTAATATATAATAGAATACATTTACGTTTAAAGGATACTACTAAGAAAAGAAAACATACATACACATTAGAACTATTCAGCATTCATACCTGTATATTACTTGGTGGTAAGGCTTTGTGCAAGATCGTCTAGATACCACGCGCTCAACAGATATTCTACCGCCAAGCAGCAGTACCGTACTGACTCGGTACAGAGAGTGAGCCAGTGTAACTACAGGCACAAGGAAGATACTCACGTAGCACGTCCACCAACATATGTATATCATAAAAAAATGAAAGCGAAATTGTTCTATTTAAGTTCCAAGTAAAAATAATAATTACATATAAAAGTGTTTTGTTGACAGTAAGACTATATAGGTAAATATACAATCAACATGATGAGCATTAAGTTTTACAGTAAGTCAGTTGTCGGTTTTCAAATATAAGGAAGATTATTTTCTCGGTAAAGTTATGAGTATTTATGTTTAATCTTATTTTAAAGGGCTTCTATAGACAAATACATGTAATTTTGTTTGTACACCTGCGTTATATTTAGAAGCATTCACTTATTGTATTAAAAAATCGTCGAATAATAAAAAATTTGGCAAGACTTTTGTAATCAAGTTAATGGCTATAAAAGGATTTATCTTTTAAAAGATTGATATGAATCGGGATTAAAATCTTTAATAGTTTTCTGAAAATTTATAAAACAGCTATAATAAATCATTTACAATCAAAAGTATTTCTATGGATATTTTTAATATTTATTGTAAATAATAAACTTAAGAAGCCTTAATTAGAAACAGTTTTGTGAACAAGGTAAGATTTATCTTGGTGGTAAAGTATTACACGTTATAAATGCCAATAGTTTGTAAATGGTCACTTTTACACGGCGATTAAACACCGGCAAAGTTATGCCTTTTATACTGGTTCAATTATTGTTTGGAATGTGCAAAATTAAATTTTATTTGGGGTTGAATAGTACTTGTACCCACAATACCCAGCCAGACAAAAAATCTTTAGGTATAAAATTATATTGTGTACGTTATACGTATTAAATGAAAACTTCTTCGATTTATTAATTTCACAGTTTATGTTAAAAATGTAGCAATAACTTTACGCAGTATGTATATATATGTTTTATAGAACATAGTTTCACGTAGTTACTCAGCGTCCACAGCAAAAAGCTTTTACAAACGTTTTAGTTGTAATAACATTTTTGGTAGAGTTAGTTTTGTACGAGGACATAGTTATAGTTTAGAATCTCAAAAAAAAAAAACATTACACGAAATATTTGTTTGTTCTGATTGTTTTTTTTATGAAACCTATGACAAATGAAATATGTACTAGCTGAACCCGTGAAGTTAACCGCGTGAAATTTATGAAACTACCAATAGCACCCAAATCGTCCCCCTCACTATACCTCACACCCGCATGGGGCTATTTAAAAAAAGTAGTATATGTCCTCCTCCAATACTTGATAACTATTTGCATAGCAAAATCCAACTTAATCAGAGCTATTTTCGTATTCACAATATTAGTAAAGACATTATTATTTTAATAATTTATTACTTAAATATTTTATAGCTATCTTTCACAGACTACTTTGGTGTTAGAAGCTTAGAAAGAAAACAGTTAAGTGCAGTTATATACATTTTTATATACGTAGGCGGACGAGCATGTCTGCCACCTGATGGTAAGCGGTCACCACCGCTCATAAACAGAGGCACTGTAAGAAATAATAATCATTTCTTACATTGATTATTACCAACCCCGACCCTAGGATGTTACGTCCCTTGAGCCTGTAGTTAAATTGGCTCATTTACCCTTCAATTCGAATACAACAATACTGAGTACTACTGATTGATTAACAAAGGAAATGAACAAAGCACTACTACCTGCCAATAAGACACATATAATAATATACATATTACATTATTATTGATTACCATTATTAAAAAAAAGTATACACAACGGTAGTGGTAGCTTTACATGTAATTCCACAGTATAATATGTAGATTCAAAGGTGCTTCAGTGAGCCTACCTGAATAATGAATATTTTGATTTAATATAAAATAATGTACGAGTATAATTTTTCCGGCCATTCACGTTATTATACGTGTATATACATTAATCATAAACATCTGATTTAAGCGAGTGTTGAACTCAGGGTTACTGGTATTAAAAGAGATCGTTGACTCTATGACAGACGGTTTGTGCTTATGTAATGTGTAATTTGTACGATAAATTACGGTTTAGTTGTAACGGTTTGGAACGTATTTCACCACGCTGTTCCAATGAGGGTTGGTGGAATACACATGGCGTATAATATCTATGAAATTTGTCACATGCAGGTTTCCTCACGATGTTTTCCTTCACCGCTGAGCACGAGATGAATTATAAACACAATTAAGCACATATATATATATATATATATATATATAGTGGTGCTTGCCTGGGTTTGAACCCGCAATCATCGGTTAAGATGCACGCGTTCTAACCACTGGGCCATCTCAGCTCTTAGTAACTTAAATATTGTATAAATACTAGTATTGTCTTTTACCCGTAGGGGGCTTTTACCCGTAGTCCCACAACAATATAATAGGTCCACACAACAATACAATAGCACGCGAAACGCTCAATAATTAAATCAGATTGTTATTTTTTTTATATATATTTAGTTAATCTGCATGTTATGTATTCTGTTGATTTTTTTAATTATAATTTTGTGTGCAATTACATAAAGCTGTAATAATAATAATAATAATAATAACTAGTATGCCCCCCCCCCAAAATCCAACCTTACGTCCGAGTCGAACACCAGACCACGTGGGGGGCGGACACGCATACATCTGAAACTTATGTGGCAAACAAGGCTATGGTAACCCATCAAACATGGAGCAACATTCAGAGAGATTACGTATAGGGCCGCTACCCGGGGGTCGCCGGGGTACACCTGGAGCCAGTGCTGGGTGTTACAGCACGCGATCCACTGGCGGTGGGGGACTGAGCAGGCGGGTTCCCCCCGAACAATTATCTACAGCCGACAATAGTTTACCCGTTATTAGTGCTAGTCAAAATTCTGCTGTTAGTTTTAACAGGCCAACTGAGGATGTTTCGCAGGTAGCCGCTAGCTCACAACCTGCGACCACCAAGGCTGGTAAACCCAGAGTACGCATGAAGTGGGACAAAGAAGTTAACTTGTTTATTATGCGTACTTATCTTTATATTACAAAATTAGAAACTGATAAAGTTATGTACCCTAAACGGCTATTCGACAAATTTAAAACACAATATCCGGATTGGAATGTAAGTCAACAACGTATCGCAGATCAAAGAAGAGTAATAATTAGAAATAAATTAATAAGTGAAGATGAAATAGCACACCTTAAATCAGAAATTGCTGAACAATTAAGAAGGGAAGCGGATTTAAATAATCAAACAGAAACATCGTTGCATTCACCCCATTTACAATCACAACCGTTAATTCAGACACACAATATAGTTACTAGCCCTAAAACTTACAATATTACACAATCTGATGCTTCTACACAGACAAATTTAACATCCTTAGTTCACGATACAGAAGTACAATATACTCAATCTACAACTAAAACCCGACCAAAATTACCGCGATTAAAAGAGAGTAAATTACTTCATGATCTGATTTACACATTCAATACTCATATACTACCTACCTTTTTTTCATTAGATTCCGACCTACTGCATTTACATACATTAATATATTGTTCGGCTTTAGTAATAATAACAAAACTTGGCTATAAGATTAAGTCGGGAAATATAGAAGATTCAAGCATACAGAAGAAAAAGAGCCATAAGCCAGCATGGGAACATAGATTAGAAAACGATATAAAAAAGCTTAGAGCAGACATTGGTAGGTTAACTCAATATTTAAAAGGCAATAGATCTAAAAAAGTAGTAGAAAAAGTAGAGATAATATTTAAAAATACCAAATTGCACACTATCCACGAAAGAGAAAACACGAAACCAGAAGAATATATCGACACTCTTAAACAGAAACTATCTTTAAAATCACATAGACTTGCAAGATACAGGAAAGCACTTAATAGAAAACAAGAAAATAAATTATATTGTACCAACGAAAAAGCTTTTTACAGATCATTGAATAGTTGTACATCGAATTATACAAACAAAGAAGAACAAATACCAAATAAAGATGAACTTAAAAACTACTGGGCAGGGATTTGGGAAAAAAGGAGTGACCACAATTTACAGGCAAAATGGATTGAAGAAGAGAATCAGAAGTGGGGTTATATGGAACAGATGGAATTTATAGAATTAAAATTAGATGATTTACCTGAAGTTTTAAAGAAAACGAAAAATTGGAAAGCTGCTGGAATAGACCAGATACATAATTTTTGGTATAAAAAGTTTACGTCATTACATGATATTCTAACAAAAATAATTTCAGACCTAATTAACTGTAGAACTCCACTCCCAAATTTTATAACA
This sequence comes from Vanessa cardui, assembly GCF_905220365.1. NCBI lineage: Eukaryota > Metazoa > Arthropoda > Insecta > Lepidoptera > Nymphalidae > Vanessa > Vanessa cardui. Next base: position 5,178,017 of record NC_061135.1, read on the forward strand.
ACCGGCTTGACCTACATGCTACCAAAAACCCAAAACACCCACGATCCATCACAGTACCGTCCCATAACCTGCCTACCAACAATATATAAAATAATCACATCCTGCATTACCAATAAGATAGTCTCACACCTGGAAGCACATAATGTAATGTCAGAGGAACAAAAGGGATGCAGACGAAACCACAGAGGATGTAAAGAGCAATTAATTATAGATTCAACTATACTAAAACATTCAAATAAATTTAATAGAAATTTGTATGTCACATATATAAATTTCAAAAAAGCTTTTGATAGTGTCCCACATTCATGGTTAGTTCAAATTTTACAAATATATAAGATTCATCCTAATATTATTAAATTTTTGAAAGAGGCCATGTCTAATTGGAGAACCACAATAACTTTAACAACAAAAACATCTAAAATCTGGTGTGACGAAATCCATATTAGAAATGGCATCTTCCAGGGAGACTCTCTCAGTCCTTTGTGGTTTTGCCTCGCCCTAAATCTCTATCTAGAATACTATCAGATTCTAAATTTGGATACCAATTAACACGTGACATAGCGGTTTCTCATTTGATGTACGTGGATGACATAAAACTATTTAGTAAATCTGTGAAAGAAATGAAAGAAATTATAAAAATTACAGCGCAATTTAGTAAAGATATAAATATGAACTTTGGCTTAGATAAATGCAAAACTTTAACTATAAAGAAAGGAAAATTAATTGAGAAAAATTATGAAATAAGTGAGGAAATAAATATATCCGAGATGTTAGAAGGGGACTTATATAAATATTTGGGTATACTTCAAGCTAAGGACATTAATCACTCAAAATTAAAACAAGATTTTACCACTGAGTACATCAAAAGAGTAAACCAGCTGTGCAAAAAACATCTTTATTCGCGAAATCTCGTAAAAGCAATAAATACTTTTGCTATTCCGGTCCTAACTTACTCCTTCGGGATAATCAAATGGTCTCAGACAGATATTAAGAATTTAGAAATAAAAACTAGAGTCACGCTAACTAAACATAATTATCACCATCCGAAATCAGCTATAGAAAGATTAACGTTGAAAAGACAATTAGGAGGAAGAGGGGTAGTTGATTTAAAAATACTTTGGCAAAACTAAATCCATAATATTCAAAAATTTTTCCACAATAAAGCAAATACTAGTAAGATACACGCAGCTATAGTAGAAGTCGATGATAATTTCACACCTTTAAACCTTAAAAATAATAATAAAGAGTTTAAAACTATCTAAGAACAAATAAATGAAAAAATTAAAGATTGGAGAAGAAAAGAACTACATGGTAGGCATATCCACGATCTAGAGCAAAATTTCATAGATTTAGATGCGTCAAATAAATGGTTACAAAAAGGGTACCTGTTTCCCGAAACAGAAGGCTTTCTAATTGCTATTCAAGACCAGGTTATCAATACAAGAAATTATAAAAAATATATACTTAAAGAATCAATAAAATCAGATTTATGTCGAAAATGTCACAGAATGCCAGAAAACATACAACATATTACATGAGCTTGCCCTACTCTAGTTCAAACAGATTACACCCATCACCACAGCCAAATAGTTCACTACACACATCAAAAACTTGCACACAAATATAACTTCACAAATACTCCACTAAAACCTTACTATGAATGCCAACCCAACCCAGTTTTAGAAAATGAAGAAATAAAAATATATTATGATAGAGCAATTCTTACTGATAAAACAATTCATTACAATAGACCGGATATAACTTTAGTTAACAAATAATCTAAAATAGCTTTCTTAATTGATGTTTCTGTTCCAAACACACATAATTTATTAAAAACTATTACGGAAAAGATCAATAAATATACAGAATTAAAAGAAGAAATAATTAGAATCTGGAATTTAAATAAGGTTTTTATTGTCCCTATCGTGCTTTCCACTACCGGAGTCATACCTAAACACTTACACCAAAGTTTAAAAATTCTTGATTTACCACCTCTCACATACATCACCATGCAAAAAGCTGCTATTTTAAATACTTGTCGAATAGTACGTAAGTTTTTGGAATCTGATAATGAGCTGACTGACTGTACTGACTGACTTTTTCACTCCCCAGATACACTTGGTCATTGACCCGTGTGACTGGAATATTTGCCCCATTATTAGGGAGATAAATAGTCCAATAAGAAGAATAATAATAACTAGTATTGTCTTAAGTCCACTTACGTTTTTTCGTGCTCACAACCTTTGCGATGATGTATGTGATAACTAAAATATGTTAAACAGATTTTTACCTTTGTAAAGTATTTTAAATAGTCCACATTATTAAAACACAGGATATAAAAAATCATTTGTAATTTTTTGTTATCTGTGATCAAGTTTCATTAGTCGATGGCAAAGCCCTTTATAATTAATAGCATTTTGCGTAATATACGATCAGTATTTGTCGGTTGAAACATAAGCAATGTAATTAAAAAATAAAATTTTAAAACGATACTTTCATTTTTTGATTGATTAAATGACAATATTCATTATTCTATAAGATATATAATATATCTACATTTTACATGTAAATAAAAATAAGTGCCAGCACACCCGTTGCAGCCTTCCCTGGGAAAATTTGACTTCCTTTTTAACCTGATATGTTTATTTAAAAAATTAAACAAAATTTATTTCTCTTTACTAAAAATAATAAAAAATATAAATGAGTCGTTAAAATAAGTTGAAGGGTATTCACCAAATTTCATAGACAAGGAGTCAGGACATTGACTTTTTTACATACATACATACATGCTCGTATATACTTTTTGACTTAACTAGAGAAAAGCTCACCGATGATTGAATTCTTTCTATTGATTAAAACATTCGCTTCACTTTGATGTTGAAAATATGAATGAAATTATTATATGTTGATATTTTTCAATAAATATGTTTTTGTTTACGCTTATTGTGACCCGTTTCAACTTTATTATGGTAATAAACATATTGTTTCTTTAAAGATTCGGAGTGTGTTCAATGAACTCCGAGTTAAATAAATAATTTATTTTCAGTCGTTTTCATTGCTTATCGTTTTATTATGTGTGAAAAATATTTGATGAAAACAAGCCTTTGACAAGTACATAATTGAAACGGTGAATGGCTGATCTCATTTCCCTTAACATCTCTAGCGGATAATTTATATATGCCGCTCTCCACTCATGACATTTTAAAAAGAACATCGATGAATTGTTACCTCAATTAATGTCTTCTGACGACCTCCGTAATCGCGTAGTGTGTACACCGGTTTTCACGGGTACGCCACTCTGAGATTTCGGGTTCGATTCCCGAGTCGAAGTTGAGTTTATTAGTTTTCTATGTTGTCTTGAGTCTGGGTATTTGTGGTACCGTCGTTATTTCTGATTTTCCATAACACAAGTGCTTTAGCTGCTTACATTGGGATCGGAGTAATGTATGTGATGTTGTCCAATATTTATTTATTATTTATCTATTATTTATTTAATGTTAGTTTTATCTTATGTAAACAATGATTTTGTTTCATGTTTTAAATTTTTGATCATTAATATGATTTAATTAATTTTTGTTTTTATATATTTTTTTAATTCTGTATGTAACTACTCTCGTTCTTAACTTTTTATTATCCTGTTTCTGATTTGTATTCAATGTCAGTGGAAACTTGATTGGTTTATGTATTATTTTATTGTTTTTTCATATTACTATTGTACAGTTTGTTTCCCGAAAATATAAAAATAAAGTCATAACTCTGAGGAAAAAAATAATAACAATACTGGCCGGGATATATACATGTAAATCCCGGTTTGACCTTATAGGCTTTTGGAATAAATGTCTTTTCCAGTATTTCAAAGAGTCTTTGGGGTGAGTCTGACACGCTCACTTCAATTTCGATGGAAAGTTAGCAAGATATGCTGTCGGCCATGTTGCTGAGAGTTGAAAATCATTAACTAAGTACCCATTGAAAGATTGCTCCTCACATGCTAATAATTAAATAAAAGACTTTCTGTATACAATTTCCGAATTTAATTTCCCGAGTGTGTGAGTAAGTTTATTCGGATATACTTCCATTATTATAAAATATATACATATGTGTGTGTGTGTGTGCCCGCGCGCGCGTGTGCCTGTGTGTGTGTGTGTGTGTTTCATGCAAGTATCACTAATATAATTGTTGAAGTAACTTTGTTTCTCTCCTTTATCACTTAATTAATTTAGAAGAAGTTCGATATGCAGTCCTGGTGCAGGATATAAATACTACTTTTTTTAATCTACCCCTCACGTGGTATACGCTATGTTGTATATATTTCGCGTACGTACCTAAAGGTACTGATTCCGCAAGTTTATATACACGTTCCAATATCATTTTAGGGTTCACTGAATATTATTTTATTTTCCATTGCCTTTGCGTTAGGTTCTCAAATGTATGAATAAATATAATAGTATTAGACTGTAATACTCATTCTATTATTATTATTGTGTATCAAAGTTATAGTATGTTTATGTTTCTTTAATATTATAAAATATGAATGTAATGCTTTGTATTGTTACTTATTTTACACAAACACAACACACTGACTTTCTACAAATTATTTGTTTTACGAGTGTCATATGTAATTAGTATGTTTTATTAGTCTTAAAGCTGTTAAGATTGATCATACAGTTTATCGTGCTAAGATAAAGACACGTTGCAAAGACACTACCATATTAAAGTTATTGTTTTTGACAGATCTGCGGACGAAATCCATAAGATTTCATTTCCGAATTATAATAGACTGCAACGCCGCGCATTGTCTCTCTGCTATAGGATGACCTTGAGAATATGGTATATTCTCATCCGTATATCTTACACGAGTTTCAAATATGAATGTATAATATGCATGACAAAATAAGTATGATATATCAATATGGGATGTATCCTAGTTCCAGTTGTTGCCTGAAAGTTTCGTCAAAATCGTTCCAGCTGTTCCAGAGATTAGCCGGAACAAACAGACAAACAGACAAAAAATGTAAAAAATGTTATTTTGGTATATGTACCGTGTTTACATGCACATGTATTGTTTTATTTTATTATATGTATATATTAAGAAAGTTTGACATTATTTTGCAGTTATTATTAGTTATTCATATTGATTTTGCTTTCAGATCGGATGGCGAACGACAAACGCATGGTTGGCTGGCAATATGGCGTGTAAAGTTTTTTTAGTTCTACGCGCCTTCGGACTTTATCTGTCGTCAAATGTTTTAGTCTGTATATCATTAGACAGGTGAGAATTCATGAAATCAATACCTATAAGTATAGATTAGTATATCATAGTTGTATCATATTGAGCTGAGATGGCCTAGTGGTTAGAACGCGTGCATCTTAACCGATGATTGCGGGTTCAAACCCAGGCAAGCACCACTATATATATGTATGTGCTTAATTGTGTTTATAATTCATCTCGTGCACGGTGGTGAAGGAAAACATCGTGAGGAAACCTGCATGTGTCTAATTTCATCTAAATTCTGCCACATGTGCATTCCAACAACCCGCACTGGAAAAGCGTGTTGGAATATGTTCCAAACTCTCTCCTTAATGAAAGAGGAGGCACTTCCCAGCAGTGGGAAATTTTCAGGCTGTTACTTGTTTTTTTATAACATAATTAGGCTCTCCTTGATTGATTGACTTACATTTACCACGGCGATTACAGATTTATTTTCAAATCTTAAACTTCAGTGAAAATTTTATTAACATAAGAATTAATAACATCAAATGCTTAAATATATACAAATATGAGCTAAAACTAGTTACTGTATAAATCTTGACCACGTGCAATGGTGGCAAGAATGCTAGCAGCATTTTCCCGTTGAATCGAAATTCCGTTCCTCTGGTCAAAAAATTAACCAGAAAATATTTTATAAATATATTAAAAACAAATTTCTTGTATTTATCCCAGATTTTTCAGACAATATAGAATGTAAAATTTAAATTTAAAATCATAATATAGAGTTTTATTCAAAGATAAAGGAAAACCTACACGTTTATAGTTTCGTCGTGATTCCTTTGGGAAGCGGATAATGTTCGCGAAACGAAAATTCGTATATAATATAATAAATATTATTCCATCGAGTTCTTGGAATTTTTATAATAGATAATTGGTCTAGTGGGTAGTTGTTTAAGAAGTCTGCACACCAAATCCGACGAACTGGTGTAGGATGTTAGCAAATTAGTCGGTAACTTGACACCTCGTTAAGAGTTTGAAAACTTTTTCGCCGACAAGAAACATATCGGTACTGAGCGCATACGACGATAGAATGTCGATTGTGTCTCGAATAAATTGATATATTTTTTTAATATTGTGAAAGTTTTATTGAAATATATCATTCACTGTTTATCTTTTTCATTTCGTATGTATTGACTTCTTACAAATATGATCAAATATATTAAAAGTTGTTTAAGTATTATACTGCTTTAAAATTTAACTAAGTATGGTTCTTGTTACTGATTGCTAAACTAGTTGCATCCAGCTGTTAGTGGTGACTTATTGGAGATGTTCTGATATTGGAGTTGAAACGCGAAGAAAGCCAATACAGTCATAGGATGAACTGCTCTGGTCACCTTCGCCATGCTGACCCGCAGCCCTTTTCAGGTCTCGTTCGAATCAACCTAGATTATAAAAAGTTTTAATATTTTAGAGGTGTCACAAATAAAAGAAAATCTTCGTGCGCGATCTAATTAATTTCATGTCATAATGTCAATTTAAATATTTTTTTGTTTAAATTTTTGACGATATAATTTTGTACGTTTTTAATGCAGCACGAAAGATTGAAAAATTGACTCACATTTGAGCAGTTATTTATAATATTTGCAGTCGAGATATTCCTTCGGTAGAAAGACGTGAATGGAAAGATTAGATTAAATTAGTTAACGAATAGCGTCTCTCGTGATTTAAAAACTTAAATTTTCAGTCTATTTTTTCAATTTACTTTATTTGTAATAAATTATTTTTGATTTAAATATATTAAAAAGTCAATACACTTTAAAATTTCAAACATTGTTTGATCGATTAGTTTTTTATTAAAATAGAATTTTTAAAGACACGAATAATAATTCTACTACAAATCAAAATATAAAAGCGTTGTAATTTCTTGTTGATATAAAAATACTAGCACCGGTTCTAAAATAACCTTCTAGGAAAAACGGTGAATGAAATTCACTCCGTTACTCAATGATAGCTCAGTCTAAATACATAACTTAAGGGTAATATAAATCATTAAAAGTTGTACATACATATTTGGAGATAACTTTTCTTGACATCGTGTCAATTCAACTCGGAAGTAAAAACTTGGATAGGCGTTTCTCAGGTGATACGAAAATTTTATCAGATTTATTTATTTCTACAAAATTATTGATCGTTATAAAAATAAAAATAAATATTTATTTCGTGTCATCGAACAGTATTTTTAATTGCATAAACTAATGTTATATCCATTTGATTGAAGGATTGATATCGTAAGAACATAAAATGTTTCCATAATATTATTTCGATTCGTCTCACACACAACTATGTGCATAATAATATCCTACCAAGACCAGATGGTGGGTTAATTCGGCTTTTATTTATATACTTTGTTTCCACTTAATATTGTAGCAATAATAGAAGCTAAGATGCTACAAGTGACAAGAACCGCTGGGTTTAATTTGCATAAATTCTGAGTATAATTAATCTCGTCCTCGTCGATAAAGGAAAACATCGTGAGTAAGCCAGCGTTTGATAGATTAAGTTTACAACCCCAACATATGTACCAACACGCAATAAAACGATTTGGTCGAATCATCACCGGACACTGAAACTACGGAAAATTAAGGACTATAAAATAATAATAATAATAATAAAGCTTTATTTCCCTTATTAGTTGTATATAACATTGTCATCGTTTATGTGTTAGTATTTTAGTATGTTGTCTTTTTTTTTATTATTTAAATATATTAGTATGTTTATTTATTTATTCTATTTTTGTCCTCTATGTATATTTTCTATTCTATGTAAGGGCCGCCTGTTGCGGTAAAAGCCTCCTCCAAATGTTGCCAGCTATCTCTGTCCCTCGCCACTCTCGTCCAATGCGCTCCCGCTACATCTGCAATATCATCACTCCATCTTTTGAATGGTCTGCCTTGTTTTCTCTTTTTGTAAAGCGGGGACCAATTTGTCACAGTTTTCGACCATCTTCCGTCTGTTGTTCTTTGAATATGGCCGGCCCATTTCCACTTAAGTGTCAATATTTGTTTGACTGCATCTTTAGCCTTGGTCTTTTTCCTGATATATGAGCTTCTTATCTTATCTTTTAACTTTATACCCATGTAACTTCTTTCTATGCTCCTTTGGCATCTCTTGATTTTATTTAGATAAGATTTTTTGAGCGGCCAGGTTTGGCATGCGTATGTGAGACAGGGCAGTAAGCATATGTTCATGGCTTTAGTTTTGAGTTTTGTTGGTATATTTCCTTTAAATACTTCCTTCAAGGACCAGTATTTGTTCCATGTGATTTTTATTCTTCGTTCTATTTCTTTCTCTGTGCATGATCTGAATGAAATTACATGGCCAAGATATACATATTCCTCTACGTATTCTATCGGTACTGACGATATCGAAACTTGTTTTTTATAACTGTTTGTCATTATCTTTGTCTTATCTCTATTAATTAATAATCCAACAGCTTCGCTATAATGACTGAGAGAGGTCAGCATATATTGCAGTTCTTCCGGACTTTCAGAGAGGAGGACAATGTCGTCGGCAAATCTCAAGTGTGATAAGTATATGCCATTAATATTGATACCAATGTCTTCCCACTCTAAATTTTGAAATATCGATTCCAATACTGCAATAAATAGCTTTGGCGATAGAGGGTCACCTTGTCTTACGCCTCGCTCTATTTGGAATGTTGGTCCTTTTCTCTCTAGTCGTATTCTAGTCCTGCTTTTTGAGTATATTGTTTTTATTAAATCTATATAGTCATGTTCGATGCCTTGATTGGTAAGTGCTTGCCAAATAGAGTTGTGCGAGATAGAATCGAATGCTTTTGAATAGTCAATAAAAGCGATGTATATGGGAAGATTGTGTTCCGTGTATTTTTCGATGATTATTTTTAAAGTATGTATGTGGTCAACAGCTGAATAATTTTTCTTAAACTCTGCTTGTTCAATTGGTTGATTTTCATCTATTGATTTAGTTATCCGTCTTAGTAGAGTCGATGCGAATACTTTGTAGAGACAAGAAATCAAACTAATGGGTCTATAGTTTGTGACTAATTTTGGATCTCCCTTTTTATATATGAGTGCTATCTCTGAAAGTGTCCAAGATTCTGGCAATTCTTTCTTGACTAGAATAAGATTAAATAGCTTTGTAAGTGGTTTAATAAGGTAATCCTTGCTAGCTTTCATCATTTCATTTGTGACCCCATCGGGTCCTGGGCTTTTTCCACCCTTTAGCAGTTTTATGGATAACTCTACTTCACTCTCTATGAAAGGTGCAACTGAGTCTTTGACGTGAGTGGTATTTAATAGTGTTAGTTTGGTCTTTCCGTCGTCTTTATACAAATCCTGGTAGAATTTGGTGGCTAGTTTCATTAAGTCACCTCTATTTGTGACTACGTTTCCTGAGGTATCTGTGAGCTGTGTCAATAGCTGTTTGGTGTTGTCTATTTTTCTGTAGGCTTTTCTTACACCTCCTCTTTCTTCTATATATTTACTCATCGTATTTAATCTATAGTTCCTGATGTTTTGCTTTATTTTTTTATGTATTACTCTATATAATTTGCTTAGTTTTATTTTGTCTTCTTTTGTTTTATTTTTCTTATGTTTTAGTTCATATTTTTGTTTCTTGAGTTCTTCAATTTCTGGCGTTATTATATTTTTTCTTTTGTTATTCGTATTATTTTTGGTTAAGGTTAACATTTTTTCTATTTCTTCGCTAAGTTTTTGTATGTTTTCTTCACAGTCAGAAAATGTGACAATGGGGAGCTTCGTATGGGCTTTTTCTATTATTGGTTTTGTTAAATTTTTATATGATCTTCGTGTTTTCTTTTTGGCTTCCATAGCAATAGTTATTCTTACCAATCTATGGTCACTCGGATGTTTTAGTTTACTTAACACTTCTAGATTCTGCACATATTTGGGATGATTTGTTGCAATAAAGTCTATTTCGTTCTTTGATTTTCCATTTGGTGACATCCAGGTCCACCTTAGTTTCTCCGGTTTTTTGAACATAGTATTGGCAATTTTTAATTTATATTGTAGACAAAAATCTATAAACATCTCTCCTCTTTTGTTTCTTTTACCGTAACCATAGTCACCCATAACTAATTGTTCGTTTTTCTTAGGATAACCAATTTTTGCGTTCATATCTCCCATAAGCATTATGTTGTGTGTGCATTTGCTCATTGCAATATCTAAGTCAGAGTACATCTTTTCTATGTCTTCTATCGAAGATGTGGCAGTTGGAGCATAGACTTGGATTATGTTGAAGAGGTTTTCATGTATCTTCACTTTTAATATGGTGATTCTATCAGATATTGCTATGAAGTCAAGTACTTCTGTGTTACATTGCTTCTTTACGAGGAAACCAACGCCTCTCTCCCCTTTTCTTATTCCGTAGTAATAGAGTAAATAGCTGCCTCTATCTTCTATCTTGTATCCTTCTCTTCTTAGTTCGGAGATGCCTATTATATTCCATTTAATTTTGGATAATGCATATTCCAGTTCCTCAACTCTAGCTTCATTTGACAGAGATCGAACATTGAATGTCGCAATATAATATTTATTTCGTTTTTGTTTACTTGGATTGGTCGTCTACTGCCCCCTCGGTGACGAGCCGTTCTGGGGGAGAATTTCTAAAATTGTTGTATGTGTGTCTTTTTATCTTTGTTTTTATTTTTGAGGGTGCGGCGTGATTGTTTATCTGGAGTGGCTTCCTTGGTTGCTACTCGTCACATGGCAGGGAGGATCCATTCAGAAAACTCTCAATAGACCTTTGACTGGTCCCAGGTTTCTTTTCAAATATTTTGTTTTTTTTGAGTGCTTGTTGTTGTGCTGTTTCTGTCTGAATATTTTTGTTTTTGTGTGGCGGTGTTACTTCTAGAGTTCTTTTTTTGCTGCTTCTAGGGTCTTTTCTCTCTCCTTTTTGTTCATTGTTTCTTTTAATTGGCTCACGTACTATTAGTTTGTCGTATCTAAGATGGACGATTTTTCCAGCTGCTTTCTCTTTTCTTAGTTGTTCTTGTAATTTTTTTCTAGTGTCTAAAACTTTTGGAGGAAAGTCTTCTTTTATGTATATGGTTTTTGATTTTATGGAGTTTTTGTTTTTCTAAGGACTATAAAATAGTGTAAAATATTATAATAAGTTTGACGATGAATCGTTATATAAAAGCTTTTCATTAAACTTTATTACTACTTTTCAATAAAGCTTGCTGATCATTAATTATATAAGATTAAATTTCTGTTTAATTACCTTTAAAACTTTATGAATATAGAGCTTTGGAAATTTCATAATTAATGAATATGTATGATGCCTTCAAATGAAGAATTCATTCTAGTCTATTCGTTGATTTAGTTAGAAACGAATTAATGTGTCATAATTTCTTTTGTTTTCTTCAGCAAATAAATCCAAGATTACATTAACAGACTGTATATTTATCACTGCTTGGCTAAGACCCGCTTCTTTATTTGAGGAGAAGGTTTTTCGTTGAAATTAGACACAATATGAAGATTACCTACCGATGTTTTCCTTCAGCATCGAACTCCAGAAGAATTATAAACTCAAATTAAGCACATTAATTTCAGTGCTCGTCTGGGTTTACCCGCAATCATCTAACCACTGGGCTATGTCGTCTCGAATTCAAGTTTGTTCTTAAATAATACGAACGTGATTCCTATGTATTACATTTCTGCTATGGCATAAAACGTTACCAAATAATGAAAATGATTTTAAAATATTTCGTATATATTTTTCACCGTGTCTCGGTATTTAGAAATTCCTCTAAAATTGTATGGGATCCAGGAATCAGATAACTTTGGCCTTTAGCCAGATCTTGTCGACAAGTAAATAGTTTGCGTTGCTATTGTCATGCTAAGTTTCAAGTAAATATAAATATAAACTAGGTATTTGGGTAAAGGGAGAGAGAGGAATAGAAGTACATCGAAGATATTAAAAAAACATGGACACGGTTATTTACTTACAGCTTGTGTGTGCGTGTGTGTATGAATTTGTGTGTGTCTATGTGTAAAATATTTTTCTGTCGTACGAAATCTCAAGTAACATAAAATAATTGAGGTCCCTGACACGCTAAGTAGGACGGTCGGTAAGGTTCAACAAGAAATAGTTCTGATTAGGTTTTAAAGTCGATGTACGGTATGTTTGTATATGTTCGGAAGATATTTAACAAATAAAAATAGAAAAAAAAACTACTTTTTCAAACAGCTAAAAAAAAAACGGTCGTTGATTTATTTGAAAAACTGCGCTTAATGCCACAAACCACATCGAAAACGTATTGCAATACCATTTGATAGCGTAGTTCGAATTTTAACAATTTCATTTTCAAATATCTTCAGAAATTTACGCTTTACAACTTATTTTAACTTTTAAAAACGACTGCCTACTTAATTGCTGTTAACCAAACCAAAATTAAATTAATTTCCATATAATTGTTTTTCTAAAGTAACTTCGAGAATTTTCAACCAATTAATTAATGTTTCTATATTACGTTCTTATTTTTAAAGCTTAAAAATACGTAAAGCACCTTTAATCAATGAAACAAAAAATAATTAATTACATAAAAATACGTTGTTTACAATGTTTAAAGACTTTTTATAAAACTTCTATAGTATTCTAAAGGTATTTACAGCCAATCTTTTTTTAAGTAATGTATAACGTTTTAAGAAATTGCAAATATTCCTAAGTGGCGAATCATTCTCAGAATTGAACCTGTGACTTTTGACAGCGATGACTCCCTTAGGTTGCCTGGAAATCATTTTTTAGTTGTTTCTTATTGTCTTGACAAAATTTACTAATAGTTTTTTATTTAAAATACTTTAACAAATATTGTTATCAAAATACAAAATATATGTATTTTTTAATAATGATTGACATTTCGTTCTATGCCTGGAAAGCTCAATAAAATAGATATGCGTCATATGTATATTTTAATACCCTTTGAGCTTGAAAATAGCAGGAAGTTATATGGTTGACCTACCGGGATAACCGCTTGTTTTTATTTAACTTCTAAGTATTTTATCGATTTCATTCTGTTAATATTAAAATACAAGGATATAACGTATGAAATAATTTTCAAATCAACGATTTTTTCAATTTATTTATTTATTTATTAAGGAACATCAACAGTTACTACACTTACACATGTTATACATACAAACATATTAATATTACTAAAAAAGTGTGCGACGCTTTAAGACGGCCACAATATGCATTCTCAGGTACAATACTTAAGTATATTTTTTTACTAAAATGAATTTATAATATTAAAATAATAGAGATTAAAAATAAAGTAATAATTGTTATAACTAAGACAATAACAATTATAAACATATATAGTAAAATATAAAAGAAAATCGTTAATGTGTTATTGAATCGTAACGATTTCTCGATAATAAAAGTATCAACACATTTCCGATAGTATTATTATATCTTAAGTGAAGTATGTAATAATGGTATCGTATTAAGCTATGAAAGGTAACTTATTACACGTGGAAATATCTTGTCACTTTGTTAATAACCTGCGGAACTTAGTTATATCTTATCATTGTTATATACAAGTACTGCAGACACTAGTACGACTTATTTACTAAGTAATATATTTTATATATTGGTCGTAATGTTACTGGAAAACGCAAAACGCATCAACTTTGTGTTAAAAGCGGTATGGATTCCATTTGATGTAATTAAAATTTACTTTTATAAAAACTGAGCTCGTTTAATTACTTTTATTAAATGTAATTTATTATTTTAATAAAACTTTTAGTAAAAGTTTTTTTTGTAATGTAATCCTACATACGGTGGATATATATTTAGAACAGATTATATTCTAATTATACAATCGATTTCCCTTTATTCAGCATGCGATCTGAGATGCCCCAGTGGTTCGTTCGCGTGCATCTTAAGGGATGTGTGTGGGTTCAAACCTAAGCAAGCACCTCTTAACTTTCATGTGCTTAATTTGTGATTATAATTCGTCTCATACTCGGTGGTGAAGGAAAATATTGTGAGTTAAGCTGCTTGTGACTTTCAACGAAATTCTGCCACATGTGTGTCCATCAACCTGCATTCGATTAGCGTGGTGGAATAAGCTCCGAACTTACTCCTCAAAGGGAAAGGAGGCCTTGGCCTAGCAGTGGGGAATTTATAGGTTCTAGGGTTCTAGGGGAATGTAACGTTATGTAATATAATTTAGTACGTGATAGATACAAATGAAGTACAATAGCTTTAAATACGCAACCTTCGACTTAGATCTTCTACCCTCGTCTAAGGGAGATGCGATTATTATAAAAATAATAATAGGTTAATGAACTTCATCTTTATTGTAACTATATAAGGTTTTAATTACGTTGTATTTGTTATAGATTCTTCGCAGTACTTTATCCTTTGCGCTTGGCGGTGGCAAGAAATAGGAGTAAAACTATGTTGCTGTTCGCATGGCTGGTTGCGTTCCTATGCAGCTTACCACAGGTATGTTCGTAAACAACTACCTTAAAAATTTTGATAGGATGACTAAAAATATTTAAACAATCTGTACCAAAGAATTATTTATTTAAAATGTTTAATGGGGTCATTTTATTTTATGGAACGGTTGTATGGCTGTAAGAACAACAGATATGACATCCCATGGAATGGTGCCCAGTATTCTCCCAGTATTTCTTCGCTATAATACCAGAATATACGATTTAAATTGACTTTAAAAAGGAGATTTTTAATTATACACCTACTTTTATATAGTATATTACTTAAGTAATATAATATAAAGTGTTATTACATTTATAACATGTTTATAATTTTTACACGGTTTCAATAAAAAAATGTTTGAATTTACATACAGGCGGAGAGATAAACTTCTATTTACTTTATCACGTTTGATCCGGATAAATCGTTTTCATTAAAACATATAAAAAGTAATATTTCACAAAAAGGTCAACCCAAGCCCCGCCTAAGCTATGTTACAAGCTAAATGTCACCTAATAAGTAGGTTCTTAATTTAATCATAGTATCTAATTTAAAATAAGCGAAGCCCATGCGAAGGTAATATAATACGTAATAACGTTTCCAATTAATATTTTCTGTTAAGAAGTTATTAAGGAGAAGCATTAAAAAATAATGTTCGATTTTTTATATAATGAGTTAAAATTAATTATGAATTAAAATGGTTTTATTATATCCTGAAATATTCCAGATATGAGAACGTCATTTTTTTTTGTACCAGATGCTAGGCTTTAAGATGTTTGTATATCCTTGAGTTTAAAATAAAAAAATATCGGTAAATTGGGGTGGAAGATTTGAAGTTTCAGTGATGAATAAAATTATCTAGCTTATAAATTAAGTATTCTATTTATTAAGGCAGAAAAAAACATGGAGCTAAATTCATTGTCTTGGTTATGTTTTAATAAGGATTTACTTGCTTTAAATTTAGATTATATACACCAATAATTCTTAGATTATTACTTGAATGGTATATATAGATTAATAGAAATTCATCTTCAAATTTCGTTTGTGGATTTTCATGTGAGCTGGCTTGGATAGATATCTACCCACTAATCTGTTATTAAACCGCTAAGCAGAGGTGCTTAACAATTTTGGAATGACGTCTACATAAGGTAATAATGGTCACAAGGAACATAAGACAATACCCAAAGTTGGTCGCGCATTGGCGATGTAAGGAATGGTTAATATTTCGTACAGAATATATTGACAACTATTATCAATAATCTTATACCAGGCCGTTGAATTTTTGTAATAAAATTAAAAAAAACACAAATGGAACGTGCCTTCGTCTCCCTCGATAACCGGGATAACTAACACAGAAAGATTATATCGAATCTGAATTCTTTCTGAGAATAAGCCCGTTCAAAGGTTAATTAAAAAGATTTATAATATTAGTATACATTACGTACGTACATTATAACAGACAATAAAGCTATTTACATAAATATAAATATGTCATTGTCACTCATCATACTATATATACCCACAAACGGAAGTATTTTGGTTTGATGGGCGAGAACTAGCATATTCTCAGGCTGTTTTGTTGAATCATTACCATGATTAATATATCTCACAGAGACAATATCTTTTGGAAGTGACTAATTAGGTAGTTCTATCTGGTCTGCCAGTTTTAAATTTAAGCAAATTAAATTTAAAAAATATGAAGAAATGTCAAATTATTATCTGTTAGTTCAGCCAGTCGAGTTAATGCAATATTTTTATAGAGGTCGTAAGTTTTTTTTCAAGTGGTGGCCATCGGTAACATTTAGGAAACAACATTTTATCCGCGAATATCAGTAGTTTAGGAGTTATGACCTTTTAATGACATTTACAATAAATCTACCCCAGTTGCCTCAACGACTAGCCAGCCAAAAGACTAAAATTAAAATTCAGTAGCAAACATATTAAAAGCTATTTTTTAGAGTATTCATTTTAAAACTACAAAAACCACATACTGAAAAACATGGTGCTGAAAAATAAATCTTACCGCAATTTGCTAATTAATCTTATGTAACGTACATTAGTGTGTTACGTTAATATTTGTGTATGGTTAAGATTGCCGAATTAAAGTAACCAAAAACTAATAATCAAAATTGTTTATTCAACCCTGTACTAATTTAATTGAATTTTTAAATAAGTTCTCAAAGTGTTCGCTTCGATTATTGGCAATTATTTACACACAAGTGGAATCGTCGCTGAAAATTTACTTCAAGCCTTTTAAATGCCTATCAATTTTTTTTAATTTTGGATATCTACACTTGAATTCTGTCTTTGACATACTTTCTCGGCTGTAAATAAACTCTTTAAAATATCCTTAGATTAAATAATGAATGGTTTAGATCTGGCGATCGTAGAGGTCAAGCATTTGTGCCACCATAAGCGATGAGAGATGCTTCATAAAGATGTTCCTTTAGCTCAAAGCGACACGATACGAACGATATAAATAATTTTGCGGACAGTTTAAATATACTACAGAATTCAAGCACAGTGGTAATTTCTAATTAAGCGTTCGTCCACAACAAAGCAGGCGAGTATCGCATAGTTAGTATATTAGTATATATATAGACATTTCTTTTCAAATTACATTTGCCATCTCATAAAAATATTTAATGAATGTTTTCTATAAATAAAGTTGCGTTTCATAATTATGTTTATATTACGATATGCATATATTACGATACAAAAATATAAGACCAGACGTTATTATGAATGCCTTTGTAGCAATTTATTTTAAGACGAATATTATTTGTTTCAAATAATAAATTAATGTTGAAATGCCATAGGCCGATGACCGACTCAATTCGATAATTGAGTTTAGATACAAATATCAACTTTATAAACTCGGAAACGTATCACATTAATGTTATCATACATACAATAAAATTGGAATGTCTATTTGTAATATTCAAATAACCTTGTTTTACTCAATGCATATGTATACACGATTTATATACCAAAATAACATTTTATACAATTTTTGTCTATATGTCTGTCTGTTTGTTCCGGCTAATCTTTGGTACGGCTGGACCAATTTTGACGGAACGTTCACTGATAGATAACTGATATCCAATCCATCAGCTCATTTCCGTCCACTGCTGGACATAGGCCTCTTCAATTGCACGCCACTGAGATAACTGATATAATAGGCAGTAACTTAGTATATGTTTATAGTATAGTAACAATATTTATTTTTTGTTAAAATCTAACGCGTGCATGGTCGCGCATGCTAGTGTATTATAAAAATGAAACTGCTGATTTAAAACCTTAATCAAAAATATAATTATATTGACTACATATTTACTACTAAATAATAAGTTTAATACGTTAAAATAATAACTCATATTCTTTTCTCATCCGACAGCTGGTATATAGACTTTATATAATGTTAAGGGGATGAATAAACAGCTTAAACACGGATGTTCCACGTGTTCAATTCACCTGCAGAATAAACAGAAGATCCTTCAACTTCGTAGAATCCATTAAATAAGGAACAAACGTGTGTACACCTCCAGGGTGACAAGACTGTGTCAAGAATCGATTATGTTTTATATTTAACTAGCTACCCGACCCAGTATAGGTATAATAACGGTCTCAATAAAAAGTTTAAATAGAAGAAAATATTTATGCATACTTAGTACAAAAAATAATAGAAAATCGGCTGAGGAATGCATTGAGGACAAATATACAAAGATTTTATAGAGGAGTTATTTAAATGAACCATAGCATCATAGGTCAACTTGATAGGTTGACTACATGTACATGCGAAAAAGCAATAACTGCATGACAGTGTATTTTTAAATGTATATTTTGATGGCATGAGAAAACGGCGGGACACTGGTGAATAGCTTATGAATGGTGACTGCCAAGGAAATGTTGGACTTGTTTTACAATGATGATCCACAATAGACATAGCTCCATCTTCTGTAGGCTGGCTAAATCCATCCTGACCAGTCTAAGAATTAAGAATTCGTAAGAATCATAAGAAACTGACTAAGAAGAGGAAATAAAACTGAAATTCAAAAATGTTGATTGTGACACTGCTTGGAAATAAAAACATGCGGGCACATACAACTATCAAACTCCAGCTGGCACTAAAAGATACACCGAAGGCATGGCTAATATGTCAGTGTAGACAAAAAACAAGTGTATATTAAGATTAATTAGATACAATAGGCTATTTGATTGTTTTAATAATCCATTTTATGTTATTTAGTAGAGGTTGTAAGTGTGAAAGAAGAAGACATGCTGCGACGACCCCAAATAATATTGGGATAAAGGCAGGAGGATGGATTAATTAGTAGAGAACCCAGTAAAAGTAGATTTTTTTATTTCTAGTACATATTTGCCGAAAAATATCATATTAAAAATTCCATATTTAAATATTCGTGACGTCACTTGCCTGTATTTTAATCTGTGGTCCATGTAGTAGGCAAGCAAGGTCAACGTGCAAGTGATTTCATTATAAGCCCGGCCAATCAGGAGCGTTTTGTGTCATGTGACAAACGTTTAAAATAATGCAATTTAAGTTATAATTTTTTTAATAAATTAAGTATTATTTTATTATTTTCAAGTTTCGTTAATAAATGACCATGTTAAAACTCATAATAATACTGATTACAATAATTGATACTTTATTTTTAGCATTGTCAAATAGCCTATTGGGCCGGAAAGTAACGATTAACGCGGTGATGAAGATTATTTTTAAAGTTCTATAAAATATTTTGCGATACATTAAAAAAGGTTTAACAGAAAATGAAAAATTATTTGCAGAGGGCGATGGAACGATAGTAATTTTCCGCTGGGTGATCTGTGGAGACGGAGAGCGTTTGATGCGGATTTACTATGACTTTTTATATTTAAACATAAATAAGGAATGATTTATAAAATATCAATATAATTATTTACGATCAATTTAATTTTCATATTCTTTACAATATAATGTTAGGTATAAAATTTAATTAATAAAGTTAATTAATACTAAAACATGTTTTTAGTGATCGAGTATTGTATAAGTTAGCAATTTTAATTAAGAGAAATGTTAGAAAAATATATCTTACTCATTAAGTATGCCTGGTATCCTATAGACTTTCAGCCTTAAAATAAGTAATAGATATAGGTTACTCAGCGAAATAATTAATATTGCATACGATACTAAGGCCTCTCCGGCCGCTGTCAAAGGTTCGATATCCTTCATAAGATCCCAGTTTCCTCAGAAGTCTTCCCTGGAGTAAAAAGGGTTTTTTTGTAAACTAAATTGAGCACTTTTTATTTCTCTTATGGGTATATAAGACCTTTAGAAATGCTACAAAACGAGCTTCCAAATAAAATAGATCTCGTTTGCTCATCGGTAATATGTGTGACCATAGCCAAATATTTTTTTTAGATTGTCTTATGTGTCAGATTTATTTCTCTTATTTTGGCCGAACGCATCGTCCAATGAGGTGCGAGTATTTGGTCCTTAAGAGTTGAACTCGTAGAACCAAATGGACGAGAATCTGTTAACTAATTTTATAAAATGATTTAAGGATTATTTATGACTTTATGTACATTATGACAGCATAACTGCTAATGGTTTTTTATTGTGTTTTGTTTGTTTTAGAGTTTAGTTTTCCGTGTTCTTCATCACCCGACAGTTCCAGACTTTCAACAGTGCGTTTCCTTTGAAGCCTTTTCGAATCAGCACCAGGAGCTCGCTTACAACGTAACGTGTTTGATCGCAATGTACTTCTTTCCACTGATCGTTATCACTGTGTGCTACGCTTGCATATTTTGGGAAATACACAACAATTCGAAGGAAATATCGGGTCAGTATACTCATAGTGTTTTTATTACACAAATAAAATAGTCTTGATACTTTATTACTGAGAAAATATATTCACACACACATACATGATTTTACATTCGATATCATGTTGCGTCATCTGTTTCTCATTTCTTTTATTATTGTGTTAACTTCTACAACAATTTCTTAAAATTGTTTATAGATTAGTTTCTGTCACAAAGGAAGCAATCACAGTAGCGATATGCTCTGGTACGCTTTAAATTTGCTAAATATCCTCTGCTTTGCAATGTGTTATCGTGTTAGAGTGCAATCAATTTTGTAAATATATATTGAACGTTATAGTTGCGCAAAGGTTTAAAAGTATATGCATATACATATACTGTTAAACCTCTTACTTTTCTCTACTCAAATCTCTATAGAATTTTGTTCCTCAGTTTTTTAACAGTGAGTAACAATATATAGAGACTGTTACTATTATATTATTATTATAAATTATATAATTCACGCGCAGAACCAATAACCTTACATATCTTTTCAAGGCACGGACACGTGTAGACACTTCCAATTCCTAGATAATGAGCTACTATTGAATTTATTTCACAAAAAACACAATAACTTCCCTCGGCCTTGGCGTTTGATCCCAGGATTTTAGGATCTGTAACCTTATATTCAGTGAATCGAAAAAATGAGGCAATTGTTTATATAATGGGTTAATATGTATATAATTTAACTAATATTAGGTTCTAACAGAAAGAGCAACTAGGCTGATCAATATCATAAAATAGATTTGACCCGAGTATTAAAACAGTAGCCTGTAAATTTCCCACTGCTGGGCTAAGGGCTCCTCTGCCTTTTGAGGAGATGGTTCGGAATATATCTCAGCACGCTGTTCCAATGCGGTTTGGTGGAATACACATGTGGTAGAATTTCTATGAAATTATACATGTTTTAGGTTTCCTCACGATGTTTTCCTTCACCGCCAAGTAAGAGATAAATTATAAACACAAATTGATATAACCACATGAGTATTCAGTGGTTCTTGCCTGGATTTGAACCCACGATCATCGGTTAAAATGCACGCGTTCTAACCACTGGGCCACCTCGGTTCATGGTTTATCTGTAATGTAAATTTCAATAAATATTAAAATATATGATGTTGTTTGTATTTAAATATATGCGTATCAATGTAATATAGGATATAAAACAGTATCGTGAGATTTTGAAGTAATTAATTGAACATTACCTGGAAAGCTCTGGATAATCTCGGACACAGGATTTGTCAATGTTTAACTAATGGTTTTCGTTATGCGTGTGTACGGATAGATAGATGGATGTACCAAAAAAGAAAAATGTTTGGCCTCTTTATCTATCTATAATAATATTCACAAACATTAATCTTTTAAAACACTTCACGTCCAGACTCGGCGCCGTTCCACTTTTATTATGAATTTTTTAAACGATTTTTTAATAAAACAGCACTATGTGGCGTATTCTATTTTAGATTGTAATACATTAATTTCGATTTTGTATTTTCAAAATATGACAATCAGAGAAACTTCGTTCTAATTTCATTCAATATCATAACGACGTAATGACAATGCCATTTGGAAATTAATATTGATACATTTATTTACATATATGTATTTTATTGTAAAGTAAAATAAAGTGACTGTAAATTTCAAACGGCTCGTCTATGACCTTATATTTTAAGAAAATATAAATATTCTTAAGAAATATATGGAACTTATTTGAAAATACTTTTAATATAATCGATTAACTGTAGGTTTTCATCTGATATTGTTTCTTTACCATCAAATACGAAATCTTTATAAGAGGAATACAACACACTGATTTATCGCGACATGACAAAACTATAATTCCTACAAATTTGAAATTTGCGGATTTTACGAAACACCACTTCTGAGTGGGTAAAACGGGGAAAGATTATATTTTATAAATTTTCGCGAGTTAAGTCGTAGATTCAGCTTGTAGATTATAAAAACAATGTAAGCATTTTCCAATTCAGTGGAGTTAGACTTGATGCCAGTCTGTACCGGTGCTGAATATAGGAATGATAAAGTCACTGTTTGTAGTCATGCCGGCAATAACTTTACTCTTAATAATTGAATTGGAATTTATTTATAGTGACAATTAATTGAAAACAACTATGTCTCATTGATTTAAAAAAAAAGATTTTGATGTATTCATTTTACAATTCTGTAATTGAAATTTGGTTTTTATTTTTTTATATTTGCATATGTTTTTGAAGGTAAATTCACATCTATATAATTTTTATACTTCGAATGTTACCTATATCAATTTTTAATGTGTGCTGTGTTTAGTTGATGTATTCCAATGCGTAAATAAATAAAGATATTCTATGATGGCTGTAAAATGTTATTTAAACGTACATAAAATTTATTGACCGATGTCCGCTCCATTTATTCGACACTACTATTTTTATTTACAATATCAAAGCGTTCTTATTGACACGAACTAAAAAAAAAAGACATGAATATATTCTTGTTATTATATGAGCATGTAATAACATAGTACGATCATAAAAAGTATTTAGATTTTTACCCTGAAATTGTATAATGAAATAATTTATAGATATAGTACGACACAACTTAGATGTAGCATCGGCAAAATTCCTAAAAACCGATTACATTCGAGTTTGTCAATGGTGCGATAGCAATCGGTTTTATTGAATTTGCTGATGCTACATCTAAGTTGTGTCGTATTGTACAATCCTTTTGATTGATGGGATCGTCTTCACATATAAATATTTAGAGGGAATAGTGAAACGATGTATTGTCTTTTTCTGTCAAATGTTAAAACAATTATGTCAGAGTGAGATAGAGAATGATAATCTTACCCACTATAATCATCGCAAATTTTCCATTAAATTCGGTCAACCGTTAGTTTCATTTGCCCGCTCTAGTATTTATTTCGGTCACTCGACGTTTAAATTAGAATACTAAGATTAATTAATGTCCTCATTTAGCAGTTTAGTTTAATTTAAGTATCACAGTAACCGTCACCAATTACCCTTTTTCATCAGATTAATAATTTTCCGTATGCTTCAGTTTTTGCTTATACATCTCAAAGTCGATGGTATAGGAAAACAATGAGTTCTGAATCTTTCAGTTAGAATCCTTCCATAGGTATGATATAAATATATAATCTATAAAAAATGGCGTGGTGGAATCATCTCTAAACTCTTTTTTTAGAGAAGAACTCAGCTGTGGTAAAATGACGGTCTAATAAATTGATTACCTACAGAATATTAACATATCACTTGCATACTTAATTAAATTATTAAAATATAAACCAAACGATGAAAGCTTTATTTTATAATTAACACGAGGGATCTTTTTAAATTGAAAGGCTTTTTGCCCTTAATTAGAGTATCGATATAAATGCAAGGTATCCATTACGTTCCGGCACAAATTAAAAATGTCACCGTAGCATAATTTGCATGTTACTTAGTTTATTTTTTATTATTTTGCACTGATTATTAAGTCTTAGAAATATATATCTAAGAAAATTGACCGCACGATATGATAATACAAATAATTATGATTACAACCCTCTAAACACATTTGTTATACAAAAACATTATTATTATCAATAATATCAATCTTTTTACTCAAGATACAGACTTAATACGAACAATGAAAGCATTTAAATACTCTAACAAAAAACTGTTAGAGTTATTAATATAGTTTAAATTAAACAATTCAAAAAACTAATTTGTCATTCAGAATGTATAAAATCACACATATATCAGCCAGGCTGTTCTAAATCACTTCTTAAATCGCGCCTGAAGTGTTTATGAGTTTCAAGATGTCTCAGAATTGAATCTATTTTTATTTATATCCCTGTGCACGGAATTGATAATACATTTAACACTCCCACGAAATATTTCTTAGTTTTAACCGACTTCTAAAAAAAGGAGGTATGTAGGTACTATATGTATTTATGTTTGTACCATTGTTAGAATGGAATTATTTTTGAGTATGATGATCCGTTTAGGCTTTCAGGCATTTGTGCTTAATTTTGTAAGTGTATTTTTGTCAAAAAATTCTTCGTAAACTAGAAGTTGTATTAAGATTTTGCTGATTTTAATTTTAAGTTAGGTACACTTCAATTTAGGGAAAAGTATAAGTTTCACTAAAATTGATCGAGTATATACATATATGTATTTTAGCTCACCAGCTGTTCGAGTTTCGAAGTCGGTTTATTTTTTTATAAACAATTTTTTTCTTTTAAGGAAAATCATTGTCAACCGAAAGTGGTCGAATACAACTGCGGCGGTCCGACCAGCGTCCGCTAGCTCGCGCCAGACGTCGCACCCTTCGAATGACAGTCACAATAGTCAGTGTGTTTGCCTGCTGCTGGCTTCCTTATGCTACCATGACTTTATGGTAAGTTACATAAATGGAAAATAATAATTTGATATTAAGATTAATTTTATTTTAAGCAGGATGTATAAAGGATGTGTATGAAGTAATAGCAGCATTTTTTTGGATTTTATATTTGTCTAAAAGGCACACATTATTTCGCCAATGTCACGGTCGAGATTACAGGCTCAATATAATTTTGAAGTCATAATCGAAGTAGGATTGTAAAACTATAACCAAAAAACTCAATAATGATAATTAGACAAAAAATAATTGCTTATAAAACATATAAGAACAATCACAAAATAAATTTACAGCTTAATCTTATAACGTTCAATATATTTACAAAGAAATTTACAAAATGAACTTAACACAAACGTTCTGCATCAATAGCGCGACGATTTTTAGGAGGGAGGACGTCGTATATAGGTTGGAGTTTAGGGTAGGAGAACAATATGGGTTAAGATACCTTCGTTTAGACCACATTCCTATAAAGAGTGATCTCAACAATAAAAGAAAATATTTTTTGCTTTTTCTTTCGCATTGACAGGTTGTCAGAGAGTGTATTTTAAACTGGGATTTCTTTTAAGATGAAAATAATTGAAATATTGGTTATAAATAATAGTCCAGAATTAAATAATTACCTAGTATTGTAATTTCAGATAAAAGTTTGACAGATATAAAGATAAACGATATGTATACTAAAAATATATATTAAATAATGTTATGGATTGTATGTATATGGATAATGTTAATTGTTTCTTCTACTAGTCTTAATTTAATTTATTAAAGTAACCAAAAAATAGTCTTCAAAATAATCAGTGTCAGAGCAATATTCTCTCGATTGTTTTCTTATGGCGCGTATATTGGCACCAATTTAAGAAACGGGTAGCCATTTAAATTTATTTATGTATGTCTGTCCAAATTATAATTTACTTAATAGCAAACTTTTGCGTTTGTAGTTACTATTAATATTCGAATATAGAGAGAAGAATATAAACGCAAAATAATCAAAAGTAGTAGTGTAGTTAATATTCTCAGAATTATTTTCTTAGAATCATAACTGCAAACGCCGAAAACTTTGCTGTAGTTTTACGTATAGTTAATTTCGTATAAATTTCATACTTGTGATTATGTTGCGTTTATATTCTTCCCTCCATATTCGAATATTATCAGGAGTAGACTTTGATATTACCTATAGACCTGTGATACTAAGGGAGGGAGGTTGATTATGCCGTAACGCTATTATACATATTATAATATCACTTTGAAGTCTTTAGTCTTGTTTAACTAGTAATTCAATAAATATAAATCATCAGAGCGGTATAGGTTTATTAACTTACGAAGGCGCAATCTTCTCTGATCAATTAATTATTTTTTAATAAAATTAACGTAACACAAATGTATTACAAATGTATTTATTAATCGTGTGATGCATAAAAATAAATCTTGGAATTTTAAGTAACATTCAATCGTGCTTATAAACACCGATGAAAAAATTTTACGTGGAGACGCGCCATTTCGTTTTGAATCTACATCGGGATAGACCCTACTCAAAGCCTGTCAAATAATAATCATCAAGATATTAAGACCTTCCCATCGAAAATTTACTACCTTTTACTGGTTTGACATATTACTAAGAGTTTAATGACTTTGATATGATCAGTGATATGTTATATGAACAAGTACCTAATGCTACAAACTAAAAAAGTCATATGCATTTATTTTCAGATTTTGTCTAGCCATCAATAGGGCTGTGTTGCAGAACTATTGATAGTTTGATTGTCGATAATTGATCTCGAAAACTATTCAGGATATCGAGAGCAATATCGATTGTATCGATAGTCTATCGACAGTGGACTATTGATGTGCAGCACTACAATAGCGTATTGACTTATTTTTTAATATCAACAGGGTTTTCAAGACCCAAACTTAAAAATCTCCTACAAAAACAAATTAAGTCTTTCAGTGTGTGATTTAATGAATCTCGTTAAGGGAATTTCAGCTTTAGTTTCTGAAAGATCACAGTTTTCCTCTAGTCTTCCTCACTGCGTAATTCAGACTTTTTTTCATTTCCTCAGCTAAAAAAATCATCCAAGTTTGGTGTTTCCGTTCAAGTTATGCTTCAGTCCTAGAGACAGTTTTCTATTTCGCTTTGCAGTAAAATAATAATGAGTAAAGTTTTCTTTTTAATAATGTTTTAAGTATATTCAGATCTAATATTTTTGAGATTTTGTTGCCTAAGTATTGAAATAGATCATAAGACGTACCTTTTCTATAGGTTATTTCTATTTAAGTAGAATTCGAATCTTCTTTTAACTAGCTGGAAAACTTAACATAACTAATTACCGATACTAGATGCCAGATAAACTTCGACATCGATGGTCTTGTTTCACTAAGAGATAATAGGGTACACTTTGACCCAACATAGTTTATTAATCTTGAGCTTACGTTGAATCGTAATAAAACACGATCAAGTTTATTTAAACTCACAATCGATAATTTTGCTTAATTTAATTTATTTTTAAAATTGACATGAAACCGTATTAAGACTTTATCCGATTGTCTCTTTATTTTTATTAATTCTATAATGTTTTATTTTATCAATTAACTTTTTATAATGTTGACTTATATTTTAATTTCCAAGTAATCTTAGAACACCTGTAAAAAAGTAGGCAATTACCCATTTACTTCGAACAGTTTTGGCATGAAATTATTAACGAAGACGCCGCCGTCTTGAGAAATTTAAATATCACTTGAATAGTTTGCTATCTCTATAAGTTTCGAATAACTAGTTGTACACTCTTCAATAACTTTTTAAAATTCAGTAGTGTGATGAGACATTGGATAGATTTTTAACTTAAATATTTTTTGTCTCTGTCGTTTCAATCCATCTTTTGACAGATTTTAAGTGTTAATTGGCTTAGTTACATCCAGTTATTGACATCGATCACAACGATGACGACCTCCGTGGTAGAGTAGTGTGTACACCGGTTGTCATAGGTACGCCACTCCGAGGCCCCGGGTTCGATTTCCGGCCGAGTCGATGAAGAAAAAGTTCATTAGTTTTCTATGTTGTTTCGGACATAGGTGTTTGTAGTGTCGTCGTTACTTTTGATTTTCCATAAAATAAGTGCTTACATTGGAATCAGAATAATGTATATGTTTATAAAAAAATAATTGCCTCGTTTACATGCAAGGGTCATAGTTGGTTAGTTATTTAGCCGAATTTACAAAAAGTGATCGAGAAATGCAAATTAACCGTGAAGGCTTAGTTTTGGATACGTTGTTACTTGAAATTGTCCACCTCGACACTTTACGTGTGTTCGTCGTCATCTTGTAAAAAAACAAATTTTGTTTTTTCGGGAATAACTCGGCCGTGCGTGATACGGGAATTATGATAAGATGGTTTTTTGTTGCTTCATATACGCCCTAAGATTTGGGTTGTATAAATTTTTAGGTTACCGTTAAGATTATTGAAATATTAAGCTCAAACCTTTTTTTTACATATTAAAAAATATTTTTATGATTACACACTTTTATTAAAGTATTACTAAAGTATGTATTAGTTTCGCATTCACTAATTATAGCAGATCAAAGATTATCTATTCAGGTGATTTATTAATTCGCTGTCGAATCCAATCAACATGTTCAAGTATTATTCGTAGCATCAAGATAAATCAATATGAAAATATTCCATGGGCACGAGAGGCAGATAAACAAGCCATAGATTTATGTACATATTACATACGAATTGCTAATAGTTCTGCTATGTGCACTACAAACAGTTCAGTCCAGTTGATATATGTAAGTAAATTTGTAGAATAGTGTTGTATTTTAAATGAAGATATGATCTCCAACCACTTGGAGCTATACATACATGGCAGGGCTTTGCGAGCCTGTATAGTAAGTACCACCTAGTCTTCAGCTATTCTGCGTCAAATTTATATTTTCGTAAAGCATCATCTAATTTGAAAGGTAAGTTAGTAGTGTAACACGCACAAGGGACATAACATCTTAACTTTCAATTTGGTGGCTTATTGACGATTTAGTTATGGCATTATTAACATTTTTAATTTTTTAAAATTGCATTAATGGGCAAACGTGGCCATTTAACATCAGAGGCCCCATTTGCTTACCGATATAAAAAAAAGCTATAAAACTAATATCTAGAACTAAAATTTTGTTCACGGAGCAGCGTACAGGGTTATTGGTAATTCCCGATTCGCCTATAGACTCCATTAAAACCTGATGCGTGAACTAACGTTATTAGGAAAGTGACGTGAATAATCTTGACAAGCAGCTTCAGTTGCTACCTTCGCAAAAGTAACAAAAAACCGCGTATTCTTCATTGGTATAATTTTGAATAAAATTCCTACGCTGTTCATTTCGTCAAAGCTCTTCTTCCATGTATCAAGTAAGTTAGTAGTGATCAATTTAAAAAACAACGGTGTCTTTATTAACATGGGGCCAATTTGTTAAACATTTCACTCGGCCGAGTCGAATGTTTTCGATATAAGAACTATTTGAAAATATTGTTTTTTTTTTTTTACTTAACATGCCAGTTCGCTGCTTCTGTTAGTTTAGGTACGAATTAAACCTATTTGCTAGGCATTAAAAGAGTATTTTTTTATTGTCATTTAAGTTTTAGTCAAATACGAATTTCTATCAGCATGTTTTTAAAATAATCAAGGCAAGTATCACAAAGCTTTATTTTGTTTTGTGGAAAAAATCATAAAAAATATTAAAATAATTGTATCCGCTCGCATTTTTAAATTCGTAAAATAGAAGTTTTTGTTAATTGTTGGTTTAATATTTATACATAAACAGTATGTATTTTTTATTTATAAATATGAATGAATGGATTGATACTTTTTTTTGAGATTGTTATACAGTTTTGACTTATTTTAAAAATAAGCTAACCTATAAACTTGATACCTAAAAAATTGGTTACTTTAGCATAATAAATATGGCAGTTTTTTAAGCGATCGCAAATAGTCACCCTTACTAGATGCTATATATATTTTGACATCCTTAATCAATAAAGTATTTTTTATAGGTATATGTTCGATCGCAAGTCAGCCATACATGTATCAGCTAAGGTCCAAGATCTGTTCTTCATCATGGCTGTCTCGAACTCCTGCATGGATCCACTGGTCTACGGCTCATACACATTGGATATGAACATTATTAATCAGAAGTTGAGGAAATTCTTCAAAACACACCGCAATACCTGCGAGGCTAACCGTATGATTTATTATATCTTTAATATTAAGGTCACAATTATACTACAAACGATACAATTAAACCTACCACAAAAGTATTTCTCAGATGATCTGACAAACATCTGGACGTAGCTTTATATAAGCTTAATTAAATTCGCACACTTGGAATTTTCTATACAGAGTGTTCTGTTAAGTGATGTAAAAATGCAAGCTATAGATAAACATGTAGACTATTTAATAAAATATATTCATATAAATAATTTATAATTTTATTGACAGAGGTTTACCAATGATGTTGTAGTAAACAGATATGTTATTAACGCGCAAAAAGTGGAGACTAGAAAACGTCCTAATTGGGACGTTTGCCTTTAGTCATTTTACGTAGTAATACGTTATAATACATCATAATTACGTAGTAATACTTTTTGCGTAATTAAAACATATAGTTATCCCTTTTAATTATTGTTTTTATCAAGCTATCCTTTTTACTTTTAACGAAATGTAAAAATAAACGGTCCCCGGCGCGGCACACTTTTTTCTGTTGTTTAGTATGGATATTACATATCTGTTTATTAGAATATCATTGGGTGGTTACATAGAAACTAATAGAACACTTATGTTACTCGTAAATTTAAAACTAAGGCATTCGCATGAACGATTACGTGCGTCCCATTAATACTTTGATTACATTTTTTAAATTAGGAATTTTATTTTTCTGATTATATGTTTTGACCAATTACATGTTTTGATTGTATTTTTTAAATTACGAATTTTATTTTTCTCTTTTAAATTATAATAATTATTATTATAACACAGATTTGTCGACCCTTGAGAACTACGGCAGCAAAACAACCAAAGAATCAGCTCGGCCTATTAATGTGAGTATAAAAAAAATAATTTGCATGTTATTTATGATACTCAGAAATTTACTGGATTAAAATTGAAACGTATTCATTTTTTTGTAGAATTAATCCATCAAAAGCCTCAGGCCTTTGCAGGAAATTCTACTAACTTATAAGAGCTTCCGAATCAACTTCAACTATTTCTTACATTAAATATTCCAACTTAATCGTAACTGACGATCAATTCTACTTATATTTATATGTTACGATACGATCTCGATTATGTTCCGATCCGTTGACCGAAACACAGAACATTCCAGAATGTTGAGTCTGAAGGGTGAACTGCAACGAATATTTTTTGATTCAATACGATACACTATCAATTAATAAGTAGATTAAAACCTTATATTCTATGAACTAACCTAACCTATAACCGTTGGTTGCCTGGGAGAGATCGCTGCATAGCCATACGGTCGCCTATATTCTACGCCTCTTTTATTAAGACCGAATCTATGTTGTATTTATTTATTTTCTGTGTGTAATGTATAATCAATATTAATATGATAAATGTGAAAGAAACTCTGTCTGTCTCTTTGTCTGTCGCTCCTTCACTAGCAAAACGCTGTATCGAATTCGATGAAATTTGGTATGAAGCAAACTTGAACTCCAAGAAATGAAATTTGTTATTGGCTAACACATGACAACCAACACCCTAAAACGTGTGAAGTAAACGTGTAAAATATAAAGTAATGACAGATATTTAAAAAGAGAATACAATTATTAATATCCTGTTATATAAATCCTCTGCTGTGATCACTTCAGATCAGAGTCGAGATGGCTCAGTGGTTAGAACGCGTGCATCTTAACAGGCAAGCACCGGTGATTCATGTGCTTAATTTGTCTTTATAATTCATCTCGTGCTCAGCGGTGAAGAAGGAAAATATCGTGAGGAAACCTGCAAGTGACAAATTTCATAGAAATTCTGCTACATGTGTATTCCACCAACCCGCATTGGAAGAGTGTGGTGGAATATGTTCCAAACGGCGGCAAAGGAGGCCTTTATCTCAGCAGTGGGAATTTGCAGGCTGTTGTTGTTGTTGTTGTTGTTGTGATCACTTATTGTTTGTCCCATAAATAACTAGCGACCCGCACTGGCTTTGCACGTGTGCAATACTGATACTAAATATACTACATAATTTGTTTATTTACGACATCACATTACAAACTTCTAAAATTGACAGTGTATCTTTACAATATTGTCCATGTATTTATATGCAACCTTCCTCTCTATATCTATTAAAAAAAACTGCATCATAATCCATTGTGTTATTTTAAAGATTTAAGCATACATAGGGATATAGGGGCAGAGAAGGCGACTTCGTTTTATATTTATGTTGTGATATAACTATATAATAGGCTATTCAAGGCTTTGCAATCACGTGCCAGTTGCATTAGTTCTATATATATTATCATAATCGTCGTTTTGTTGTGCATACGCTATTTAGACTGGAGCGTATTGAGTGGTTACGAAATACTAATTCAGTATTCGCCACTCGATGCTTAACTTTGTTATCAAACTTGAACACAAACTACTCAACTTCTTAGTGTATATTATTACAGTACTATAAAAATAAAACTTTTTAAAACAGAGACTACATCGTTACGTTTTAGAGCTGATTTTATAATAAAGTCTAGAGGATAAGTCAATGAGACGGTAGGATTAAAACCAAGGTAATTTTGTGAACGTAGAAAGGCCAGGAGGCGTTTTAATATCAAAATATGACGTTATCTTTGGAACGTGATCGTTCCCTTTGGTCGTGTTGTTCATCATTAATTTAATAATTAGGTTTATTTTGACAATACGGGATAAAGTAATATCATGTTGTTTTGGAAACATTAGATTGAAATCGAATCGAGAATCGAGAAATCGTATCGTACCTGTTATAAATTAATATTAATAGTAAAATATTAATCACAATACAAAAAAAAATATGAAGAATTTTGTATGGTTGATCTAGGAAAATGATAGTGAACAAACGAAATATAGATCAGATGGAGCTAGGCTTTTTTAATAACCCTTTCTAAAGATGATTAAGCCTATAAATACCAATAAATGAATATGTCAGAAATATGTCCAAGCAATTTAATAGAATTGTCCAGGTCGATAACTGGCTTGTTGAAGAAACATGTATTCTAAATTCCAATAAATTTTGTTCTTTTCCAAGGATTTTATTTTATATACAAAAAGACAAGCATAACAGGACAAGAATCAAAATTAGATTTAAATTAGTATAATTGGTATTAAGGTTTTTCTGTCATTATCGACGATGTTACAACAATTGGCATAAGTCATTACATTTTCCATTAGTTTTGCTACTGCTAGTTTTTTCCTCATTTTTAGCCATGTAACCGAATATCAAGAAGAACATTTTAAATATTAAAAAGTGCCGTTAGTTATGACAATATTAGACCTCATTATTCCGAGTGACCTTAATCACAGAATTCCATCCGTTTCTATTTAGACGCTCAAATAATTTCAATACCAAAAAAGTCAAGTCGTCTTAATTTCACAGATTTTCGCAAAAATGGACGAATTTTATTCTCTACGAACGTAATTTCGTCAATTATTTTTAACCTGGATTCCGTTGAAGTCTAAGTACGATTATTGCTTTAGTCCTAACAATGGGCGGCATCAGGATTGTCAATCATTCACCTTGATTCGATGCTTGGTATTACAGGAATTCAGACAATACTGTAGATTCCGACAAATTACTTGCTAAGATACGTTCCACTATATACTTACTTACGGACTTTGTATGATCGTGAATTTATGTAAATATTTTGTTAATATGACTCCTAATAAAGTATGAATAAATATCAAAGGTAACACACAAACACTTATAGTACGACACAACTTAGATGTAGCATCGGCAAAATTCGTAAAACTGGTCACATCCGAATTAAGTACGCTATCCCAAATTATCAATTTTTATTTCTTATGTGAATGTAACCTTTACACAAATGTAATAACTTGTAATATTATATGATCTAATGTAATCTTCAATTTGAAGCGTCGATTTACGTGCACTTGCTTTCTCGGGTTCTTCTGAGGCACGAATCTATAGCGACGAATATTGCGCCATTCAACAGATGATGCGACAGGGAGCTATTTCTATTGGTTGTGTAAATCGAAAGTGATCAGCTTTATTGAATTTGCCGATGCTACATCTAAGTTGTGTCGTACTATACATTAATAAAAGCTGTTGTGTAAGACAATAATTTTTATTTGACGCTTAAATAATACGCGTAAAATTTGACGGCGCGGCATTCAAGGTAAAAGAAAACTATTTGAAGAATCTCGGATCTAGATGTACCACTAATCTGTACTCAACATTTTATGGAAGCTAAAATATTTTAAAGGTCATCGTTAAAAACGTTAAATATTCATATTATTCAAAAACAAAATGTTTCCCTCGTAAGCTCCTTTAGTTTATCTCATGGTGCTCGGAATATTAAAATAGTTTTATATTTTCCTTTTAAAAACATGCAATTAAATTGCAAATTAAAGGACTTAGTAAATCTTAACACTTATATACTTAAAAATCAGTTTTAGCGGCTGAAAGAGTTTCGTACTGTCTTTTGCGTTTTGTTTCATAATTATTTTACAACGCATATAATTTGCAATTGATACCTTTCTTATTATGAAAATGACCTAAATCTTTTGCATGCGAATCAATCAATGTTCCACTAACCCTAATAGTAAGTAATTCTGTATTCTCAGATGTGAAATCTTATTTGCTCACTATTAGTCACATATACGGAAGTGATGGTCGGATGCTCCTTCCACGACTAACGGAAAGAGATCATTTCGATAGTATTTTTTAAACCGAGCAACCTACTGTTAAGATTTTGGATGAATTTGACAGGACTGTCAATTAAACTCGTTATATGTTATATTATATGTCCGATTCTATCCTACGGTAGCGTAGTGTTCGTGTTGTCAGAACATATCACAGGCTGTAAGTTATCCAGAATAGATTTCTACGTGTTGTTTCTTCTGACCGTGGTACATGGGTAACGTTGACCTACATACATTTTAAGATATATTCCAATAGATAAGTTGTCAA
Source organism: Vanessa cardui (assembly GCF_905220365.1). Lineage (NCBI taxonomy): Eukaryota > Metazoa > Arthropoda > Insecta > Lepidoptera > Nymphalidae > Vanessa > Vanessa cardui. The sequence goes on from NC_061135.1 coordinate 5,213,148, forward strand.
AGCGTCGCTACACTCAAACCCTCTTATATCCAAGGCGGACAAATATAACCCTTCGATTTACTTAGGTCCTTAGCACATCTTGAATGACCCCGTCGACAGATCCACTATCGACAACAATAACATTAACAAATAGTACCCCGCCGTCGGGGTCGAGGTCTCGCACTCATTTCGATTCGTCGACCTCACGACGTATGCACACCTCATCCCTCCTGTCGTTGACAGCGTCCTAAGTCGGGGTTCGATATCATAGGAGACCCATAGGTCGTGAGGATTCTCAACTCTTCATTGAGCTCCTAACATCTCTCTCTTTAACTCGCTCTCGCCAGTTGTAGCTGTAGAGATCATTAGGAACAGTATACTGACCATACTAAAATACAAGTTTGTTCATGCAAATAGAAAATATTTGAGTTTGTTTTTGTAGTATTCTATTTTTAAATTTACGTCAAATAGTTTATAAATGAAAAGTTTTTTGTTTTCAATGTATTACGAAGCATTTGAAATTATAATTACAACTTAATACATTATGGTTTAACTTTCAGGCATATTCAAAATATCAGCGTCATTACACCGTAGCCTTTCAAGAAAGTTCGTTGATTGTGCCCAGTTTTCATTCGGATCCTGTACGAAGTTGGAATGGCCAACCAAAAGAGTTAGAGGCGCAGAAAGTTTGTGAAGTGTTTACATTACAATCTAAAATAGACGTGTTCGAGAAGTGAGTTTAAATCGAAAAATAAACGATCTTAGATGTTACAGAAAATGCCAACTTCTTGTACATTGCCAAAGAAAAATATTAGAAATCAAGAACACTAGGACCCTATTGTTCTTGAAAAAAAAACAAAGAAAAAATGTATTGACGTAACTTAATTATATTTTCTTTATTTAAAATACTATAGAAATTAAAAAAATACATTTTTTGAGTTATGGTATATAATAAGGCATCATTTGGGTGTAAATTCCATGCTCGAGGGTTCATTGCCTTATTGGTATCTAAGGCTTTGAGAGGGTCGTTACAAAAAATTCTACTGATCTCTTACAGAAATGATAACTTTCTTATCTTAAGGTATATGAATGTACATTAGCGTAAGATCAAAGTGATTTCTTTATGTATTTAATTTCAATAAAAAATAACCTCCGGTTTTTGAAACGCTGATCAAAGACAGATTAACTGATACTTGAATATAATATAATTTGACCTTTCAACAGTCGTTTAGACTAAATATCAGGCTTTCAATGTTTATTCATTGTATAGTGTTATGATTCATTAATGTATTAATATTAAGTAGCTAATTGGTAACTAGGATTGTACATTATCTTAATACTTTTATAATTAAGGGTTAACCGACGATATTATTAATTTTTTATAATAAAATAAATAAATAATATAAAAAAAAATTGAAATGAAAACAAAATGCTATTTGCGTAGTTTTATCGACAGTGATCGATCAATGTCATTCATATTAAAATCTGATGTATTAATCCGAGTTTAACCGGCGTTTCATAAACCAGAGGTTAACCTCTTAAATTATTATTGACCTCATAAATGTTTGTGTACTAATGTTATGTTATATAAAATAATGTCGAAATAAATTATATTTTTCTACAATCGTTTTATTAAATACTTCTTATAAATGTTAAATGGTTTTTGTTACTTTAATTATACGAAAGGTATTTTATACACCTACGATATTAATTACTTATTTTTCCCACGCAATTACCTCAGATCGTAGTCAGTCAGCTGTACGAAAGTTAAAGTAATTATCATATACACGTTTTAATATAACGTATTAAGTTTTAAATAATAGTTAATGTCATCATTTTAATGAAGATATTATGTTACAATTATTGTATACGAAGTTATTGTTCATTTTAATTAGCTCGCGCTGATCTGGAAAATAATTGAGTCAATATTCATGTGAAAATGTATCAAACATAGTATGAAGCTTAAATGTTTTTTTTTGTGTTTAAAATGAACTCTTACTGGTGCACTCAAAAAAGGTTTTTTTTATGGTATAAGTTGGCGGACGAGCATATGGTCCACCTGATGGTAAGAGGTCACCATCACCCGCAGATAATGACGCTGTAAGAAATATTAATTATTCCTTACTTCGTCAAAGTGCCACCAACCTTGGGAACTAAGATGTTATGTCCCTTGTGCCTGTAGTTACACTGGCTCACTCACCCTTCAAACCGGAACACAACAATACTGAGTACTGTTATTTGGCGGTAGAATAACTGATGAGTGGGTAGTACCTACCCAGACGGGCTTGCACAAAGCCCTACTACCAAGTAGATTTTAAGTGGCTCTATAAGCAATATAAAGCTTGGGAGCTAAGACGTCTTTGGTGTCTGTAGTTTGGTAATTGGTTTGTATATTGACTCACCCTTCGAATCAGAACTTCATAATACTGCTGATTAACAGTAGAATTTGTGATATGTGGGTGTAGACGGTTTTGCACATAGCTAACACCGAGTAAATGATGATTGATTCAAATTCGGTCAAGTGTGATTGAATTTTCATGTGCTTAATTTGTTACCATCGAGGAAACCTACATATGTCCAACAGTGGAAAGTAAGTTTTTCTTCATATAGTTAAATTTAGGGGTAAGTATACGAGTTTCAATTGAAAGCCCGATGTGAATTATTCTTGGTGGTTCAAAAAGATAATTATTTCATTCTAAATTCAAAACAAATAATAAGTGAGTATTTAAAAAAAAACTACGCAATTTATTAAGTTAACTCAGAGGAGACACAAAATAATCATGAAATACCTGTTTTTGTCTCAGTGATATACGAATAACAATAATACCCTTAAAGTTACAGACAGACAATATTGATTTTATTTATTTGTATAGACTGATAAATGAATAAAATAACTATATGATATTATTAATCAGGAGTTAAAGACTAAATTCAATTATTAAATAGATCAATATTTAAGTATAAAAAATATATTCAAATATTATTTATGGTAATGAACTGTAAATAATAATTTATTGATTAAATATACAATAATAAATTCACATTTAACGTTTGAAATAATATTATTATTTGAACAATTTGAAATTACAATAATACTCAAATCTTTAAATCAAAAATTAGTAGTTTATTTTATGGGATCGTTGTAGGTCTCCGACTAGGAAAGTAAAACTAAATTGAACTAATTTCAGAATAGCTATTATAATGTTTTATTGAAATACTAGAGATCAACCCTCAACCAATGAAACGATGGATGGATTGTGTGAAAGATATGGCTGAAAAGAATGTTAATTGTGAGATGACGTCAGATAGGTATGGAAGAAGTTATGCTGCGCCGACCCCAAGTAAATTGGGATAAGGGAGGATGATGATGATGACTAGCGATCTACCCCGATTTCGCACAGCTGCAAAGCTTATACTAAATATACTACAGATGTCTTTATACAACGTTCTCAGTGCTTGTCATTAGACAATACAAACCGTTGTACATATAAATTTTAATTGTGTAATATCTTCAAAAATATTCATTCAAATTAATTTATGTAAAGGGCCATATTGATTTAAATTAAATGCTCAATGTATTTAAGGTACTCAATTTGATAAGGAATAATTCTTACTACTTAAAATCCTTTTGTATATAACTATTTCTCGTTAAAAGTAAAGGATAAAAGTGGTTATTTTGGCTTATTTCTAATAGACATATACTGTCGCCATATACTGTAGTACATTATATTGATCTATCCAGGGTGCCAGCGGTTACAATATAAGTGCAAAAAATGTGTTTATTTACGACATCGCCTTAGGAAATTCCAGACTTTCAAAATCCGAGCTGTTACTGAGAACTTATTGACGAAAAAATCCAATTTTACTGGCTCGATTTGGAATCTGATCTCCAAATCTCCGAATCCTTTCCATTATATGTAGCTTCTCGACCAACGAGACAGTTAAAATAAATATAGTATAGTTTAAAGTTGTTTTGAAATAAAAAAAAATATTATTCGTTTTTTGAGCCTCAATTAAAAGATTCCTTTAAATATTTGAGAGGCCAGATCTATAAAAAAAAATTTAAAAACCTCGTAAAGGATCACTTTTTGTCTCAAATGCCTTGTACATCAATAATTTATTTTATTTTATTTGGTTCTTTTTCTTTTCTATTTCTCTTTATGTTCGATGACACGTATGATGATTCGATGACGCATTTACACTTATTAATGTATTGATACTTGTCTTTTATATATATTGATAACAATATTTATTTATTGATATATAGTTTGCGTATTCTATATTAACATTTATTCATTAGTTTTAGTTATATTAAATTCATGTTATTTTACTTATTATTACAGCACCACCCACCTCATTTTCTATGAGCTATCTTAATCTACACGTTCGGTTTCCTGGAAGAGATCGCTATGTAGCGATAATCGCCAAAATTGTACCCCTCTTTTATTTAGGCTGTATTGATTAATTGCTTTGTGTGGAGTACAATAAAGTATCAAGTAAAGTATAAGATTATATACTTCTCATATAAAATATAATCTCGTGTGGCATGTGAAAGTTTCATACGAATTTGAAAAAAATTGAATCACGAAATCTTATTTGCCGATGAATGAAATCGGGTAAAAATAGTTGCTAAGTGAATTCAATTGAATCGCCATCTTGCAGGAGTTTGCAATATTGGTTGTCAAACTCAGGTATGTTCTTTTTATTGACAGGGATGTATTGTTTAAACAAGTTGCTATAAACACTGCAGTTAAAGAAGATTAAAAACTACCAAAGATATAAAACAATACAGAAACGGCTCTATGTATAAAATAAAATAAAAAATGATCTAAATATCAAAAATGTTCTTCTTAACGCTTTGACTATGTTCACTCTCCAGGTGCACTAGTATGTGCGCAAACAAAAGTGAAGTGCGTTCTTCCAATCCAAAATTCTACACAACAGAATAGGGTTCATGAGTAGGATCATAGTTATAAGTTCTTTAAGAGAAGGCAGTCTAACCACTACTAATTTTAACACTTTGGGATGCCACTGTAAAATTTTCAACGAGAAAACCTCATTTTATTCGACTAACTTGTGAATTAAAGTCACATTCAGAGCTAAAACAAGTGATTCTATAAATAGGTAGTGATAGTGATGGTGATTCGCCTTCACTTGAGTCGCTGGATTGACAGATGTGTTTGGATGTGAGATAGAGCTGAGAAGATTAGAGCTGAGCTGAGCCAGTGGTAAGGACGCGTCCATCTAAACCGATGACTGTGGTTCAAACCCAGGGAAACACCACTATATATATATATATATATATATATATATATATATATATATATATATATATATATATATATATATATGTGCTTAATTTGTGTTTATAATTCATTTCGTGCTCGGTGGTGAAGGAAAACATCTTGAGGAAACCTGCATGTGTGTAATTTCATCGAAATTCTGCCACACGTACATTCCACCAACCCGCATTGGAACAGCGTGGTGGAATATATTCCAAACCCGTTATGTTAATGGGAGATTTGCCTCGGTCCAGCAGTGGGAAATTTACAGGCTCTTACTTTACTTTATTTTACTATTTGGATGTGGTACAAGCTACCATCATCTTCCCTTTCACAGAGAAGTGTGTTGTATGAAACATGCCTGGCGGTGATATTCGGCGGAGAATTTGATGCGTCGAGTTAATCACGCAGCAGAGTCAAGTTTTCGAAGCTTACAATTAAAGGTAGCAGCGTTTCAAGTTACCTAACTACTAGCCCCTTGTGCTAACGAGGAAGACCAAGGGACATTTACATGATAATTTATAAGTGTTATCTTATGAATACAACAGGTTTACAACTATAATATAATTCAGTACCCAAGTAAAATGAACTGAGCGAAAGAAACTATATTCAAAATAAACTCAATAGTTACGATTTATATAACGTACATGAGACATGTATTACATATATAGTATGATTGTATAATATTTGTGGTTAGACCCAAGTCTGTAGGGCACTTACAGACTAATAATAACCATCAGTATATACGACAATTATTGCTATACGAAAATTTCGATTGTGTTTCTCTATCCGATATTAAAAAAATGCAGAAATATCGTAAATAAATTTATACAAAAATAAAATAAATATACACAAAAGTATATAACATTTTTATAAGTTAAATGTTATACATAATAAGAAATGTATAAAATTCTCAAAATGTTTCAAATAGATAACTCTTTATAAGAATCTTGAAACACTTCAAAATACTTAGTTTTTACCATTCTTTGACTGTATGAATTTCTTTATTTTATTTAAATTAATCTTCATTTACCAGCTACAAATCTACATCTAGTCTAAAACACATTATTACAATATTTGGAGCCTTGTAAATCTCATATAAACTTATTGTGTATTTCATAAGGCAGCGTTCGCTTAGAGAGCGTCTACACCGACAATTTCTCTTTTTACAAGATTTGCATATTAAATTTTATCCCTAGAGATATTATGCAACAAGATATTAACATACTGTAAAATCCACACTCATCCTAAAACTATAATCAAAAGAATATGAAAATATTTCATTATTTCATTAATAGTGTTAATTGTAGAGGTATATCAGTCAGTTCCGGGCTAGGCGAGGGACCGCGGGGACCGTCCAGAGTTGGTGGAGATCGGGTGGATCAGGGATCTAGCCCTGCTCCGCTCTGATCGCCCGATGGGAGGAAGACCTGCGGACAACCACAGCGGACCTGGCGCCAGTGGAGGCGATTCGTCCTCACTTGCGTCGCTGGGTCGAGAGGAAGCACGGCACACTGTCGTACAGAATGACGCAGGTACTTACCGGACACGGGTGCTTCGGTAAGTACCTGCACGGGATAACGCGGCGGGAGGAGTCACCCTCCTGCCACGAGTGTGGTGCGCCAGTGGACACGGCGTACCACAACCTGTACGAGTGTGCTACGTGGGGGCCCCAGAGGCACATCCTGGCGGCGACTACGGGCGGAGACCTCTCGCTGCCGAGCGTTATCAACGCCATGCTCGGTAGCGAGATGTGCTGGTCGGTGATGCGCTCCTTCTGCGAGAGTGTCATGTCGCAGAAAAAAGCCGCGGAGTGGGAACGGGAAGAGAATGCCGCCACTGACTCGCTCCGCAGAAGATTTAAGTAACGGATTTTGATGAGGTTTTTTTTAAATAGATAGAGTGATTTGTGAGTAAGGTTTTTGTGTATGTATAATTCATGGAAAGTACAGTAAAGAAATACTGATAATTTTAAAAGTTTGTAGGGTGATGTCGTAAAAAAAGAAATTCTGTAGTATATTTAGTATCATTATTACACCCGTGCCAAGCTGGGGCGGGTCGCTAGTAAATAAATAAACGAAAGTTCCACATCAATTGGATCAGTAGTTTTTATGTGAATCACAAGAAACACTTTTTAAAAATAGTATGATAGTTAATCCTTCTATCTATTAGAATGGGATGGGACCTTGTCAAACTATATCACAGTTAATCCTTTACGTAAGTTTATAGAAGTGGCATGTTTCGAACAAAGAGGGTTAGCAGAAAACTTCCAAAGAATAAAAAGGTATTATCAATTGCAGGAATTATATCGTATGAATGACTTTTTTAAATTATAGTCACACACGCACACGTCTTTTGTCTTTTCTTTATAATCGAATCTAAAAATTATTATTATTAACACTCATATAAGCAGAGAAGTAAATCTTCATCTCGTAAGTCATTGAGGCAAGTTTGCTGACAATACCGCTAGAGGTCGAACGTTAGTGGTATTGTCAGCAAGCTTGTATGGCCCAGTTAGAAAGTGGAACACTTACCCGCTGTTACTTTACACTGCATGACAAGGAGACATAATATTAAACACTTTGGCATAATATTAAACACAGGAGATTGGAAGGGTTGTGGGCAACTTTTTATTTAATTGTACTTCCATTTTTAACAGTTGGTTAGATATCCCTCAGTGCATTAAGCCATAGATATGTTCATTAGATATAATTACTTGCTGGTACGGCTATGTTTTAAGTTAAAGCATTAAATGCTATTTTTATTTTATTTAAACACGTCCAACCTTTAAGTTGGAACCAACATACAAGCAGCCAAACTTTGCATATAGAATATAAGTAAGGTATGTCTAAGTAAATATGTCACACGAAAAATTAATAAATCTTTTGTGAAATTATTTATTAAAAGAAAGTAACATGATTTTTTTATACAATCGTCTATAATAATGAGGCTAAAGATGGGATTATTCACTGTTTAACAACAATTTAATACTATAAATTCTTACATTTTCAATAAAATGCTGATATAATAAGCTTAGATCGACCTTGATACGTTAACATACTTTATGCAGTATTTATAGTTATTTTTATAAAATCGGAGTCAATAAGTTACCTATTTGGCCTCAATTTATTTTAAATGAGGTCATAATTCGAACATTATATTTTAATCGGATTATTTTTCGGGTATTTACTTCACTCATCATTAATTAGGACAAAGTTGTAAAGATTAAAAAAAAAGTTAGATTGCCTTGGGCAAAAAAAGGTTTTAATTTCATAGAATATTTTATTTCAATAAAATATAGTGAAATAAAAGTTTCTAAGAAATTAAAATTTGAGATGTCTGCTCAATTGATATGTACCCTTTTCATTACTTTTAAAAATACTTGATAGAACACATCTTGTCTATTTAAAAGTTATAGTATGTTTGTATAAGTTTGATAACTATAACTTTTGATTTTGAGCTGAGATGGCTCAGTGGTTAGTACGCGTGCATCTTAACCGATGATTTCGGGTTAAAAACCAGGCAAGCACCACTATATATATGTGCTTAATTTGTGTTTATAATTCACCTCGTGCTCGGCCGTGAAGGAAAACATCGTGAGGAAACTTGTATTGGTGCATGGTGGAATATGTTCCAAACCCTCTCCTTAATGGGAGAGGAGGCCTTAGCCGAGTAGTGGGAAATTTACAGGCTGTTACTTTACTTTTTTTTTAATATTTTACAAAATATTAATATATGAACAAAATATAGACTCGTTAATCTATTTCCGTATATTTTGCATCTGATTATATTTAATAATATTCAAAACTGCAACAACATTTTAAGATAATAAGTGGCTGCACGTTCCGGCTTCGTCCGCGCGAAATAAGAGTTTTATTACCTTATAGCGCCACCGACCTGATTTAGTCTAAGTATTACTGTAAGTTGTAACATACAACGTATATGTCTTGATACATACAAGATAATTTATTCATGTAATGCATTCAATTTATGGCCTTAACCGAGTTTGTCGATTTTATTAAAAGTCAAAAAGTGTGTTTTTTTTTTATAATATTGGTAGGTATGTGGGCAGACGAGCAAATGGACTACTGAAAAACGCGGTGTTAGAAACATTAAATATTCCTTACTTCATTGCGCCATCAAATTTAGCAACTAAGATATTATGCCCCTTGTGACTGTATTAACTCTGGGTCACTCACCCTTCAAATCGGAGCACAATAATAGCAAATATATCTGTCGGGTGCAGATTGCCTAATGAGTAGATTACACCAATTATACGTTTAAATTGATAATAGTAGATCATAGCATATTAGCAGATACAACTTACTATTATTATTAGTAGCTGCGAGCTTACAAAATGTAATATCCCATACTGTCGAATAATATTTATCAAACCCATAGACGTGCTGGTAATACAAGATATCGTATATTATTATTCTAAAGCCTTATGGTTAACGGTTAATAGCATCAGCTATCAAAAGCATGTTTTATATAAATACTAGTAGTCGCCGTGGATTCACTGGTATTTTAGGGTATTGGTTATCATGTATCTATATTAATATTCATCTTTATTATTATTAAACATATGAAAGTCTGTCTATTGCTCTTCACGTCCAAACCACTGAACCGAATTTGACGAAGTTAGGATACTTTTTGCCTGACTCATGAACACCAATACCCTAAAACGCGAGCTATGCCGTGGGCGGCTACTACTATAGATATATTTTATATCACACCCGGTTCATGTATTTACATATATGTAGATATAGTTTGCAGAACAATTGATGGAATCAATCAGATTCAACGAACAGGGAATGTACTGCAGTGCAACTATACTTTGCTTAATATGATGGAAATAATCTAATTACCGGTATCGAAATGTTACCGGCCCAGTTGTTATTATTGGCTATACTTAGAAGTTGAATGAACTTCCCTGATGTTTACCAAGGTTATAGAATGAAGTACCTTCTATAAATGTTGCTTTAACTACTGAGCAAAGCCAACATAGCTAAAATTAATCTGAATTTTGGTATACACGTGTAAGGACTGTTGAGGTGTGTTAATATGTCGTATTCGTTATCAGCGCCTCGAATTTATGTGTGTTAGAAAACTCAGAAAGTTGAACGGCTTAACAGAAGTTTATACAGCAGTTTATGGAGTCTATTTAAACATTCTCGAAGCAGATCGATATGTTACATGATAACAGTAAGAAATTGCTTTATTGAACTGTTACTGTTTTGTTATCTAGGTTTAACCGTATGTATAAGACCTAAAATCATAGTAATAACAGTTTAGCAATCCTGATTTATAATAAGACATATAAAATAAAATTGTTAAGGTGAGGACACATGGGTCTGCACTTTTTGTCGATTTGCAAAAAGCTAAAATGTATGTATGTGTGTTTTACAAATACATTATATTATATAAAATGAAACATCTTTATTGTGTAGGAATTAGAAGGTTTTATCAGCTGCGCCCATTTTATCATAGTTCTTTCGTATAGAAAATATTGCTTTTATAACATTATAATAATTATATAATGACATAAAATCAGATAATCTCCCAAAATTTTATTGAATTTTGTGCTTTACCAACATTAATCGTAAGCCCTCAGATTGAAATAGGCAGATACAGCGCGCGGACCACTACAATGGAGCACACAAGAACAAAAGCTGATGCAAAATCAAAAAGGAAATTCTCGGTAGGGAGGAATGACGCGAGTTTTTGTTAATACGTCAAAAGTCACTTTTATTTTGATTACATTATCGACGTATTTATGATTTATATTCGCACGCGATATTGGTAAAACAATCTGTGCTTTTTGAAACAAATATAAATAAAAAAAAATAACGTTTACATTATAATACTTTGTGTTTATAGTATGAACACCTGTGTGTAAACCATTGCAACTGAAAAAGTCTCTTTTATTAGAGAAAGGGTATGTTTACTAGTGTTACTATATACCTATTTTTTACCCAATGAAATAAATAAAAGCTTTCGCTGTAGCAAAACCAGCTTTGGAGGTCTTTTACATTGTCATTTATACTATGGTGCAGTCTATAGTTCAATTTTTACTACCATTTCATTAAATACTAATTAAATTATGCTGTAATTACAATTTTAAACAGTACTTATTAGAAAACATTCCAATTAGTTGAATCGAAATATATAGTACTAGCTGTTGCCTGCGGGTTTGCTCTCGTGGAAGTGTGTATTTCATCGCTAGGGGTCGACTACCCAGAAACGCAAATACGTACCTACTCATATTTAATAAGTATCTCAAAAATAATTTTTCAATTTTATAACTTAAAAATTACGAACTTTAAATGGTAGATTTCCAAAATTTATTTCTTAGTACCCACTAAGTTAGTTTCTTTAATAGTTTAATGTCGATGATGAATCAGTCCGTTAGGAGATGTTATTTTAAACATAAATTGAAAATAGATTTGGGTTTAAATAATTTAAAAAATGATAAGTCTTTTTAAAGAGTATTTATTTAAAAATATTTTTTCATATCATATTATTTTAACATGTTAAATAAATGTACATATTTTAGTTTAAACCTACGCACAAAACTATCTTAAAACTTATTTGTGTTATTCATAAAATTTTATCAATTTTACGTTTTACTTGAGCTGTTTGTCAATTTTGCATTGGTTTGAGTTTTTAAGTGGTAATTTTGTTTGAAGATTTTTTTATTATTTTTCAATGGTTTTATAAATTGACTTTGTTCAAACGATTTTTAGTTTTTAGTCAATTTTTATCATGATACATTTGACATACTGACATTTTCAAAAATTGAAGACCAATTTTTTTACCTACAAAGACACAGTCTGAAAAACCAATGTAGGATAAGGATTCATCTTAAAATAACTAAAGAATTGCTATTAAAAAAAAATGTTGTTAAAAAATCTTATATTTTTTTATAATTATTTTATTTTTAGTAGAAATAAAAAATAATAATAATTGTTTTAGGATAATCTTGTCGTGTGCGATTGATTACGTTCCATTAACTTATTGTAAATATAAATCTAAAATAACCAATAATGACTAGAAAAACTAATTACATTTTCTTATAACTAACGACAAAAAACATTTACAAAAATGAATTAAGAAAAGTTAATTTGTTAAAAGAACATCTTTCACAAAATTGAAATAAAAACAAATGTACGTAAAACAAAAAGATTACAAAGCACTACGATAGGTCCCTTCTTTTCATTTCTAACATTCTATCTATCTTTTTATATCTAAAATTATCTTTTCTTACCTTACTAAATACCTCTTTGATTTTCGTATTACAACAGATCGTTTGAACTTATTACGAACGACATATTTCTTCATTGATCAAAAACATTTTTACGATAATACTTTATTCATAATTACACATTAATGAAAAATTAAATAAATAATGAAACATAGCCAAGACGATATTTATATTTAATTTATATGCTTTATCTATCAAACAAATAACTAGACGTAGCTTTAATTACGTTTTCGCATTCAAACAGCTATCAGCGAGTAACAGATACCTACAAACATTTGATTTCTATTAAACTGAACATATTGGGGATGTTTGTTCACTTGTTTTCATATTACAACTGGCACTATGCAGACAGAACCGTCGCATTCTTGGCATTTCACATCATATTCTTATTTTATTATTAGCAGACTTAGTGGCAATATCAGTTTCTTCGGCCTATTTTAAACCATCAGTACACATGTGAAGATTTGGCATAATTCTATAAGAAATAAATACAAGCAATTTTGAACTAATTGCGAATAAACATAAGGTCTAATATTTATGCGAGCTATGCTCCGTAGGTCGGTGTCGGTCTTTATATGTTATATTATTTTTAGTTATAGAATTTAATTAGGCATCGGTGACACTGATCGCCTGGCTTGTAAGGCTTTGTTGTTACAGTATTCCCTGATGTCGTTGATGGGCTGCATTAGGAATACAGGCACGTCGTCGTCTCGTTTCTGAAAAATAGAATTGTATATATCATAAATGTTTTATTCGTTTCACTTTATTTTGTGCTAAGGGTAGGAATTTATAAATTGATATTAAATATAAAAAAAAAAAAATGTCTATGAACTCCATATAAAAATGTACAGTACTTTTTCTTGATGTTTATTTAATAAAATAATAAACTGCACTAGACAGACGAATTTAAGATTTGAGTGTTACGAGATGTTTTTAAAACACAAAATTAAAAGATAGATCTATTAAAAAAATATACAGACGAATTGATAACCTCCTTTTTGAAGTGGGTTGAAAATACCTATTTCGTATATATGTATATTAAGTTATATAAGTCATACTTTTTCTCATGATCCTCTTATATGTTCCTATATAAAAACCCAGCGAACAATTATTTATAATTTAAACTTCCAAGTTACCTGGAATAGAACTTCTCCCTCGAAGAAAGTTAATTGATGTTTTCTCGTCCTCAGCAAGATCCCGACGAGTTTGTCTGAGATTACTGTGTAGATCTGAAATAAAAGTTTCACTTTGAAAGATTGATGTGTACGTATCTCGAAGGTTGAGTCTTGACACCATTAAGTAAAAAAATATTAATGTGTTTTCTACCAACGCATTCTATCGCTTTTACTAATATTGCCTCCTCTAGTGGGCGGGTATATATTTCACACAGAGTATCGGAATTCATTCGGATTCGGATTCATCGAAATACTGAATTGAAATACTGTATATCATACGCGGTCTTCATTTATACAGACGCTTAATTCAATTATTATTTGTATATAATTAAGACATAATGTCGGAAAATGTATATATATATTAAATTGTTATTTTATAGTGAAGATGACTGTGATATAGGTTTGGTGCAAAAGGTAACACAATCCGTCGCAAATATAAAATTTAAAATGTCGTATAACGCCAGCGTTATGGGTTCATTTGTTTTATCATTATGAAATTAAATCTTTCTAAATTAAATATTTCCATTATGATAAGTCAATTGTAAACATTGTGTTATTGTATTGTATGATACTAACTATTTAATAAGGATCAGAAAAATATTATTTTGAAAAGGTTTGAGCATACACTACCACACAGTCACATATTTATTTGTTAACTTTGAAATGACGTGGGATTAAGTCGATAATCAAGAATTTGGAGCACGTCTGCAATATAAAAGAAAACGTCATACAAAATAAAAGCGAAAATCTTCTCTAATTTTCAAGACTTTATGTCAGTATTAGTTATTCAGGATATTATGGTTTACATGTCTATAGACAAAATCTAAAATAACAAGATGTTAGTAATAAATCAATATTCGTATCGTATTCACGTCAATCGCCTGACATTGAACCGCTGGTCGTAAACAAGTTGAACCGGAAAGAGCTCCAGACTTATTTTCGATCCCGCACGCTCTCATTTCCATATTCGGTTGCGCATGTAATGTTTATGTTGCTAATTACGAGCGGACCGGCGGTCATTAGTATACGTATGCCAAATTTAAATCTTGGCCGATGCTGGCCGACTCTCGGCCGTGACGGTTGGAATGTCAAATGACGTCACTAATATGAAGTACCGTACGATATATTGTATTATGGTAGGGTGTATTAGGTATAGAAAAGCTTCAAGGACGATGACAGTTTAGTTTCCAAGGTTGGTGGAACATTGGCGATATAAGGATTTGTTTGTATTTATTATATTGCCAATATCCAAGGGTACGCCGGTCTAAAAAAATATGTAAGCAAATAGAGATATTATTTTAATGTTAAAACGCTCTTATTGAAAACCCTACAATATTTTTTTGAGTACCTACTAGTAAACGCTTGAGTTATTGTGTGTCCATTATTTCCTTTGTTGGATATTGTAATTGGGTACTTATTTAATTTATAGTTAAGTTATATTGTTAGAGAATAGGCCATATAATATTTATAATTTTGTTTGAGAGATTTGCAAAATGTAATCGAAGAAAATTCTGTCAGGATCTGTAAAACATTTTTTATATCTTCAATCCATAATATTGAAACCAAAAATGTTAGCAGATATATTAGCAATATATTTGTGCGTTATAAGAATAATTGAAGTCCTTGTTGTACATTTCGCCACAAAGAGCGGAAAGTGATCGGATAATCCATACGATCTACGCAAACTAGATTTTACAGAACATTTTTAAGGTTAAGGTGCTTACTAGTTTAATCGCTTAGACAACTTTAAAGTTATTTATGGTTTTAATTTAAATAGAGTTTTTGAAGATTTTGAGATTTTTCCACATTTCATTGCGCGTTACCGGAAATATATGCGTCACAATTTATTAGATATATATGTTTCATTGGGTTCTTCAATATATTTTCCATCACGTTGAGCGCGAGATGAATTACGATACAATTTGATCTCATCTATAATAATTGGTTCTTATCGAGATTAAATCGAGAGATTTTTTATTAGATACATCGATGGGAACATCTTAGCTTCGTCCAAGGAGATTCTTCGATATAAATATTTGTTGGCTATATATATTTTTTTATGATGTGATTATTAATTATTCAACAAAGAAATAACTTATCATCCTAATGTGTTTGTGCGATCGTTTACATACGAGGTCAAGGGCGTGACGAAGAAAGTGTAGATAATTTAAATGGATAAGCAACGTACATGTTTTAGATTTAAGTATTTAACGAGGTTTTATTAATATATCTTTATTTATAATTCAACTCTGTTCTTCTGTCTAATCTACTTATATCCACTTTAATGATACTCCTAAAGTTTCAATAACAATTTCGAAATTCTAATTCCACTTTATACGAATGCATAATGAATACCATAAATAATTCTAAATCTCAACCATCTATTTGTAATTACTCTTGGAATAAGCTATTCTAAGATCCAAGATGTTTCTTGCGTGTTAAGATATACAAATTATTTTGAAAATTTATTGTTTCAAAAAATTAAAAAATATAAATTAATTTCCTTTTAATAAAAAGCATTTCAAAGGCAAAGGTTTTTTTTAAAACATTTTGCTTAAATTATATTACGATATTGAATTAAATTAATTGAATAAAGAAATTTCCATTTAGCAGTACAAAAATATAGTTAATTTTATAAGTTTGCTTTCACATTGTATACATAGGTTGGGGATTGTTAATTGACATTACAGCGAAAAGAACAATGAATAAATTACTTGAAAATAAATAAACTACCTATGTATTTATAAAGAATAATGAAATACATTAAAATGTTAATTCCCTGTAAATTTCAACTCCAATCAAAAATGTTTATTAAAACTTTACACTTATCATTACATGGTATAAAGCAAGTCGCTTTCCTATGTGCCTATGTCTGCTTAGATCTTTAAAATTACAAGTTTTTTTAATAGCATAGTGATTCGAGAAGAAGGTTTTTGTATATAATACATGGACCATATAGTAAAGAAACACTGATAATTTTAGAAGTTTCTATTTTGATATCGTAAATAAAATAATCCTTTTTTGTCGTAAATTTATTATTTATATTTTACCCGTGCTATGCTGGGGAGGGTGGCTAGTAATAAATAAAATATATTTATGTACTGTTAATCTGAAATTCGTCACTCTGGCATCTGGTTTCGACAATAATATCTTGTTTTAAAATAAATGTCTTTACCAGTAATAAAATTATAATAAAATGTATGCAGGATATTAAAAAAATAATAAAGTATAAAAGTTTGGAGTAAAATTTGTTTTGTTTTCTCTTAAGTATTAAACTGAAGATAAGTACTTTTTGCTTTGAATATTTAAAAGGAAATTGTTTTGTTATTATTTAATTTTAGAATGGCATATTAATGAGGTAACCTATAATACTGTTATTAGTAATATAAACCACGATCTTAATCTCTTTTGGTTGTTAAGCCATTTTTTACCGTTCAATAGTAAGCACTGCTATATACACTATTACAGTATGTTTTTCTGAGAACCCTAATATGCTTGCAAATACTGCGCAAGCCGGTGAAAAATTAACACATTAATAAGGCAGTCATGTGTTTTAAGTAATAATACGTTCTTATGACGTCAGGCTCATATTATTCATTTTAATATACTTCCATGTGGGAGCTTTATTAGTAGAGGAGATTAAGGAGAGTGGGGGCAAGACTACCCGCTACTAATTTTTCAAAACGTTCGAGTTTAATTAACCAAACTAAGCGCCTCCTCGAGTCGAGATGGCCAAGTGGTTATAACATTCATCCTAACCGATGGCATTTTCATGGGCTTAATTTGTGTTTATAATTCATCTCGAGGAAAACCTGCATGTGTCTAATTTCAACGAAATTCTGTTACATGTGATGGATGGAATATGCTCCTTACATTCTCGTCAAAGCGAGTATAGGTCTTAGCCTAGCATTGGGAAATTTACAGGCTGTCAGGTGCTATAAGCGCCTCATCGGGACAATTATAATCATATTGATTCAAATTATTTATACAAAACAAAACCATTTGATATGAATCTACATATTGTTTCTTCATTAATTATGTTCCATTGCACTATGTATAATATATTTATATATAAAATTCCTTACTAGTATGAGTTGAAATACTAAGGAATTTTGTTGCTATAAAATACCCCTTATCAACTACGGAACGAAAAACGTAATTATTATTTTGTAGTTCGATTTTTAAATGTACGAATTCATATTCAAGTAACACGGATATAGCAGCTACACTTTTGACAGCGCGTCTATAATTAAGCGCCCAAGAAGACAATGAGCGTTTTCAAGAACATTTCGAACGCTGAATATTTCAAACGTGTATCATACCAACAGCTGCCAAGATAATTACCGTCACATTTGATACCTGTTCGTCTATTTTTGAATCGATACTATGAGACGTTTATTTATAATGTATATAGTATTGGGACAAACGTCACGTCTACGTCTGTTGATAGTTTGAAACAATGAATGTTCGTGCGTTTCTTTTGAAGTGATTACTTATTTTGTGAGGGTAAACTGTTTCGTTACGTAATGCGTTTAATCTGCCTTCTCTTTCTTTTACAAATACAGCAGCGGTAGGCTTGCTCTTTCTGTCTCACTCTAATCACAGTACTATCCGTATTTCGAACAGTTTAAGTTATTACTATCTTTTTCATTGGTAACATAAGCGCCACTTGATGGTATGGCTTTTTGCAAGCCTTGTAACTACTTACTCAGTATATATTCTACCGCCAACCATCAATACTCAGTATTGTTGTGTTTCGATTTGAAGTGTGAGTGAGTCAGTGTAAGTACAAGCACACGTGACATAACATCTTAGTTCCGAAGGTTGGTGACTAATTGGTGTTATTACGAATTGTTCATATTTATGACAGTACCAATTTTGATGGCTGGCCATTGGCTGTTTTTTTTATTTAACTGGTTACAGAGATTTAGGTTACTGTGCTATTTATTTTCATTACTGGAAGTCACGGCATGGACATTTAGATAAATCAAAGTAACATATTCGTGTTTTCTATATATATAATTATATAGTTAAGTTAAGCGTTACGTGTATGCGTGTGGCTGCGTCCCCGTTGAGCAACGCGTCTATTAAATCAGTGTGTAGTCAATTATCCTCTTCTTTTGATTGCTGCAGTCCTAATTCTTAGCATATATGTATAACCGTATTAAAAAGAATTATATAAGACAATATTAATACATATGGGTTGATTATTTGTAGTTTAGACTGAGAGGATATGCGAACCTTTATTTTTACCTTTTACGAAACAAAGTTCTCCATCAAGCTCAAACTATTCATCTATTCTTTTTTAAACTGTTTATTTGATAATTAGATTAAAAAAGTTTATGGTTTAAAAAAAAATATACAATAAAATATTTATCTTGATACTTTGATCTCATGTAAATTTGATTTGTACTATAAATGGAGATGAACAACTGCGCATTCGGTAACTAAGTGTTGACATCTGGTCTCTCATTGCCAATGCACTTGAAGCATGTCGTTATACTAAATAATATACTAAAACTATAAGCTTACAATAAATATACTATTAACATATAATACAATATTCAATTACTAACTCTACTAACTTAAATACTCCCCAAATGATCTCGACATTTATTTAAAATAGAAATACATATATGCTTGTTTGGTGTTATAATTTATCTTATGCTAGGCCGTGCATATCAGGTCAATTGAAAATTTGAAAATTATAACTGTTTTACAGACATTGCTTTCGATATGATATTTCATAGTAAAATTTCACTTTTTATAAATTTCAATTTTATAAATTAACTAGCGACCCGCCCCGGCTTCGCATGGGTGCAATACTGATACTATACATACTACATGATTTGTTTATTTACGACATCACATTGCAAACTTCTAAAATTATCAGTGTTTCTTTACATTATTCTAGTTATATTATATTGTTCATGTATTATATACACATACCTTCGTCTTGAATTACACTATCTATTAAAAAAAACCACATCAAAATCCGTTACGTAGTTTTAAAGATTTAACCGTACAAAGGGACAGAAAAAGCGACTTTGTTTTATACTATGTAAAGATTATTGCCACCTAGATAGCAGTAGAACCGAAGTAGAATATGGCTCCAATGATTATAGTATAGTTATGCGTACAACGTATAGTTATATATATATTATATTTATTTCTAAGTTGTTGCATGAATTAATTTTCAGTTACTCGTATGAATGTCAGTCACTTGTGACGTAACATCTTGAAATGAACACTGATATTAAATGATATAAAAAACATATTTCAGTCGTGACTTCTTCTTATATAAAATTTCATAAACATAAATAGATAAAAAAGATGTGATTTATATTACATTTATATACATATATAAGAATTACAAAAGCAATAATAGCAGTATTGCAAACTTAAAAAAATCAATTTATCACAGACTTTAAAGTAACACTATATACTACTACTTACTTACTAACTACTTACTTTGTAAGTAAAGTAAAGTAAAGTAACAGCTTGTAAATTCACTGCTGGGATAAGGCCTCCTCTTCCATTAAGGAGAGGGTTTAGAACATATTCCACCATGCTGTTCCAATGCGGGTTGGTGGAATGCACATGTGGCAGAATTTCGATGAAATTAGATACATGTAGGTTTCGTCACGATGTTTTCCTTCACCACCGAGCATGAGATGAATTATAACACACAAATTAAGCACATATATATAGTGGTGCTTGCCTGGGTTTGAACCCGCAATCATCGGATAAGATACACGCGTTCTAACCACTGGGCCATTTCAGCTCTTAACTTGTATTGACTTCTTAATATAACTATGATTATATCATTATTATAAAATGATTAAACTATAGGCGACGATTATATGAACAATACTTCAAAGTGCTAACTTTTATGAGAACGTGCTTACAATATAAATGAAGCCGTAACATCTTTGTTTTCGCTTGGTTAAAGAACGTCTATAGAACTGCGAATAATTTTAACTTTTATCAGAATCAAGGGGTGAATATTGTATAGTCTATGCATTGAATTAAAATATATATATCTGGAAACAATTAAGACAACCCACTCATTTCCAAACTTCGGAGAAGTCAAGGTTAATTTCTACAAAATTTATTTATTTGTTTAGTTTTGAAAAACTTTCAGAGATCAACGTAAATTTATATCAAATAACCCACACATTGGAACAGAGTTCTATAAAATAGGATATAGAATTATTGACATCCTTTAATGTGGAAATTATTAAATGTTACCCCTTATATTGAGCTGAAATGGCCCAGTGGTTAGAACGCGTGCATCTTAACCAATGATTTCGGGTTCAAACCCAGGCAAGCACCACTATATTATATATGTGTGTTATAATTCATCTCATGCTCGGCGGTGAAGGAAAACATCGCGAGGAAACCTGCATGTGTCTAATTTCATGGAAATTCAGCCACATGTGCATACCACCAACCCGCATTGGAACAGCGTGGTGGAATATGTTCCAAACCCTCTCCTTAATGTGAGAGGGGGCCTTAGCAGTGTCCAGCAGTGGTAAATTTACCAGTCTGTCAATTTACTTTACTTTACTTTACCTCTTTTATAATTGGATCGGATTATTAAACTTTAATTTAGTTAATAATAGCATGAGATAATGAATTGAGGTTGATATCATAATGCATTATTTGTTAATAAATATCGTGCGTATTGAATGGAATTAGTTTAATACTTCTTGATAGATAGTAATATTTAATAATGATAATATTCTTTATTTCTAAGACACTTGGTACTTATTCATTTTTTTGATAACATATTGTACAGTTAGGGTAAGAAAGGGTTCGTCACCTTAAGATCTATTTCTTAGTATTAGCGATAATCTGCTTTACCGATCAAGAATGACATATAGCGTCACAATTATTTGCTGTTTAGATCCAAAAGGTACTGAGAGTTTAAGACTTGATAAAGGAATATTTTTGAAAATTTACGAAGGTTTTCTTAATCTGACTGTACAAAGCATTTTTAGTCTCTTATTGTATCCTTAATCGTGAAGTTTAATATTTAGAATGGTCCCTAGTGTGACTCCTAAATGACTTCATTGAAAATGTAAATTTACTCTTTACAAATGGTGTTAATAATATTGAGCGCTTATTCAGGTACGTAAATCTTTTATGAAAATGAGCACCTCAGGTTACAAAACAACAGCGGATGAAAAATCGAAACATTCTGTATTCTTTTTTTGCTCCACTTGAATGTTTCGAGCGTTCCAACCGTCTTTTGTTTTATAATTTCAGCTCTCGAGAGACAACCCTAGTATTTCTTTGTTTCGATTCAGAATTATCTAGATATATAGTTTTATATACGCAGCCATACCAGCCAGTAAGAAGACCAACATTACAATTAAAAAAAAATTACAATTAATAATACTTCTGAATAAAGTAACAACTTGTCAAAGCCCTGTCATGGGTTATGCCTTCGTTCTGTTTGGAAGAGAAGATTCAGATCTTAAGCCGAGCCATTATATGAATACTCGAATACATTTTTGTGAAAACACGACGCGTTGCTTCATTCTAAAATATCTTTAAGCTTTCTTTTCCTTCATTAAAATTCGTTTTAAATTCCCGTATACTAACTTATGGCCCACTTGAGCTCTAATACAACACTATAATCTTGTATGTTAAAGCTAATAATATGGTAGATAAGAAAACACCAAGTTTGTATACGCTAGTAATAATCAAATTATTTGTACGGACACAAGCAAAGCAAACATAATTTTGATATAGCGTAACATTTTTTTGTTTATGATGTAACAAATTAAAGGATATTTCGTTCATAAAAAACAATATAAATACTCCTTTTTGTAAATACATAGCCTTAAGGTCCGGAAAATGAAATAACGGATCAAGATATATATGCAAATATAATAACTTAATAAACAATATATAATATTGTAATTGAGTTATGTAAGTCAAATGAATTGATATCAAAAGTAAATATTATATAACATATTTTATATATTGGTGGTAGGGCTTTGTGCAAGCATGTCTGGGTAGGTACCACCCACTTATCAGTTGTTCTATAGCCAAACAACGGTACTCAGTATTGTTGTGTTGCGGTTTGAAGGGTGAGTGAGCCAGTGTAACTACAGGTACAAGGGACATCTTAGTTCCTAAAGTTGGTGACACATTGGCGTTGTAAGGAATAGTTAATATTTTTTACAGCGTCATTGTCTATGGGTGATGGTGACCACTTACCATCAGGTGACCCATATGCTCGTACGCCGACCTATTCCATAAAAAAAATGAGGATGGGCGAATAATTTGCGACTGTTATTATTATTATGGTTAAAGAAATCTTGCAACAACTAATGATGGTAGGGTTTTCTAATGAAAAGATACACGGTACCACATTTCACCACTTTTTTATGTTAGGAAACTCATAAGACTTTTTACAACCGAGAAAAAGTACGCGTTTGTTCGTTTCCAAAAATAATTTTAGAAAATGTAACCAAATATTTGCGGCCGAACATGTATATTAAAAATGTTCTCCTGAAAATAAACCGGTTTTAATTGTTATAGCTCACTAACGCCTTCCGTTTGAAATTGGAACGCGATTAAAATATTTTTAGTCCGTAAAACTAGCTTTGCAAAAATATATTTACACGATTCTTAATGTTTTTGTTGTAATCTTGAAAAGTTTCAATTAATCGAAGTTCTTTATTCGAAGTTATGATTCTTGTTTTTGTTCTCAATGCAATTTAGCTCTATGATAAAGACGAAGTTATTTAACCAGGAAATAATATTCTGTAGACTTATTTCTAAACGAACTAAGTTGTTATAATATTATCGTTCTTTTTCGGGTCTTAGAATCATACTCTTGAATGAAATAGGACGTATTAATAGATTTATGAATAAGACTAAAAGAGATTTGAAAACATAAATATGAGTAATGAAATGCTTTCATTATTTGAAGTTCTATTTATTCACACAGGCTGACATGGAAACTGCATGACTAAGAGACTGGCTGTGTCGCCAATTAAGTGTCAAGTTGTTCGAAATATAAAACCACGTTCCATTATTTTAGAATGTTTATTTTTATGCAAATTCAAATTGCGAATATTTAATTTTTATTTGTGTGATTGTTGTTGCTCAGTGTTTATTTACTGTAGTAATAACTAAATGACTGCATGAAATTAAAAACAATTTTAATTACGTTGAAGAAGTAGAACTTATAAAGAGCGTACATAAGCACACGCACATCATTTTTTTATTGTTTCAATTACCTAATTGCAAAAAACGTAGTGGTACACGTATGCTTTCTATCATATTTTGAAATTCGAAATGGACGCTTTGAGAAAAAAACGAAAGCTGACGTAAAAACGGTTCATATTCACTTTGTCAAATAGCTTGATTGACAGAGCAATTAGGCGTTATACCCGAGAAAATATGAAGGTTTAAGTTCTGCAATTTTTAACTCATATTCCGAAGTTGCTTCGTACGATCTCGTATTCGTTTTCGCAAGTCCAATTTCGATGCTCTTGATTTTTACAGATTTTTTTACATTTCCACGTGTTTCAAGTTAGGTCACTTTCCAAGGATATCTGTGTGTTCTATGTACGTTGTTTGTGAATAATTTTTTTTTCTGTTTACATGCCATGAGGTCACGTTGTGATATTGATATCCGTTTTATAGCTGACTTTTTATGGAAGCTGATGAGATGTCTATTGATAGTGTTCATTCATAAATTGTACAAAGATTATTATTCATCAATATAAAGACATTATATAAGACTACGAGTCACCCGCGACTTCGCACGCTTTTAGGGTATTAGTTGACATTGAGTTGAGTTAGGCAAAAAAGTTGCTGCATACCAAATTGTCTCAAATTCGGTTCAGCGGTTTGGTTTTTGGTTCATTTGTATAATAAAATTCCACAGACATTTTTAACTTTGCCGTCTCATAAATTCAAATCGTTTATAAAAAATACATTGGTGAAAAAGGCGTATTATTCGATACAAGATTTTGTAGATGATAAAAAAGCGTGGAATTAATACCTCTTGACTTCCAGGCAGCATATATTAATTTAATAAGTGTATTAACTAACATGACTGTATTTTTTTAAATGTTGAAAAAGAGTAACTACTGAGTTTCTTGCTGGTTCTTCTCGGTAGAATCTACTTTCCGAACCGGTGGTAGCTTCACTTAATTGTTAAATGACGATTCAAAAGTGCTTGTAAAAGCCCACTTGAATAAAGTATACTTTGATTTTGATTTTTTTTTATTTTAAATAGTGACAGACAGACAGACAAACAGAGTTACTTTCGCATTTAGAATATTAGTAAAGATTACCTAATATATAAATAACCAAATTAAATAAAATATTTTGTTTAAATGTTATGAAAATATAAAAATACTCACTGTGAAAAGTTCACCAAACGAGATAACTTTAGTAGCATCTTTCAGCTCAGGCGGGAGGAGACTCTTGCACGGAGATTTTCCGTACTCATGAATAATTTCACACAGCTCCTTCATTTCTGTGCACACTCTCGCTTGTGCCTCTGCTCCTCTGTACTCTGTCATGGAACCCGGGATTGGTCTTAAACAAGCCAAAAAGACACTTTTAAATAATTTTTTCTATAAAAACAAAGACATAAGCCTGTAAATTTCCCACCGCTGGGCGAAGGCTAAGGCCTCCTCTCCCTTTAAGGAGAAGGTTTGGAACGACTGTTTGGAAGAAATTAGACACATGCAGGTTTCCTCACGATACTTTTCCTTCAACATAAATGAAGCACTTGAATATTCAGTGGTGCCTACTTGGGTTTGAACCCGATATATAATCGGTAAATAAATAAAATAATAATTTAGAAGGAATCGTCGTGGGTCAGTTTCGTAGCAAATAATCTAAACCAAGAGCATTTTCTAAAGTAGTATGGCCATGTAGCGCGTTGACCTAAAGACTATGTCGCAAGAAAGTGCCTTGATATGTTTGATTATGAAACTTCCAGGCGCCCAAGGAAGCAATGAAAGAATTTAGATGTCCTTTACATAAGAGCCAATGGATATACATAGGATCGCGCTAAAGATCGTGCAAACCGGAGTAGACCTATTCGGAAGGCAGTAGTTGGGATTAATAAATACCAGACAGAAGAAGAAGAATAAAGTGGTCGTCAACGTATGGCACAACACAATCTATTTTTATACAATACTAGTAGTCGCCCGTGTCAAACTTCCAGGCGCCCAAGGAAGCAATGAAAGAATTTGGATGTCCTTTACATAAGAGCCAATGGATATACATAGGATCGCGCTTAAGATCGTGCAAACCGGAGTAGACCTATTCGGAAGGCAGTAGTTGGGATTAATAAATACCAGACAGAAGAAGAAGAATAAAGTGGTCGTCAACGTATGGCACAACATAATCTATTTATATACAATAAAGGAAAAATAAAGGAAAGGATACATATATAGAAACACTGGAAGAAAAAATTGAAAATATCGAAAGGTTGCTCAATAAAACCACAGTGGAAATACGTAATGTTCCGAAGACTGAAAGGGAATCGCATCAAGACCTCGAAAATATATTGAAGCAAATATGTAGTTCCTTAAAAATCACAATTCCTACAACAGATATTAAAAACTTATATAGAGTAAATTCGAAAACAAATAATGGGAATATAATACTTCAACTATCTAGTACTATTCAAAAGGACAATATGATTAAGGCGAACAAAGCTTATAACAAGCAACACCCAAACAACAAATTAAACACATCAACCATAGGCCTTCCAGGAGAATCAGTGCCAATATATATCTCCGAAGTCTTGAGTCAAAAAAACAAAAAACTATATTACTTGACAAGAAAATTCGCCAAGGAACAAGGAATAAAATACTGTTGGATTTCTCGTGGTAAAATTCTAATAAGGAAGAAGGACGGAGAGAAGATTATAAACATAAAAAATGAAGGGCAACTCGAGCTTTCAAAAATTAATAATATTTGACTAAATTGTGTACATCACTTGGTGATCAAAACTACTTTCCAAATATCATATGACAATCACCCCAAAACAATACTCAAACTCTCATACATACATACAACAATACAACTCTCACATTACACTCAACCTTATACAAATAATTTAAACCGAACACAAATAAGCGGAAGGTTACAGGTATGTCTTTTAATCTTGTTAATAGTTATTATAACTTTGAAATACGCTATAGTCCCATTTCTTGGACCACGTCCTAATATCATAAAAAACTGTTTACACTATCGCAGTAGAAATTCTATTTCTACCCGAATCCTAACTAATCAAAAAATGAAATTAATACATTTTCTTAAATTTATATTACATAAAATTATTATTATAATAATAATTACCTGCTGGGAAATTTTTAAAGACTTTTGCGTAAGATCTATTATTATAATTCAATACTGACAATATATCTTTACAACTCGACCAAGTGAATAATGTTGAATGTGTAGGCATAGAGGATCCTTCAACATTTAAATCTTTCATTTGTGAGGACGGTAAAAGAAGTAATTCACTGACATTGCTAACGATTAACATATGTAGCATTAATCATAATTTAGACAAATTATTACTCTTCGTATCGACTCTAGAAGTTAATATAGATATCCTTATCCTAACGGAATGTAGAACTAATACTGACACAATGACTAACCCACCCAACATAAATAATTATAATATGTTTTTTACAAAAAATAAATTAAACCAAAACGATGGAGTAGTTGTATATGTTCGTCAAAGTATTTATTGTAATGCATATGAACCGCATATTCTTGAAGGGAACTGCTTAATCATTACAATAAACAATGACTATTCGATAGTATGTTCCTACAGGCCTCCTTGCTTCCCAAATATAAATATATACTTAAGCTCATTATATGATATATTAATACAGCTACATACTAAAAATATTATATTTACCGGGGATATCAATATCAATTTAATGCCAGATAGTTCTTCCAAATTCGTAGGGGACTACCTGAATTTAATGGCGTTGTTTAACCTAAGACAAGCAATTAATTTACCTACTAGACCTATTTCTAACACATGCTTGGATCATTTTATGATTAAATGTAATAAATACTGCAAAACATTTGTTTTTGAGAAACTTACAGACCATTGTCCTATACTATTATATATTGAGGACACTAAAGTTTGCAGGAATGATTCTATGCGTACGTTAAAAAGGCTTAATTACTTAGGAATAGAAGCGGCCATAAAAACACTACAATGGGATAATTATTATAAAATAAAAGATCCAAACGAAGCAGCAAAATTATTGATTTGTGAACTGACAAATATTATTGAGCAGAACACCGTCATTAAGAAACTGTCTAAAAGTAAACAACCGCTAAAACCGTGGATTACAGTAGGTATCATAAGATCGATCAACAAACGTAATAAACTTCATTTAAAATTAAAGAAAAATATGGAAGACCAACAGTTAAAAGAATACTACACTAGATATCGAAATATGTGTCATAAAATATTAAAATATGTAAAAAAAGAATATTACGTAAATAAATTAGAAAAAAACTCTAACAATCTAAAAAAGACTTGGGAAATAATTAAAGATGTTTGCAATTTAGACCCTGGGAATTCCTCACCTATTGACTTATTGAACCTAAAAGAGAGCCCAAGAGCTTCCTTGAATGCAGTAAATTCATTTTTTGCGTCAGTAGGGTATGACCTTGCACAAGTTAAGCTAAATAAAATTGGTGACACAGAAATTAATCTAGCCCGCAAAGCAACCACTGGTGTCTGGGGAACCCACACATCAATGTCATTATTTTTAACAAATCCATTTGAGGTAGAGGAAGCAATACTAAATCTTAAATCTAGCAACTCTGTTGGGTCAGACTCAATACCTACAGGAATAATTAAAAAATACAAAAGTTACCTAATTGAACCCATTACTCATTTAGTTAATTTAAGCTTCGAAACCGGGATCTTCCCCACGATATTCAAAACGTCAATTATTTGTCCAATACTAAAAAGCGGAGATAAAAGACTACCCAATAACTACAGGCCTATTGCTCTTCTTTGTGTCATATCTAAGATTATTGAAAAAATAGTTAATAAAAGACTAATTGCGTACCTAAATAAAAATAACCTCATTTCACCTAATCAATTCGGATTTCGATCGTGAATTTCGGCGGAAGATGCTGTTTTAAAATTAACTTCGACAATAGTATCAAGCCTAGATACAGGTAACTACTGTTTGGGAGTTTTCTTGGACCTCCAAAAGGCATTTGATACTGTTTCGATTCCATTATTACTTAGACGCTTAGAAAACATAGGAATTCGTGGTAAAGCCCTTGAATGGTTCACTAGCTATCTTGTAAATAGAGTCCAAATCGTTCGTGTCGCAGACTACTATAGTGATCCCTACCCATGTGGTTATGGAATACCCCAAGGCAGCACTTTGGGACCTTCACTATTCTTAGTGTATGTCAATGGTCTGTGTGAAATGTCTCTCTCTGATGCAAGTATATTTATGTTCGCCGATGACACAGTAATTCTATTTCATGGTAAGAGTTGGGAACAAATTAAACGTTCAACCGAATCAGAATTAAAAAGGGTGACCAAGTGGCTCGATAACAGTCTTCTCACGCTAAATATTAAGAAAACGAACTACTTATGTTTCAGTAAAACCAACGCCACTCGGCCTGATAATAATTATAGATTGACCATCCATTTACAGAATTGTAATGATAACTCAGAAACATGTTCCTGTGAAATCTTGACTAGGGTCGAAACAACAAAGTACCTAGGGGTCGTGATAGATTGTCGACTGAAATGGGACAGTCAAATTAAAAGCGTTGCTAAGCGTACAAGAAAACTAATTTACGCATTTAAATCACTGAGGACAGTAGCTAGTTCTAAAATTCTTATGTCTACTTATAAAGCCGTATGTCAAAGTGTCATAAGTTACTGCATCTGTGCGTGGGGAGGCGCGTACAAGTCAGCCCTGCTAGAATTAGAACGATCACAACGAACCATCCTCAAAGTTATATTATCACTTCCTCTAAGGCATCCAACAACTGAACTTTACAAGGAAGCCAAAGTATTGAGTGTAAGGAAATTGTTTGTGTTAAGATGCTTATGTAGGTTCCACTTTAAAATTCCAATATCACATAAAACGTCCCAAAAACGACTATTTCAAATTCCGCTACCAAGTACATCTAGTAAATTTGCACAGAAGCACTTCCATTACTATGCTCCATACCTCTATAATAAGTTTATCCGCGATATTGCAAATAACCAAGTTATAACATTTAATAAATTTAAACTTAAAAGAGCCATACTAGCGTGGCTAAATAACCTGGAATATGTCAACCTCGAAAGCTTATTTAAATGAGACAATCACAAATACACACACAATCACACATACATACACAAACACACACACACACACACACACACCTACACATACATGCACACACACACGCACACACACATACACACACAGAGAGACACAAAATAATTTTATATTGTATTACTTTACTTTAACCCTATGAGCATGTTATGTTTGACCTTATTCTTTGTTTGTTTCTTTTGTTTTTTTGTTTGTTTTTTTTTTTTGTTTGTTTTTTTTTTTTTTTTTTTTTTTTATATTTTACTTATGTTAAATGTCCGATGAGTTAGCACTGATTTCTAAAATACAGTTTAATCTAGTTTAGAAATCAGGGATCCAAAAGTGTACAATCATTGTAGTAAGATATAAATGAATAAATGAATAAATGAATAAACAATACTAGTAGTCGCCCGTGTCTTCGCCCGCGTTTTAGGGTGTTGGTTGTCATGCTTAGAACAAAAAAGTAGCCTTAGTCCTTTCTTCGAGTTCAAGTTTGCCTTATACCAAATTTCATCAAATTTGGTTAAGCGGTTTGAACGTAAAAGACCACCATATAGGTACCACCCACTCATCAGTTATTCTTCCGCCAAATAACAGTACTCAGTATTGTTGTGTTTCGGTTTGAAGGGTGAGTGAGCCAGTGTAACTACAGGCACAAGGGACATAACATCACAGATTGGGCAAGAATTTGTCCAAATAAAAATATAACTGAACAGCATAGTAACTTTTGCTTTTATCACATTCATTTGAAAAAACAATTTAAATTTAGTAACAAGGCTTAATTCTTGATTAAATGAAATATTACATCGAGACGTGATTCTTGATGATATTTTTTATTGTTTTAAGATTGCGATCAAAATTTTCCTTTGTAACAATTTGAGTACGAAAACACTTCAATTACCTTTGTATACAAAAGAGCAATCAAGACTTTTATGATATTATAAATCTCATTAACTGTATAAAACCTACACGTATAAGCATAAAGTTTCTGAATTGTTGCGTAAATATAGTCTGTGACTTCAGAAAGTAGATCAAAGTCAATTAAAATATAAAACTATGGCCCAGTGGTTAGAAAACATGAATCTAAACTGATTAATGACTATCGATTTTTCACGTCCCTAATGTTTACGTAATCGAAAGAATCGTGAATGAAAATGTTTCTGCGAGATGTCAATTTACCACATGTTTATCCATCAAACCGCATTGGAGCAGCGTGGTGGAACAAACTCCAAATCTTCTTTTCGAAAAGAGAAGGAACCTTAGCTAAGCAGTGGTACATTTGCATATATGTAGTTACATACTTTAATGTAACTGTTCTGTTTCTTTTTTGAAATAACTATTTTAAAAATATAATTTGAAGAAAATTTTCCAGATCGCCTCCAATAAATGTATAAATAATAATTGATAAGCAAGGATAATGCTTAAATACTTTCACTTTGAATTTCATGTGAAGGTGATACCAACAATACGTGACCCATTTGTTCGATAAGGTAAAAATATAAATAATAAAAAAAAAATCCATGAAAGCTGAAGCAAAAAAAAACGATCTAAATATTCGTGTCTTATGTCAAATTACTTTTTGTCCCATTTGCCGTCGAAACGCTAGACCCTTGGAGAAGTGGTGCAAAAAGCTTCAATACTTTTAAAATACTTTTAAAAGTATAACACCTCGCCTAATTGCTTATCGTTTTTTTTTAAAGGATCGGAATTCCGAATAACATTTTTGCCACAATTCCACAAATTAAAATTTATACAGTAACTATTTTTAATTCATATATTTTTTTTTTTAAGTATTGGACAACATTACCTCCATTACTCTGATCCCAATGTAGCTAGCTAAAGCACTTGTGTTATGGAAAATCAGAAGTAACGAAGGTACCACAAACACCCAGACCCAAGAAGACATAGAAAACTAATAAACCTTCTACATCGACTCGGCCGGGAATTGAACCCGGGACCTCAGAGTGGCGTACCCATGAAAACCGGTGTACACACCACTCGACCGCAGAGGTCGTCACATTGACAATATTTGAGCACTTAATGTAAAAAAAAAACTCTTGATGCAACTAAACTCAATTAGAACTCTTGGCATGAATCAGAAACAAAAAATCGAAGCGCTTCTTTGAGATATTCCTCTGTTATTGTTTCGTTATTTTCGTTCGAGAACGGAAGAAGAGAAATAAAATTCAAGGTTTCAAAGGAATGTTTATCAAACATAGCAAGAACAGCTGGCAACCGAGTCGGTTATCGCGGAAATAGTGACAAGAGATGATTATAAAAAAAATCTTTGATGTAATTCACTGTTTACATTTCGCATAGCTTTGAATTAACCTTCGCGAAATCGTATTCGAAAATCAGAACGACTATTTATCAGCTGAATTAATATGTTATTACGACTTTTTACTTGTAAAGTCCTTTTTATAGAAATCTTCATTTGAAAAAAGTTTGATTCATAATCGGTATTTATGTATATAATTTGTCAGCATATATGTATGTTAATGTTGTGTTGTTTTTGTGTGTTTGTGTATTTGTGTCTGTGTACGTCACTTGAAGGTACTGTATAATATTATATGTTATCAAATAAAATATGTATGTATAGTTGACCACTTGTATATAGTCGATGGAGTATTTATATTTGACAAAAAAAGAAAACAACTTGAAAAATGTCCTCGGTCGAATAGTTCATTCGTTCATTATTTGTTCATTTGATTGTGTGTATTAAAAAAAATCTTGAAAGAATTATTAATTGAAACAAAATCTATTTCATATGTGTTTTAGGGATGCGATGCTTTAGAGCTATGTCGTGAAGGAAATCATCGTCAGGAAACCTGCAATCTGCATGTTATGTCAATTGAAATTCTGCCACACGTATATTTAGCTTATTCCACTTCACATATCCAATATCCGCATTGGAGCAGCTTGAAATAAGCTCCAAACCGGCTCACTCACAGGAAAGGAGGTATTTACCGTGTAAGGGATATTTGCTGGATTTATAATGCTTCATCGTTAAATTATTTAATTAAAAATATATAAATAATCATAATATTATCCTAGATTACAGATGAAATGGCTCATTGGTTAGAATCTTACCCTATGATTGCAGGTTCAAATTCCAAGAAGTAAAGGGTTCGTATGGATATTAAAGTTCATGATTCAACTCGAGCTCTTTGGAGGAAAAAAGCTTAAAAGAGACTAGTACCGGCAGTAGGAGATTAATAAGCTATACTTTATTTTATATATATAAATATAAATAAAGATATGAAATTTTAAATGAGTTTTAATCGCTTTTTTGTATAATTTGTAAATGAAAAATTTTTGAGACACATTAATAAGTCTCTTAAGCTGATATGACGTGTATATCTCTCTTATATTGAAGAGTGTATCCAAAATAGGAGAATACTATTAAATAAAGAGGCTTTCGTCCTGCGGACTTGATCATTTTCCTTTTATACTATAACATATATCATTTAGTAAATTGATCTCATATTTTATGTAAGAAAATAACTTCTAATATATTATTATTGTATATGGATAGGATTTTGAATAGCGTGCTATGATCTGATTACTTCATCTAATAGGGATTAGTCAGTTGTCCCGGCTTCATGTGTTAACTCTGTATATCTATTCTTGATTTACGTTTATAATAAAAATAAAATATGATCAATGAATGAGGTTACATGTCAAATGGACCACCTGATGGTAAGTGGTCATCACCGCCTGTAGCAATTGACGTTATGAGAAATATTCCTTACATCGCTAATGAATACATTTGGAACTAAGATATTATGTGCCCCGTGAGTTGTGCCTGTATACTGGCTCACTCACCCTTCAAATCAGATCAAAAGTATACTAAGCATTGCTGTTTAGACATTTGATGTGTGGGTGGTAACTTCTCAGACAGGCTTGCAACAATGATCAAGTACATTGAAATTGTGTATCTTAATAGTCAAAAAATTATTATAAAAGTTTATTTTGGTGTATTCATTATGTTTAATGGAATTAACGGAACTTTAATTAACGTCTGAATGATACTTCTATCATTCATTAATTCATTCATTCATTCAATTTAAGCGAAACTTTTTTGATCCGTATAACATCTTGAATACAGTATTTCCAATAAGTAATTAATGTTTATACATAATAAATCTGTAATCTAACTGTTAAGGTTAATGCCATGTAATTTGATTTTAGTGATTTTACTGAGGAAGACCCATTTAGAAATTAATTTTAGAAATTCTACCTTTAAGGGGGTGAAAAAGTTTGTACGGAGGTCCGTCATTTTTGAATTTAGAGACTAGAAACTTTTTGGTTTACTGATTAAAAATTAGAAAATAACTATTTAAGGGTTTCTGGATATTACCCTAAGGGGTGAAATACACACACAAGTGCTATAAAAAGAGATCTTAAATTAATGTAATATTTTCATTTAATCTTTTAATATATTCAAGTACCACACGACCAAAGCCATTGGACAACTGATACTAAAGTAAAAACATGAGTTATAATATAAAAACTCATATAAGCTGTAATATAATAAAAAAAATAAAAAAAAGTCACTCACTTTCCATATTCATCCTTTGAAAACGTCGGTTTGGCATTTTTGTCAAAATGGCCGCTGAAAGCGGTTATTTTCTGTAGTTCAGTGTGCGCCTGCGCTTTATTGTCAAATGCTGATATTAAATCTGTTAACGACGAACTCTGTAAACAAGGAATTTATTATTATTAGATACGGTGTGAAATGCGTTGGCAACGTTTATATGTTTAACGTTTAATAATAGCAATAAAAATGACAAATATAATGTTATTGTATTAATCATATTTTATAACGCATCTTTTCTTCGTATTTTGTGTTATCGTAACAATATTTTTATCACTTAACTATCTGAGATAACTAAATTAGATAAAATCAAAATTTCTGTATAATATTAATAAGATTTTTATATCGCACTTTGGTATATTTAGTATTTGGTTTGGATTTAAAAACATTCATTATAAGTATGTATTATTTTTGACTATAGTGGTTGAAAATAATTCTAAAACAAAAGATGAACGAAAAGAACGTTAAATGCGCTTGCAGGAAAAAGTGTGTAACTTAGAGGTTTAATTAATTCATCTTACAATAATAAAAAATAAAAACAATTAATTCAAGGTCGAAGTTTAACAACCCATTTCGGTATATATCGTGTAATTTACGAATATATGGCAAAACATGTACGATACGACTTAATTAGATTACTTAAATTAAGAACATTCCTTAAATTATAAGTTATTAGATTTATAATGAGATATCCTTATGTAACTTAGAACATTTCTGATTATAAACACGTGAACTAGCGGACCACTCTGGCTTCGCACGGGTACTTGATATGGGTTATATTATGACCAAATTATATAAAATCTAGTAGTCTGTATAATTTCATCCAATTCCATTCAGTAGTTTTTTTGGTGAAAGAGTAACTAATGTACATACAGCTGTCATCACAAATATCGCAATTATAATATTAGTAGGACTAAATAAGCAAGGTTTTTGGTCATATTCTATCCTTTGAAGCGTTTATCCGTTCGAGATGAAACTTTGATTAGTTGTTGTTGGGATATTGGCGAGGTGCCTTGGGGGTTAAATCAACTCGTGTGCCTTGACGGCTACCGAATGACGATCTTATCCTGTCACGAACATTCAGCGTGCCGTTCTCTCCGTAGTGTATATATTGTCGCAATAATAGGAAATATATATTATGTGTAAATAAAGTTATATTTTTTGGTTATTTATGATTTTTAGACATTTTTAACTTTACCGTTTCGTAAATTCAAATCGTTTATAAAAAATACATTGGTAAAAAGGCATATTATTCGATACAAGATTTTGTAGATGATAAAAAAGCTTGGAATTAATACCTTTTGACTTCCAGGCAGGATACATTACATACATATATTGTATTTAACTAATATGATTGTATTTTTTAAATGTTGAAAAAGAGTAACTATTGTGTTTCTTGCCGGTTTTTCTCGATAGAATCTGCTTTCCGACCGGTGGTAGCTTCACTTAAATGTTAAATGACGATTCAAAAGTTCTTGCAAAAGCCCACTTGAATAAAGTTTATTTTGATTTTGATTTTATAAATTATTTCAATAAACCATAGTTTCGTTATTCCACATCTGCCTGGCGTTCTATGCCAAACACGTTTTACTTCTTTCTTATACTAGAATTCTTCTGGCACGTCGCCATTCTACATTTTAAGACGTGTTAAAATTTCTTACAAATAAAATTTTATGCTAATTTTTACGTTCACATTTAGACTTTAAAATGAACGATGCTATTGATTAAGACAAAGTTATCTAAGATTTTTTAAACAATTATAAGCTGTCATATAACAAATTGCGTTTAATATGAAGTGACTCAAGTATAAAATATTCAGAACCAAATATAGAAACAGAGATGCAGATCACCAGATGAATAATAATGAACAAAGAACGCTTCACAGTGATGTGCAACAAAGATTAATTATCAACTCTCTAGATTCATTAAACACTGGCCACGATAGATTCAGAGCGATTGATTTGTTTTGTCTATAGGAAATGGAAACTGATAATTTAGTGGCAAATTGTAAACAATTTAGTCTACATGTAGCAAGGTCGTGATCTCATTCACATATTCGAATTTAAATTTTGAAATTTATCCGATTTTATTTATATTAGTTAATAATATACACATGTGTAATATACGTATATAACATATGTAGATGCAAGACATACTCACACACGTAAACACACACACACATCCAAACACACACGCCTATAATATATGCTGTTGTAAGATGTTGATATGGGAGAGCGGTGTCTTCTGGCACAGTTGCATTTAAAAGAAGGCTCCAACATTTACTGTTTAGACGTAATGAGCTGAATATATAGATTTTTGATTTTATTAATGCAAACAAGAACTCATTTTTAATTTTTAATATTTAAATTGACTCATTTAATTGTTTTATTTGAGATTATACTAAGTATTGTTAATAAGTTCGTCGCTCGAACGTGATTGAGGAGCTCGTTATGAACATATTAATTTTCAATTTTTTACATAGTTAAAATAAGATTGACTATTATTTATTAAATATCTATTAAATTAGATACAAAACTAATTAGTATTTCCAGCGAAGATTTTAAATAAACCTATTTTTATACATGAAATATTATAGGCACGGAATATTTTAATGAAAAATTATTTAAAATCAGAGAACACCGAAATCCCGAAATTAACAGCACCTAAATTGTGTAAATCTCTTAAGACCTTTAATGTTTCAGCTGAAATTTAAATATATTTTATTAAAATATTAAACTAGCGTTTGCCTGCATATTTGCTCGAATTTTTAGTTTTATATTAATTTAAAAATATAAATAAATAAAAGAATACTGGACAATATCACATACATTACTCTGATCCCAATATAAGTAGCTAAAGCACTTCTGTGGGAAAACTTTTCGGGAAATCGGAAAAAGTCGGGAATTGAACCCGGGACCTAGGGGTGGCCTATCCATGAAAACCGGTGTACACACTAATCGACCACGGAGGTCGTCACAATAAAAAAAAACTTATATTACGTCATAACTAAAGATTGCCAAAAGATTTGATCTTTTATCATTCGGTATGACATTTTATGGTATATACGATGTTGTGATTAGTTGATAAAATTTTGCAACTCCAAGGAAAATCAATAGATAGCTCGAAGGAGTTCCAGAACCGAGTGTAATGGTAACTTAAACTATGCAATAATATTTCTAGTAAGTTAATTTTACTAGGAATTTCAACACCGTTGAGCACAATTGAATACATACAGTAAATTAAATTAATTCTAAAAGCATATATGTATTTTTATTGTTTGATTGGAATATTTTACAATTAATCATTTTATGTCTGTATACAACATTCAATATTAAAAGTAGCCTGTTAATTTCCCACAGCTGGGCTTTCCTTTTGAAAAGAAGATTTGGATCATATCCACCACACTGCTCCAATGCCAAAATAAATTCTACCACCAACCCGCCAAAAATAACGTTAAACAATGCGAAGTAACCTGCACGCATTGGATGATAATCTGTCATCAACCAATCCACATTGGAGTATAGTGGAGTAAGCTCCAATTGCCCACTTCTGAGACATAAGTTAGTGGGCTGTTACTTTTTTACTTATTAATGATGACTTTAAAAATCTATCTAAATAAATAAATTCGTACGTAAACTTGAAAAGTAAAGGAAAATTTATACCACCGAGTTTTTAAGCCCACAAAGGCAATAAAACCTCTCTGGGGCAAAGTATTCTTTCTATTTAAGATTCTGTGTATATTTTTATTTTATTTATTAAATTTAAATCGTGTGTTATATAAGATGGATTTATAAAGCTTATTATACAACATCATAAAATATATGTAACGATCTTATCCTATTTTTATTCTTAATACTTAGAACATATTTTTTCATCATTGAATTTAATTGTTTACAATAGAAGATTCATTTAATTTTAGACAAATAATAGTTAAATCCAGCCCACTGCCACTTCAGCTTACTAATCCGGTGGGCTATGTCGATGATTTTGGTTGGCCATATTTGTCACAGAACCGATGGGGAAAAGGTGTTCTAGAGTGGAGACCGCGTCTCGGCAGGAGCTGGATGCGAGTAGCCCAAGAACGATCTCAGTGGCGTGCAATTGGAGAGGCCTATGTCCAGCAGTGGACGGAAATAGGCTGATGGATTGGATTGGATTGGAATGGTTAAGTCGTGTTTTACCGGTTCTTAAGTAAAATCTTATTAAGCCGTATATTATATTAATCCTATATCGTAATCATTTAAACTTGCCTTCATTTAAACCACTTGAGTAAAGAATATTTTGTTTTTGTGTTGTCACTGATAAATATTTGGTTTCATATTTCATACTAGCCGGTCGGAATAGCTTCTGTAAATCGGTAACTAGAAGCTTGTGTCATTTAAGAGTATACGAGCGAGTAAAAACTTTTTTTACCACTTTTTATCTCACCCGGTTGAAGCATGATTTTTTTTTAAATACTAGCGATCGCCCCAGCTTTGCACGGATCCAATGATAACAGTAGAAGCTTCTAAAATTATCAGTGTTTCTTTACTATATTGTTCATGAATTATACATATACAAAAACCTTCCTCTATCTATTAAAAAAACCGCATCAAATTCGTTGTGTAGTTTAAAGATTTAAGTATATATAGGGATATAGGGACAAAGAAAGCGACTTTGTTTTATACTAATTATTGATCTTCTTTAAACATAAATATATGTTAAACTATAAAAGGCTATCTGAAGTCGCAGCTATAGTTAGTTAATTAAATAAAATTTAGAATACAACTTTTTCTCAAGAGTTTTTTAGGCAAGCAAAGAATTTAATTTTTTTTTCTACATAATACTTTAAAATAATATTAATTATATTAATGAGGCGACTTGTTCAAAAGCTAGTACAATACACAATACAAATGTGTAATTACAAGAGAAAAACGAATAAAATTAAAACCATATCTTTTGTCATATAGAAAGGCAACTTGATGGTAATCAAATGTTAAATATTTCTTACAAAGTTGGGAAAAAGTAGGTACCTGCTCTTAACTACAGACTTGAGGGACTTAACGGGTGGCTTACTTCTTCAAAGCGAAACAGAATAATAATAAAATACTTTTTATACTTTACTTGGTGGTAGGGCTTTGTGCAAGGCCGTCTGGGTAGGTACCACCCACTCATCAGTTATTCTACCGCCCAAAAACAGCACTCAGTATTGTTGTGTTCCGGTTTAGAGGGTGAGTGCGCCAG
Organism: Vanessa cardui; assembly: GCF_905220365.1. Lineage (NCBI taxonomy): Eukaryota > Metazoa > Arthropoda > Insecta > Lepidoptera > Nymphalidae > Vanessa > Vanessa cardui. The sequence continues at coordinate 5,253,026 of NC_061135.1, forward strand.
TGTAACTACAGGCACAAGGGACATAACATCTTATTTCTCAAGGTTGGGTGCACATTGACGATGTAAGGAATAGTTAATATTTCTTACAGCGTCGTTGTCTATGGGTGATGGTGACCACTTACCATCAGGTAGCCCATATGCTCGTTCGCCAACCACACACAATGTTTTTAATCAAATAATATGTATGATGGACTGAATATCATATGACTAAGGACTTCTGATTCATATGCACAAATGTCATTTACTTATTAAAAATAATAAATAAATAAATATTGGACAATATCACAAACATTACTCTGATCCCAATTTAAGTAAGTGGCTTAAGCACTTGTGTTATGGAAAATCACAAGTAACAACGGACCAACCCAGACCCAAGACAACATACAAAATTAATGAACGTTTTCTACATCGACAGGGCCGAGAATTGAACCCGTTACCTCGGAGTGGCGTACCCATGAAAATCGGTGGACTACTCGACCACGGAGGTCGTCAAACTTATTGAAGATATCATTTTTCGTCGCGTTATGAAATAAAATGATGAGAATGAATTATTATGACGAAGTTTCTCGCTAAACTGTCTATTAAGTGTCAAGTCGTTCGTAACAGACAATTTCAACTTATCTTATTTTACAATGCTACCAATATTTTATTACTTTAAATCGTCAATGTTTAAAGAGCAAGTGTTCATAATAATAATCGTATTATTAATAAGTAGATTGTTATTATTTTATTCATTATTTGCATGCAAAGTTTACCTTTATAATATAAAATTAATTAAGATAATAAAAATTTTATGAACTTCAGTGCATAATTAAAAAATATTAGTATCAAGTAAAGCTCAAGCGTTAATAGCGCAATTGTTTAAGGGCTGTTTAGCGATGTAAAAAGTCTTAAGATCGATCCTATCCCTTTAACTATTACCGTCTCTACTCATAATACAAACTTTAACCTTAAAATGGGGAATTATGAACATCAGTAATATCTCATTTTAATTGGGGCATTGCTTGTATTATTTTAATTTAAAAAAATATGTAGAAAAGTGGCTTTTCAGCTTCTTTACTTCTATTTTTTTTTTAGTTAATAAGTTTCGATTTATTTACAGCTTAGGTATATTATAGGATGGTATTTTCTTTGAAATTTATTTCATTCAAATATGCATCAAGAATAACAAAGTAATTGACGCTTTTCATCATAAATTCTAATTAGATATAGAAAGATTTATACCTGACGGGTTGCCAACACCTGCGGACATTTGGACTCAAAATACGTACTTGGTGATCGCAATTATTCATCACTACTTGAAATATCATTTTATATAATAACAATAAATATGTCCGGTTAAATTTAATCAGTATTGTTAAATAAGATGCATCATCTTCGCTAGTCAATTTTCTTTGTCATTCAAAGTATCAAAAGAAACATAAAAATATTGCAGGAAGTTTTTCTATAATAAATTGTTGCATTGATTATATAAAGGGAAAGGACGATAAGAGGAATGTTCATGTCTTATGTTACATAATAATGACTTCTACTTAATTTTAATATAATATTACACGAATCTCGTAATTATTTCGAAATAAAAATAAAATGTACTTCTGAGAGAAGTATTAACATAAAAGCGTTGCTTTGGACATAAGGAAAAATATCTCGTTGAAATATTATATAATAGTTACGTAAAAAATTATTTTTTTATGAAATAGGTTGGCGGTCGAGCAAATGGGTCACCTGATAGTAAGTGGTCACCAACACCCATAGACAATGACGCTGTAAGAAATATTAACTATTCCTTACATCGTCAATGCGCCACCAATCTTGGGAACTAAGATGTTATGTCCCTTGTGCCTGTAGTTACACTGGCTCACTCACCCTTCAAACCGGAACACAACAATACGGCGTACTGTTGTTTAGCGGTAGAATATCTGATGAGTAGGTCGTACCTACCCAGGCGGGTTTGCACAAAGCCCTACCACCAAGATCTAATGATCGTGATAATTAAAAAAGAATCACTATTAAGAGTTATGATTAATATATATTTTTTTATAATACAACACTATTACACTGAACTGATTACATCCACTTTAAATTTACTTCCAAAATTCCGATAACAGTTCCGTCATCGTTCAAAACGCCTCTTTTCGTAAATCCATAGTGAATATCATAGATTAATCAAGCTCGGCCAATGAAATCGCGTTAATTTTCTATCAAATGTTGTTTGTTCGATTTTCATTTCTATAACGTTTGGAATAGAGTATAAGTATACTTTAACATGTACAACCGAGTATAGTACGACACAAATTAGATATAGCATCAGCAAAATAAAACCGATTACTGCCGATTTACACAACCATTAGAAATAGCTCCCTATCGCGCCATTCGACGCTATACTCGCGACAGAGTAAGCAAGTACATGTAAATCGACGTGTCAAATTGACGAATATATTGGGTCATATGATATTACAAGTTATTAAGTTTGCGCAAAGATCATATTCGCATGAAAAATAAATATTGATAATTTGGGATAGCGTACTCAATTCGGATGTGATCGGTTTTACGAATTTCGCCGATGCTACATCTAAGTTGTGTCGTACTATACGTTACTTATCCGCATATTAATTACAAATTGGAAGAAATTTAAATTAAGAATCAATGCAGGATTAAGAACTAACACATAAAATTGTCAACACAAAAGCTATCAATTGATAAAATTCGAATCGATAAAATAAACTACAAGTTCTTTCAAACAAACCTTTCAAAACTGAACAGATAGAATTACTTATTGTGTTGGCCAAGTATGACAGTGTAGTCTTGTGACGAGTTTAATAATATTCAGGAATACGTGTGGGATTGTAGATCCGTTTGGACGTGAGAGCAATTCATCTCCGTGTTGAAATGAAACGCGAGCGAGTTACACAACAGTTAACTCTAAGCACATGACTATGATGTGATACCATTTATCAAATAAATATAAAGTAATATAATTTTACATTTATTATAACGTTGAATACTACTACATACTACTCTTGTTACATTCTGGTTTTGAGGACACTTCTCGTTCAAAATGAAAATCAAAATGTTCTTTATTCAATTGGGCTCATAAAAAAAACTTCTGACTCAGTGTAAAGCTACCAAAAGTTCGGAAAATATATTCTACCGAGAAGAACCTCAGTAGAAATTCAGTAGTTATTTTTATTAATTTATTTAACCTAGTAATCA